>NC_142606.1:5812464-6145264 GCF_041222555.1 Hakea prostrata
TTGTGACATCAAGCCTCATAACATCCTTTTGGACGACAAGTTTCAGCCTAAGGTTGCAGACTTTGGATTGGCACAAGCTTTGAATAAAGAGAAAAGTCATGCTTCACTTGCACATGGGGCAGGGACTCCAGGATATGCTCCACCAGAAATGTGGTGGAAAAGTTGTGGTCCGGTGACTGATAAGTCTGATGTTTATAGCTTTGGGATGGTATTACTGGAAATGGTGGGGAAGAGGAGAAATTATAATTGTGATGAAAGTAGATCAAGCGAGATGTACTTCCCTGAGTGGGTTTATAAACACCATGTGATGAATGGTGATGGTGGCGGCACAAAGTGGCACGAGTGCCATGGGATTGAAGAAGAGGAGATGGCAAGAAGAATGGAGGTAACAGGCTTATGGTGCATTCAGTTCAATCAGTCTAGGCGACCCTCAATGAGGAAAGTGATTGACATGCTGGAGGGGAATTTGGACATTCAGATTCCTCCCCCATCTCAGCCTGGTTGGGAAAGTGCGAGGCCAATTAATATCCCCTAACTAGGACTAGGCCATGAAATACATGGATCTTCAACTGCAGCTGCTTCTTCTGGTGATTCATCTGGAGCTATGTTGACCAATGGAATAGAAAGTTGAAGTGTGACTAGTGCTTCTAGTGATGCATCTGGGACTGTAATGTTGTTTTCATTCTTATGTAATGAAAGCAGAAAATGTAACATATCCGGGTCCCCTCTTCTAACAGAAAATTGTTTGCTTCTTGTAGTAAGATAAGATTCAGTACCGCATTGTTTGTGGGGATCATTTACTGCAAATATGTAGGTAATCATTCATTTTCTCTTTTTTTCCCCATGTTAATACATCCTACAAACAGTAGAGAAGAATGATATTGCTTTGTGATATCTAAGCAAGTTTATTATGAATCACTAGTGTTGTCTATAAACAAAATAACTTTCTTCTGAAAGTTCTCTTGATTGTGTATACAACTATCAACTATCCAAAATCGCATAATGAATTAAACGGCATGCAAATAAATATTGCCAAACTTAAATCCATTGTGCAAGTCAGTATTGAGATTCTGTTGATGACATTTTCCTAAAAGTTAATTGGACACAACTTTTCAAAAGACAATAAGAAGAAATTTAGTAATATAAGATGACTTTGTAAAACATCTACAAAAGCAGCAGTGGATCCAAATTCCCATCAACACACACCAGACACTGTGTAGCAAAACCCTCCTAATGAGACAGTCTGACAATTCATTTATGGTGTAAAGTCTTTATAGATATATTAATCCAACAACACTATGTCTTTTCTAAGACAGGAGGAAAAATGTTAACTGTTGAGCATTTCTGAAGAGGGGGCTGAGGGTTGGGAAAGCTTACCTCTGTTCAGTTGGCATAGGAATAATTAATATTTATTCTCCTTGTGCAGGTTCTTGTTAGGGTTATGTGATGGTGGAGAAGTGGTCTTATTGCTGTGGCTTGGGAGTTGCTGGTTTTAAAAAATTTGAGTCAACTTTTGTCTGAGAGGTTGATTGATTAATCTAGAGAGTGGTCTTATTGCTTTGGTGTGGGATTTATTGGTTTTTGAGAATTAACCCTCTGTCTGATAAGTTGGTTGATTGATCTTTATCAATTTGTGGTCGCTGGTAGTGTTCATTCTCCGTTGTGGAGGTCAAGAATCTTAGGCTGTTAGGCAAGAAAACCTAATACCTGCTTTCTTTTTCCTATGATTTGTTTGGAACTGCTGAAAGAGGATCATACAAGGTAGCTTGGCGGGTTGTTTGTTCCCCAAAGGAGGAGGGTGGGCTGGGTCTCTATGATCTACATTCACAGAATCAAGCTTCTCTCATGAGGCACATTTGGAGCATGGCAGCGACCGAAAGTCCTGCTGGGTTGATTTTGTTAAAAAGAGGTGATTAAAGCTGTAGAGGTATTTGAGTCATACCCAACTTATGATGAGGTACTCAAGTTTTTTTTTTTTTTTTTTTTTTTTTTTTTTTTTTTTATGCTAAAGAAAGATTCTATTAATTATTGTAGCAAAGACATAGTTTGTTCAAATCTAATACAGAAAATGTTTGTGGATAATCTACTGATGCTGTAAATGCAAAATGATTAAACCATTGCTGGAGTGTTGGACGTCCTGGAGTGGAGCCTTGGGGTTGATATGTTTAATATTACATATAATATCCACCAAAATCGGGACATATGTTATTATCCATTTGTTGTGATTCCGTGATGAGAGTAGATCTATCACTCCTTGTTCATTGGACCATATTTCCTCTAGTTGTATATTCATTTTCTTTGCTTGATCTATTCCATGTTTCATCCCAACAAGCGTGGCTTCCACTATGTCACCCTTCCCTGAGCTGCCGGTACAAACATACAGGAGCTCTCCCTTCCAAAATAGTCCAACGCTCCATCCTGTGCTTTTTAATACTGGATTGTATGCCCCTACACAAATCATGAAAGATAAAGGATTCAGGTTAGATATATTTGTACGCAAGCAAGTAGATGGTTTATCAATTGTGACAGGAGTCCTGTTGTTTGTTGTTTGCACAACATTACTTACAGAAAGCTGTAAATCATGGATCCATATTAAAGTGTTGTGTAACAGTTTATTGGGGTTGGGAATGATTTTGTTAAAAGTTTTGTTGTTTCTTTCTTTCCAGGTGAAGTAAGAGGTTATTATAAAGACAAACACCATCCATTTTTTTTTCCTCTATCAATTCCATTGTCTAGAAAGAAAGAGCAGCACAGATCCATGAAAGATGAATAAATCCATCTTTCAGTTCTTAACCCTAAGGGACCAGCTGCCCAGATTCTTTTTGTCCAATCACAAGAGATGAACACGTGCCACAAAGTTTTTGGACTTTTTCCACAGAGTTCACAAGTTGGATCCATTGGCATCCATTTAGTGAGGATTTCTTTGACTGGTAGCCCCAAGTTTAAAAGACGCCAAAAAAAGGTTTTGAATTTCGGATGTAGGGGTAAATTCCAGAAAAATTTCCACCATCTTTTGATTTTCGAAGATGTTGGAATTTCTATTGTTTGTGATATGGTTTTCCTTGCCAGTTCGGCAGAGAAATCTCCATTGCTTGAAACAAGAGATATCCAAGCATCAGACTCATTAGACAATATTATATTGGAAATTGCATAAAAATGAAAAGTTTGAGGAAAAGGTAACTCCCTGTGTCGAGTGTTGAGATTGGTTGCAGTTTGTGCCACTGTTGAATTCCTTTGGCAGAGCTCTGTGTCCAGTGGTGAGTAGGATCGAAAAGACGAATTTCTTATCCAAGGATCAAACCAAAACGATGTATTTTTTCCATTTCCTATCTTTCTCCAGACCATTTTCTCAAGGGTGGGTAAGCATCCGCAAATGCTATTCCAAACCCACGATCCCTTTTTTTTTTTTTAACTTTAGGGTTGAACGGTGTAGCGTTTGAAAAGTATTTCACTTTTAAAGTTTGTACCCACAATGCATCTGGATTTTTGAGCATTCTCCAACCTTGCTTAAGTAATAGGGCCTTATTAAGTTATTCCATTTTCTTGAACCCCAACCCTCCATTTTCTTTTGATTGACAACATTGGTCCCAGGAGATGAGTGTTAGTTGCCTTTGCTTTGTTGGGTCTCCTAGCCAGAATTTTTGGCATAGGGAATCAATTTTTTCGCACAGAGTCTTTGGAAATTTGAAACACTGCATATGATATATTGTGCTTGTAGTACGGATTGTAGCAGTACCCCACTTCCAGCGAAAGAAAGACTTGTGGCCTTCCACATTGCCATTTTTTTCTTCATTTTGTTGATTACAAACTGAAGATTCTTCAATTTTGATCAGCCATGTATCAATTGCGAGCTTAAGTAGATTGAATCTTTTCTCATTTCCCAACTTTATTGTCATACCCAACTTTATTGTTGAGGTATTTGAGTCATACTCAACTTATGTTCTAATACGAGACATCAGATTAGTTACGATCTAACGGTGTAATGGGCCTTTGTAGGAGAGTCCAATTACTAATAGAACTCAGTATTTATTCTATAAATACTAGTTGGAATTAGCGGTCTGGGTATTCCAATCTAGATACTCAGGGTGTAATGCTTTAAACAACCACATGCTTAAACCCTAACCCTAACAATCTTGAAGCATTATGATGTCTTCTTTGGAAAAAAGAATCTCAGCATGATATCGTATGGGAGAAACGTTACAACATGTTCTTTCAAGCACTCTTCCAACGTCAAGTTATAGAATTGAAGTAGAACCTATGGAAGATCGGTTTCAGTCGGGACAGATTCTTTTTCCCTTGTCTTCTTCTTAAACAACGATTACGAAGAAGAAGAATTCAAATAAAGAAATCGTTGGCTGTTCACATTTGGAAACCCTAGCTCTCAATCTACAAAGCATTGGATATCTCTCTTAGTACCTGCCGCCAAGAGTCCTCTGATTTCAAGCATGGGGCGTCCTTCAACCACAATAGTATGTGGTGAACTGAAGGCGCACGATTGAGGCATCGAATCTGGACCTGGTCCTTCAAAAGGTGTTCTTCTTGTTACTGCTAGTTACTGCTAGAGATGGCAACTGGTTACAGACCAGAGGAAGTCCTTGGACAGAACTGGACAAGAGACCACCAGGGTGAGTGTCACATCCACCCAAGGGGTATCCTATCTGGATTACCCGGGGGAGTGATTCACGGTCCCGCCGATCAAGTTTAGGAACGATCATAGCCACTTAGCACAATAACATAATCAAAAGCAAGAACAAATCTTTGTATTCAATTACTTTAATAATAAAAGTCAATAAAGGACCTCAGAAGGATCACAAAAGAACATCAAAGTGCAGAAAAGATACCAATAAAATACATAGTCAAAAAGCGGAAAGAAGGGGGAAATTCCCTCTACAACATTAACGAAAGGTAGATTGAATAAAAATAAGGGTTACAACCGGTTCCCAAAGTGACAAGGGAACAAACTAAACTACAGTCTCAACAAATCAAATAAAAGGTTAAAAAGAGAATGAAACAATATCCCATCCCTAGCACCCAAGTGCAAAACCGAACTGCTCCAAATAAGTCTCAATCTCGGACTGCTAGTCTTTATCAACGTGTTCACCGTAACCAGTGTGGTACGAGTCATCAACTTGATCTTCAGAGTGTTGACTGTCATAGTCAACAGTAGTAGTACCTGCAATAGAGTCTAACAAAAGATGTTGCAAAAAGGAGTGATTTCAAAAGAACTCAGCAAGGCAGGTATTCCAAAAAACATAAGCCATATGATACAAAACATAACATGACGCAATATGATATGAAACACATGATGCAAGTATGATTCTAACTCTATGAATGCTAGTCTCTAAGGTAGACATGCTTTAAGTCATAGCACCATACTTCTTTAGGTAAGTCTCAGTCACTCAACACCAGGAGGGAATTGGGTCCTGCATCCCTCTCGGAACAATCCATGGCTGGGGTTTCGGTCACCGCTCTCTCACATCACCATTTGGTCTAAGTATTGGCGCATGTCAAGGTAAAGCCTAGCCCAATGCAAGTCATCTACTCAGTCATATCATGTCAGATCCAGATATGTCCATTCCTCCCATCCTGGGATCCTTTTTGGTATCCTTCACACTAGAGTCACAGATATTACCCACCAGACTCACCAACCCTGTTGGTCATCCACAAATAGTAGACGGGAAGCTCTCACGTCCTCTCACGGATATGACCCACCGATCTTCGAGCGCCCGTGAGCCCAAGTCTATCCATTTGCAACCCTACCAATAAATGACCCCTTTCGGGTATCCGTAGTATGGTTTATGTCCTCTCACGGGTTAGTTACCAATCTTGAGCGCCCATCAAACCATACCCTACCACGTGTCGTTCGATCTCAATGCTCTTCTGATTCGGGTCTGATACGACAGGGACATCCTAGCCAAATACCACTAGACAAGCCCTATGCATGTCATCCAATAATCCAAAAAAGTGTCGAAGGGCACCTTCGGAGAACATCCCATACTAATCCCTCCGATGCCCAAGGACAGAAGCGTCAATAGGACGCTTCCCAATTCCAAATTATACCTAAGCAATCACATGCTCAAGTCCATCATACCATAAATAATTCATACATTATCATAATAGAAGTTAAATCATAACATCGAAATGATTCATCATATATATAAGTAACAAGAATGACTAATCATTATAACAAGAACATATATAAACACAATGTTACTATTCTAAAGCATGTACAGTAGTCCTATGATATCCAAAAGAAATAAAGAAACTATGTTCGCTAAGTTATGAATATCAAGGCATAAGTACATAGCCTATGTATTTATGGCGATAACCATCCTTACCTTAAGTTGAGTTGATGATGATCCAAGAGTCACAAAAGAATGATCCAATAATAGTGTTAAGACCCTAAACAAACATAAATGAGAGATTAGAGAAGAAATCGGGAAATCAAGGGTCGAACGGGTCAAAACGGCGAAGGACACAGTTCAGCAGCATGCTTGGTCGATGCTCTTGGTCAATGGCATTGACCAAGGAGGATCGACCAAGACAGTCTCGGGCTGCATATTGGATTTTGGGGATTTTGGTCCGAAATCGGTCTTCCGGGGCTCGGATGGATTCGAAACTTGGAGGGATGATTAATAACGATGTAACAACACTACCTAGAAAGTATTATCATAATACAATGGTCCAAATGAAAACCCCCAATTTGAGACCCTATGTTCTAAAGACAAGAATCCTAGCATTCATGAGAAATCGATGTAATTGAAAAGGAAGCTAGAGAATTAGTTGGGGAATGGTTTAGGAACAAGATTACAATCATTTGCAAGCTAGAAATTAGACTAATCATACTCCACATTCAGTCTAATATAAGAAACCAAGTTGCTAAGCAAGGAATCATGGTAATGCATATGCAAGGATCAAGATGCAAGTGAGGCATAGCAAGAATGAAGGAAAATCAATGTAAATGGGAAGAGACATTCATGGCAAGGTGTTTGCAAGGTTGCAGCACCTTGGCCATGGTCTCATCAGTAAAAAGAAGAAGAGAAGTGAGTAGTATAAAGAGCAAGAGAGAGAATTATACCTTAGAAGATGATAATGGAGTCAAGAGACAATGATTGCAATGATTGGGGGCAAGAATCCTTCACAAACACCAAGAGAGTGCCTTGGGAAGCTCCACTCTCGTTCTTAGTGGCCTAAATGAGTGTAATAGGGTTCAAAACATGAGGCTAGCATATATAGATGAGAGAATATTCCAAAAAGCATCTTTTACTCGAATCTGGGCAGCCTTGGTCGATGGGATTGACCAAACAAGTTTCAGCAGAAAATCAGCAATAGTTCAGCAACTTTGGACAGGGATTCGGAGGGCTATACATGTGAAATCCAGCCCAAACCTAGCCAGGACACCCTATCTGTTTTGGGTAAAGAAGGGTTAGTTTAAATGTTACACCTTAAAGTTGGACCTTGATTTCAGTGTTATTATCTTTGAAAGCCTAAGGAAGTCATGCTAGACCTTTCCCTTAGGGTAGATCTGTAATGTTCGGCCTTATCCTAACCTTGACCCGGCCCAGAATCTGTTATGTTTGTAGGTCCAAAGACCTGAAGTGGGGGAAAAATATACTTGTAGACCCTTTTGGTTGATGATTTGGTGTCGGAGCCCAAGCCCATGGACATTGACGATGATGCCCCTCACTTGAGAGCATTGTCAGTGTTAGTTTTAAATCTGCGCACCGAAGAGGGGTGAATTAGTTGAAATACCTAATGAACTATTGTGCTCAATCCGTAGGTATTTCCAAAAACTAGACTTCTTGATGGACTTGTAGGAGAAAACCCCACTCAATTTGACCCCATATAACCTTCCAAATCCCTGTCCGAAGTTGCTGAACTATGTCTGGCAAATCCTGCTTGCGCATCAAAGAAGCTGAGCCTAGTTGGTGGACCTAATGAACTCCCATTCTTGATCTGAAGATATTTCTGGAAACTAGACTTCTTGATTGACTCGTAGAAGAAAACCTCACTCAATTTGACCCTGTATAGCCCTCCGAATCCCTGTTGGAACCTTGCTGTCCTGATTGGTCGACTCATTGGTCGACTGGACCAGTAGACCAATCCAATCGACCAATGAGTTCTATTTTTGCTAATTATGTCGTGGCTGCTCTATTTAAGTCCAAATCTTGGGATTACTTCGCCTCCTATGCTCCTAAGCCTCTAGAACGAGTTAGAACCCTAATCTAATCAATTCCTTTGCATTCCTTGGTGATCTCTCACAAGACTTGAAGAAATCTTCATCCTCCTGCAGCAAAGGTATGTGTATACTCACTCTTTCTTCTATCTATGATTTTCTTTCTTTAATTCTGTTCTTAGTTGAGATGAGGAAGAAGATGCTGCACTCTTGCAACCATCCACTCCATGATCTCATCTTGTTCCTTGAGATCTATGATCATCATCATGATCTCAAACCCAGCCAGTTGAATTCTTGAAACCCTAACCTTGTGTGATCATCCGGAGAACCTTTGGTAACCTCCCATGTGAGGGAAACCTCATGGGTCATATTTATGTTAATCTAAATTTGACCTTCTATGATTTTCTTGTTTTAATTGGCCAATCATTAATTCCCTTACATTCTGTGATCTCAACCTTTTCGTGCGAGCCAAAAAGGGTGAAACCCTAACTTCTTGGATATATGTTATTGACCCTGTTAATAGCCAATCAATGTGCTTTCTTTACTAAATTGTAACCTATCATCATCTAAATTCCTTATCCTTGATCATCTATATTTTCTTGTTTTATTGGCTAGCAATTTACTTCCCTTCATCCGGTGCTCTCAACCTTTTTCATGGGAGCCAAAAAGGGTGAAACCCTAACTTCTTGGATCAAACCAGGAACCCTTAGTTTGACCTTGTTAACCTCCAATCAATGTGTTTCCCTTACAAGAATTGTAACCTATCAATCTTTAATTCTTTATCCTTGATCATACTATATTTTCTTCATGATCCATGTTTAACCTAATTAGGATTTCTAAATTATTCTTTCTTCGTTCTTGTTCTTGATTGAGATCAGGAAAAAAATGATGCATCCTTGCAACCATCTATTCCATGATCTCATTCAATTCTTTGAGATCTATGATCATCATCATGATCTTAACCCTAGCCAAATAAATTCCTTGAAACCCTAACCCTTGTATGATCTTTCTGGAAACCTTTTGTAACCTCGCATGTGAGGGAAACCTCATGGGCAATGTTTCTATTAACCTAAACAAGATTTTCTATGATTTTCTTATTATGTTCTTGATTGCAACCATTCCCTTTCTTCCTGTGATCATAACCTTTTCATGGGAGCCATAAAGGTTGAAACCCTAGTTTCTTGGGTCAAATCAAGAACCCATATTTGACCATGACTTGATGATTTTATCTTCCTATATGATTCTAATACATCCTAGGAAGTTCCCCTTCGAATTTCGGATCAATCCGACTTTAAACAAAGAAGTTATGACCAAATCAATTTCTGAATTTCCGTATTGACTCGATTGGTCGACTGGGTCAGTAGACCAAGGCACTCGACCAATGAAGGCAAGAGCATCAATTTTCACTCAGTTTGATTCGTTTGCTCTCTGATCTTTTAGGTATCTTTCCTAATGTGGTATCTATGCTTGTTAGGGGTTTATTTGCCATGTTTGGTGTCTCTCTCTTTGATCTTTGGATTATCTTCGGCAATAATCAAGGTAAGGACAGTTATTTCCTTAATTACATAGATTGCATGCTCTCTGGTTTCTACCTTATGAAACAATGAGTTTACCTACTGTTGTTATACTTTATATTTCTGATTTTCTACTGTGAGAACAGTAGCACTTGCTTATGTTTCTTTTATTATTTAACTTATATGAATTGCTTAATTCTATATTATTTAAAATGATTAGATCATGATTTTATATTCTCTTTTATATGATGAAGTGCTGACTGTATATGTCATGACTGATCTGAATGTGTTTGATTAGGTATGGTTTGGGATTGAGAGGTGTCCTTTTGACACTTCTATCCTTGGACATTATCGGAAATAGTATGGGATGTTTCCGGGGTTGCCCATCGACGCTTTCCCGAATCATTGATTGTCATGCCTAGGGCTGTCTAGCAGTGTTTGGCTAGGATACCCCTGTTATATCAAACCCGATTCGAAAGGGTATTGAGACCAAACAACCCGTGGTAGCAATGGGGATTCGTGGGCACTCAAGACCGGTAACCAATCCGTGAGAGGACATGTATCACATTGTGGATACTCGAAAGAGGCCATTTATCGGTAGGGTTGCATATGGTTAGACTTGGGCTCACGGGCGCTCAAGACCGGTAACCAACCTGTGAGAGGACGTGAGAGCTTCCCGTTTACCATATGTGGATGACCTATAGGGTTGATGAGTCCGTAGTCAGGGACTATTAGGACTCTAGTGGAAAGGATACCGGAAAGGATCGCCAGGGGCGAGGAATGGAAGTATCTGGACCTGAGTTGATGTAACTGACTAGATGACTTGCATTGGGCTAGGCTTTTCCCTGACATGCGCCGGTACTTATGCCAAATGGTTGTGAGAGAGTGTGTTGACTTAACCCCCTGCCATGGTTTGTCCTGAGGGATGCCGGACCCACTACCAAAAGGCGTTGTGTGATTGACCTACCCAAAGAAGTACGGTGCTATGAGTTAAAGCATGTCTACCATAGAGACCAGCATACATAGAGTTTAGATGCATACATACTGATGCGTCCAAAATCTGCTCAGCCCTTAGATCTCCTCGTGATGACTTGAAAAACGAAAACGTCAGATGTGGCCCGACCGCGGGGGTCGGGAGTCCACCTCCGAAGGCTAAGTCAGTTGATGAACTTAATCACAAACGGCTCTGCTAGAAGCACAGAGCTAAGGAATGACGAACTGGGAAAGGTGATCTAGATCGTAAGCCTCTGATAGCTTACGTCTATCAGTGTGTATTTGAATCTGAGTCCCTCACCTCGTATGGCAGTGAGGTTTATATAGAGTGTACCTTCGAATCTCCTTCGTTGGATGCACTTGAGCCTTCTTCGGGTAGTCGTTGGATCTTAACAGTTAGATCCGTTGAGCGATAGACTTCTACTAGTTTGGACTAGCAGAGGACTCTTGAGATAACCTTTAGGTTATGCGATGATTATCCCTTCGATAATCATTAGCTGCAGCCGTCAATTTGGATTTTGTTTTCAAACTTCGGAGTGATTCGGGCTTTGGTCCTCTGAAAATGGTAAGGATCGGTGATCGAGTAGCTTCAATCACCTCCTTGCCCTTCTTAGATTTCGGAGCCTCCCTTGATCATTCTGAACTAACCGAATGATCTCTTTTAGGGGTAGCCGCACGTGGCTCACGTGGCTCCTCTCTTCTTTTGCTAACAAAATTGGACAAGTGTCCCTGAGATATTAATTTGTCAATATCTGCTTTCAGATGACGACAGTCATTTGTATAATGACCATAGTCCTTGTGGAATCGACAATACTTTTCTCGATCCTGCTGCTCTCCAGGTTTCAAAAGTATTTTAGGTGGCCACTTCAAAATATTTTTCCTTTTGATGAGATTTAGAATATCAGCCCGAGGAGCATTCAATGGAGTATATTCACTTTTACCGGGAGACCTCTGGCGCCAAGCCTGAGATTTTCCAACCCGATCGCAGACATTTTTCTTTGGCTTCTGCTTCTGCTCAGGAGCCTTCTGTTCCTTATTGGAGACTTTGTTATCTCCTTGGCGCGCATCTAGGATCTCCATGACTTCGGCCTGCTTCTGGCATCTCTGTACCAACTCAACATAAGTTGCAGGCATATCCTGTAGTAATAACTCCAGGAGTTTCCGGTTAGTGAGTCCAGTGAATAGAGCAGTTTTGGCTACTTGCTCATCCAAATTTTCTATCTCCATCGTTACTTTGTTGAATCTTTTCAGAAACTCCCTGATTGATTCGCTTTTTCCTTGTCTAATAGTGAACAAGGTTTCTTCCGTTTTCTTAACCTGTATTCCACTCTGGAATCGCCCTTATGAATTTGCGCGCTAACTCATCGAAGTTTACGATCCTTCCAGATGGGAGGTTCGAAAACCACTTTTGTGCCGCTCTGGTTAAAGATGAACCAAAAACCCTGCATAAAATTTCATCAAATTACCTGAAACTGTCATGGTCTGCTGATAATAGCCAATGTGGGCCGTTGGATCTCCGGAGCCATCGAATGTAGAGAATGTAGGCAAACGGAAGTTATGGGGAAACTGATATCCCGTAATTGGCTCAGCAAAGGGGGTCTTCCGAATGACTGAGTAAATATCCTCAGTTATCCTTCCCTTAGCCAACTGCCCTAACTTCTGATTGATGTTGGCCAATTCCTGACCAATCTGGGTCAGGTGATCTTCAGCAATATGATCACGACCTCAATTAACATGATCTTCACAAGCTATTCGATCATTAAGAACGACCCGTCCATCACGAACATTCCGCTCATCGCGAACTGCTCAATCATCACGAACGGTTCTTCTGACAGTTGGTGAGTGAGTTCTCACCCCCGTATCCAATTTGGTATTTGAATCAGTTGTACTTTCCTGCGGTCTGTCGAACCGATCGTCTCGCCTAGGTTGATCGTCAATTCTCCTAGGTCCTCGGTCACCTTCATGAAAGTTCTGACCGATATTTCGATCTTCAGCCAATCTTGGATCACGTGGTAGCGCATGCCTCCCTGAATCACGATGATCAGGTTCTTGTGGTAAAACCACTCGTCTGGTGAGTACACGGAGTGCTTGGCTCACCTCCAAGAGTTGAATCTTCACCTAATTCAATTGATCTTGGAATGTATCTGGAGGATTGTGTCCTCCCTGACCACCATCTACTTCAATAGGATGTTGGCTTCCCTGGGGAACGTCTGGATTGTTCACTCCAGGAATCTGAACATCGGAATCGCGTTGTGCAGCGGCTGCTGCTGCTGCCGATCTAGTCACCATGGCTTTACAAGTCTTTCCCACAGACGGCGCCAAATGATGCGTCCAAAATCTTCTCAGCCCTTAGATCTCCTCGTGATGACCTGCAAAACGAAAACGTCAGATGTGGCTCGACTGCGGGGGTCGGGAGTCCACCTCCGAAGGCTAAGTCAGTTGATGAACTTAATCACAAATGGCTTTGCTAGAAGCACAGAGCTAAGGAATGAAGAACTGGGAAAGGTGATCTAGATCGTAAGCCTCTGATAGTTTACGTCTATCAGTGTGTATTTGAATCTGAGTCCCTCACCTCGTATGGCAGTGAGGTTTATATAGAGTGTACCTTCGAATCTCCTTCGTTGGATGCACTTGAGCCTTCTTCGGGTAGTCGTTGGATCTTAACAGTTAGATCTGTTGAGCGATAGACTTCTACTAGTTTGGACTAGCAGAGGACTCCTGAGATAACCTTTAGGTTATGCGATGATTATCCCTTCGATAATGATTAGCCGCAGCCGTCAATTTGAGTCTGCCATCATTAGGGTAATTAACCTAATCCATAAGTTGGATTAGGGCGCGCTTGTAGCTGAATAAGTTTTCTTCCTCAGCAAGTCATCTTACCGATTCGGTTTGCTTGGGAGCGAGTCGATTCCTTCTGTCTCGATCGGACTCGAGGATCAAACCAAGTATGAACCCGGGTCGATCATAATTTCTCCATATCACATACATTATTTGTTTCATATTGCATTGCATCTTGTTATGGTTTGCTTCCATGTTATTTATGTTGTTATGGATTAACTACCTTACTGAGTTTCTTTCGAAACTCATTCCTTTTTGTACAATCTGTTGTTAGACTTCTCTACAGGTTCGGATTTCTTTGACGGTCCGTATGAGGAAGCGCAAGGTGAAGAAGATAAGACTGAAGGAGAAGAAGAGCTGACTAAAGATGTGGATTAGATTTCTTTTGTTTCTTCTAGACTTATCTTTTACTTTACTTGTATTAGCTTAGAGCATTATTTAGATTTCGATCTACCTTCCGCATGTGTTTGTAGGGTATATTTCCGCTATACTCTACAGTTGTCTTTTGATTTGGTATCTTGTTATTCCGCACTCTGATATTCTATAGTGATCCTTCTAAGATCCTTTCTTGACTTTTATTATAAATTACTTGAACATTATGATTTGTTCTTGCTTTTGATTATGATATTGTGCGAAATGGATATGTTCATTCCTAAACTTGATCTTTAGGGTTGTGGATGACACTCTCGGGTATGCCAGTTAGGGTACCGGCTGGGAGGATGTGACAATACAGGGTCAAATTGAGTGGGTTTTCTCCTATAAGTCAATCAAGAAGTCTAGTTTCAGGAAATACCTTCGGATCGAGCACAGGAGTTCATTTGCTACTTCAACTAATTCAACCCTCTTTGATGCGCAGAATTTCACTAAACACTGACAATGTACTCAAGTAAGGGGTATCATTTTCAATGTCCATGGGTTTCGGATCAAACACCATGTCTTCCATAAAGAGGGCCCACAAGGACTTCTTCCTTCACCTCGGGACATTAGGTCTACCCTAAGGAAAAGGTCGGACATGACCTCCTAAGGCTTTCAAAGATAATAACATTGAAATCAAAGTCTAACATTAAGGTCTAACATCAAACAAGTCTTTCTTTATCTCAAAACAAATAGGGTGTCCTGGTTAGGTTTGGGCTGGATTTCATAGTGAGTTTTCTTATTATATTACTTATTACAAGAAAGGCTTCTTCTTTTTTTTTTTAAATAATGCCTAGAGGTACAATGGCATGAGTTTTTTGTTTTGAACTATTGAGTTTTAACAAAACATGAATCAATTTTGTCATGATGGGACGAAAAAAAAATAAAGGTTAATGATAACTTTTTTTTTTACTATGCGTTGATGATCGAGAATTGAATATTTTTAATTCTTTTCTTGCTTTTGGCATGGTAGCTTTTGGACAATGCATTGATTTATGTTGCTTACGTTTCCAAGCACTAATTGCTTTAGTTTTATTTAGAAACTCATTCCATGATTTAAGTTTTTATGATGCAATTTTATAATTAAACAAGAGGAAAGGAAAAGTAAAACCAAAGTGCATTAAATGGTTTTTCTAATTCCTCTATTATGTTTGATTTAATCAATTTAGAAGGAGTTTTTGGAGAGGAGAAATATGGTTAGATGGGATTTGTGCCTTTCTTTTTTCTCCTTCGATTTCTTTTATATTATTTTTATAAATAAAAGAAATTGGTTATGAAATCTAGAAAGAAATTGCAACTTTCTTCTGTCAAGAATTTTTTTTAGCATTTTTCTTGAAGAAGAAAAAAGGGAGGGGAAGAGAGAGAACACCTGAAGGAGATATGTGTCAAATTAACCTGACCAAGTTAGAGACCTTCTTTAGGTCTAAAATCAATACAAGAAAGAGAGAACAAAATTTGGATGAAAGAGTCTAAATTTGTTTTATAGACACTAATGTGTTTTTTTATTCAGTGTCATGATTCTTGTGTCGTTGATTCCTGGTCTTGTAAATAAGAAGGACACGTCTCTAAATTTTTTGTTTCATATCAAGTGATTCATATCGGTTTTAAATTTTATGGATTCTAATAGGGTGAATGATATGGACAAAGAGTATATTAATTATACAACCTACATGAACAAACTTGATGGGTGTGTTATGAAAGGTTTCTAACATAAAGATTATAAATTAAAGTAGTCATTTGATCTTAAATAAACACAAAAATTTGACAAAATAAGTAAAGAGCTTTGGGTTTCGAACGTGTAACTCTGATAAATGCATTTACTATAAGTCTGTGTCGAATAAGGTCATAATTATTTGCTTATATGTAGACAACATGCTGATTCTTGGTTCTGATCATTTTGTAGTGAGTGACATCAAAGAAACCTTAGCTAAATAATTTGACATGAAGGATCTTGGTGTTGTAGACACCATTATTGGCATGAAAATAAGTTTTTATGAGCAAGTAATTACCCTTAGCCATTCTAGCTATATTGAAAAACTACTTTCTAGATGGGGATACAGTAGATGCAAACTAGTAGAGACATCATATGATTGTAACAAAAGCTTGTACCGAAGATGGTAAAGCTGTGAATCAGTTAGAATATTCTAAACTGATTGGTAGTCTTATGTATGCAATGAGTTGCACTAGGCGAGACATAACCTATATAGTAGGCATGCTAAGTCGCTTCACATGTAATCCTCGTACAGAGCATTGGAATGCACTCAAAAGGTTAATGAGATATCTTAAGGGTACTACAAAATATGCTCTTCTCTAGGACATCCTCAATTCTTGGAAGGATAATCCTGATGCATCTTATTGCTCAGAAATAGAAACAACAAATCTACCATTGATTATTCTTACACTAGGTAAAGTGGTTGTTGAAAGAAAATCCAATGGATGAACTTGTATTGTTTTGAGTTCAATCTTTTATGGAATTGGAGTTATATTCTCTAGCCTCAGGAGAGATAAGGCAGAGAGTGGATAAAAGATCTGATCTTGGATATTCCTATGATTAACTTGAAGATTTGTTTTTGTGATAGAAACTTGATGAGAATGCGAATGATTTTTCAGTCATCATGTGGGTTGTACTAAGTTCTTTTGATTGAGCTAAATACTTATGCAAATGATTGAATTCATATATTATGAAATTCATATTTTGGTAAATTTGTAATGGATGACAAAAATGGAGGAGTGAATCCAATCCTCTGGTTTGATGGAAAGATTTACTTGACAAGTAAAATCACTCAAAGCTGTCAGGATGGATCTCGATAGGAAAGATTCACTTTAAGAGTAAATCGTTCAAGAATGTAAGGAACAGTTGTATTGTTCTTTGTGAGAATAAGTAATTCAATCCAAGAAGAACTTCTAATTAGATTGGGTTTAGATTTGTTCTAAAACTCATGTTTTGTTTCAAAGTGTTCTTGTGAATTTTATTGAATAATTCTCTTTTGAAAAGTTATGAATGATTCTGTATTGAGTTTGAACATTACATTTCTGGGACTAATGCTAGAGCCATATGTAGAATATGGGAGAAGATTGTTAAGGTATTTGAGTCATACCCAACTTATGATGAGGTACTCAAGTTATACCCAACTTATTGTTGAGGTATTTGAGTCATACTCAACTTATTTTCTAATATGAGACATCAAATTAGTTACGATCTAACAGTGTAGTGGGTCTTTGTAGAAGAATCCAATTACCAATAGAACTCATTATTTATTCTATAAATACTAGCTGGAAGCAGCGGTCTGGGTATTCCAATCTAGATACTCAGGGTGTAATGCTTTAAGCAACCTCGTGCTTAAACCATAACCCTAACAAAAACACCACTCTATATGGTCGCTTCCATTTCCCTCCAACTGCTCCTCATCTTTTAAAGCCAATTACATGGTTTGGGTGGTCATTCAACCTTGGAACATCCAACCATACTATCTTGGAATAAATACAATCAAAGAACAAGTGATTACAACTCTCATTTCCAGCTCTACAAAAGACACAAGCACGGTCCATCTGAACACCCAAACCAATCAAGGACCATATAGAGTGGTGCTTTAACCACCTCTTTTTAACAAAATCAACCCAGCAGGACTTTCACTCACATGAGAGAAGCTTGATTTTGTGAATGTAGATCATAGAGACCCAGCCCACCCTCCTCGTTCGGGGAACAAACAACCCGCCAAGCTACCTTGTATGACCGCTTTATTAATTTATTTATTTTTCTTCTTTGGTGATCTTTATGATACGTCTCGAAGTCTCATCATAAGTGTCGATTGTGCTCGATGTGGTCATATGTTTTGTTGATACTAGTGCTTGGTATATTACTGGAAATGAAATGCTGCTGGATGAGTGCGAACCCAAGACCTCCCCATGGGAATCTGGGCTTTTAACCGCTCAACTAACCCACCATTGGCTCGATGTGGTCATGTTGTCAATCAAGTTCATTGGGAAAAATTCTGGATCATTTATTAGTGGATGATCTTGAAATTGGATTTGTCATTTTGAAGAATAACAATATACTCTTTGAAAAGTGGGATAATCTACATCATCTGTGAAATCCAACCCTATCCTTACCTTGACACGGAACCCTTGATGTTTGTAGGTCCGAAGACCCAAAGCGGTGGTAGAAGAGACTTGTGGACCCTATTGGTTGATGATTTAGTGTCGGAGTCCGAGCCCATGGACATTGACGATGATGCCCCTTACTTGAGTACATTGTCATTGTTTAGTGAAAATCTACGCATCGAAGAGGGGTGAACTAGTTGAAGTAGCTAATGAACTCCCGTGCTTGATCCAAAGGTATTTCCTAAAACTAGACTTCTTGATTGACTTGTAGGAGAAAATCCCACTCAGTTTGACCCCGTATAGCCCTCCGAATCCCTGTCCGAAGTTGCTGAACTATGCTGGTCAATCCTGTTTGGTTGATCCCATTGACCAAGGAGCATCGACCAAGCAAGTGCTGAATCGTAGTTAAAGATTCTTTTGGAATATTCCACCCCCTATTTATGCTAGCCTCGTATTTTGAACCCTATTATAATCATTACAACACTTGAGAACATGGAGAAGGTTCCCCAAAGCTCCTCCTTGATATTGGTGAAGGATATTCTACTCTAATCATTGCAATCATTGTCGCTTGCCTCCATTATCATTTTCTAAGGTATGATTCTCTCTCTTGCTCTCTATCCTACTCATCCCTCTTCTTCTTCTTACTGTTGAAACCATGGCCAAGGTGCTGCAACCTTGCAAACACCTTGTCATGTGTGTCCCCTCCTATTTACATTAGTTTCCCCTTCATTCTTGCTATGCCTCACTCTCATTTTTATCCTTGCATATGCATTACCATGATTCCTTGCTTAGCAACTTGATTCCTTGTCCTAAACTGAAGTGTGAAGTATGATTAGTCTATGTAATGGCTTGCAAATGATTGTAATCTTGTTCCTAACCCATTCCGCAACTAATTCCCTAGCTTCCCTTTCAATTACAATGATTTCTCATTGATGCTATGATTCTTGTCTATAGAACTTAGTATTCCAATTTGAGGCTTTCTAATTAAACCATTAGATGATGTTAATTACTTGCTTAGATGTATTCTTATATTGTTATTAATCATCCCTCCAAGTTTCGGATTGATCCGAGCCCCAGAAGACCAATTTCGGTCCAAAATCACTAAAATACACTATGAAACCCGATACTGTTTCTTGGTCGATCCCATCAACCAAGGAGCATCAACCAAGCAGGTGCTGAACTGTGTTCTTTTCCGTTTTGACCCATTCGACCTCCTATTTTCCCGATTTCTTCTCTAATCTTTCATTTATGTTTGTCTAGGGTCTTAATACCATCATTGGATCACTCTTTTGTGACCTTTGGAACATCATCATCACAACTTAAGGTAAGGACGATTATTGCCATATAACATAGACTGTATGACCTGTTACACTGTTGTTGGCAACTTAGTAGACTTAGCTTATTAGTTGATTCTAGACATCATATGACTACTGTAGTACCTTATGATAGTAGCACCATGCTTAATTACTTTGTTTATCATGTCTATTTATTCTTGTCATTACTTATACACTTGATCATGAGATGTTATGACATATCTTTCAATATGATGATGTATCGTTGATATATGATATGATGGGAATAAGCATGTGATTGCTTAGGTATAATTTGGGATTGGGGAGTATCCTATTGACGCTTCTGTCCTTGGATATCTGAGGGAATAGTATGGGATGTTCTCCGAAGATGCCCATCGACACTTTCCCAGATTATTGGATGACATACATAGGATTGTCTAGTAGTGTGGCTAGGATGTCCTTGTCGTGTCAGACCCGAATCGGAAGGGTATTAAGATCGAACTACCGGTGGTAGCAGTGGGGATTTGTGGGCACTCAAGAATGGTGAAATGATCCGTGAGAGGTCATGAATCACATTGTGGGAGCCATTTATTGGTAGGGTTGCAAATGACTAGACTGGGGCTCACGGGCACTCAAGACCGGTGAAATGATCGGCGAGGGGACGTGAGAGCTTCCCGTTTACTATTTGTGGATGACCAATAGGGTTGATGAGTCCGGTGAGTAATATCCGTGACTCTAGTGTGAAGGATACCGGAAAGGATCCCAAGATATCTTAAATGGTTGAGGAGGAATGGAAGTATCCGGATCTGAGTTGACATGACTTAGTAGATGACTCGCATTGGGATAGGCTTTACCGTGACATGCGCCAATACTTATACCAATGGTGATGTGAGAGAGTGGTGACTGAAACCCTAGCCATGGATTGTCCGAGATGGATGTAGGACCCATTACCAACCGGCTGCCCAAGATATCTTAAATGGTTGAGGGAACCCAAGATATCTTAAATGATTGAGGGTGTGTGTGTGCCCTACCAAAAGAAGTATGGTGTTATGACTTAAAGCATGTCTACCATAGAGACTAGCATTCATAGAGTTAGAATAATACTTGCATAATGTGTTTCATATCATATTGCATCATGTTATGACTTGTACTCATATGGTTTATGTATTATGGAATAACTACCTTGCTGAGTTCTTTTGAACTCATTCCTTTTGTGCAAATGTTTTGTTAGATTATTCCACAGGTGTTGAAGACCCTGATGGTACGACCTATGAGACGGACCAGGATCCTGCATACTACCCTCCGAGTGGTGGCTACTACGAAGATCAAGGTTATGGTACCTAGGAAGATTATGCTATGTACCAGGGTTAGTTCCACAGTGGTGTGGGAGCAACCGTGTTGGGTTTCCTATGTCTACACTTACGAGGATATACTTTATAAGATGGAGGAAACACTTGTCTAGCTACCTATCCGTAGATTTTGTTAAACACTTGGATCTGTAGTTTAACTTTCATTGATTACTCTTTTACATTTGGGTTGTAACCTAACTTGATTTAGCTATTTTCCGCTGTGGTTACAAAGGAGTGAATTCTGCTCACTTCCTTCTTCTGATTATCTGCTCGTATCTTATCCATGATTTCTTTTATTATTTGTTTTTGCTTTGATTATTATCGTTCATGATTGTGTTATCGCTTATGTGAGAGGCATGGTCCCTTAATGCTTGATCCTTGGACTGTGGATCACATACCCGAGTATGCCAGGTAGGGTACCGGCTGGGTGGATGTGACATCATCAATTAAGGATCAATTTTGTCAATTTGATAATGTGATTATGCTTTTGATCAAATCCATTGAGGGAACTAATCTGACTCATCCACTACATGATCTTGAAGGTGAATGGGTCATTTGGAAGAATGCTATCTACTTAGAAAATTGGAAAATCAAAACCTCCATGGTTTATACGAGTTATTTAATGGTTGTGAACAAAATTTCCTTTGTGAAAACAAAAGCTTTTAGTGGTTGTTACCTTAGGGAAGGAATTTATCTGGAATGTTCATTTTGGTGTTTTATGATGATTATATGAGAGTACCCACTCATGACGCTACCAGCGATGTTAGTAGTAGTACTATCTAATCTTGTCAAGAGAGTTATGTGGTATTTGGTGCAACAAGCTAGGTTGATCTTTTGGTATTTGGTGTTAGGTTGTTCTTAAGTTGTGTCTGATATGGAAGTTTCCTACTCGATTGGGTCAGACCTGGCCGGGGCTCCGTATACATACAGTCGGGATTAGAACCGACCAGCTTGATTAAAGCGTAACAAACGCTAGACCAATATGGCAACCGTTCTTGATTGGGAAGGTCAACTCAGTCACTGATCTAGTAGGACCA
Organism: Hakea prostrata; assembly: GCF_041222555.1. Taxonomy (NCBI): domain Eukaryota; kingdom Viridiplantae; phylum Streptophyta; class Magnoliopsida; order Proteales; family Proteaceae; genus Hakea; species Hakea prostrata. The sequence goes on from NC_142606.1 coordinate 5,834,179, forward strand.
ATGACATGGAGGCATAATCTTAGGAGAAACAACAGCCTCCACCAAGTAAACTTACCAAATACATAAAAGGTAACACTTACAGTATAAGAAGAAGGACATACCCCTCCGGTAAGCATCCAATACATTCTGAGCATAGTCTTGTGTAATCCTTGCACGGGACCTTAATCTGTTCACTATTTGACTTAGCCATCGGAGGCGGTTGCCCGGTATTCTAGCCTGGCCTATGATAACTCTATGAAATAGAGTTAAGATTGGTAACTTTATACTTGAGATGGCTTGATTTAGGAGTTAGTGTTAGTAGTCATTAGATGTTGTTTTATTGAGTCTTAACATGTTGCATCTTGTAAAGGTCCTTTATGTCATTCTTGCATGAATTTCTCTTCAATTAATGGTTGATTTTGATCAGCCCTCTTTCTCTTGGCATTGTAGGTGAAGAACCATAACTTTTCTGTAACGATGCTACAGCATCTCGGCACAGAATATTCCTAGATTGGACACACGTAGCATCATAAAGTGAAATGACTAAAAAGGGCTAACTTAATGGACTTTCTTCTTGTCATTCCATGAAAGATCTCAGCTATTGATATCAAAAGAAAATGTTTTAATCCTACAAGCCAATTTTAACCTAGGACTTCGGGGGAAAAGAAGGGAAGAAAGAGGAGAAAAGGAGGAGAACGTGAGAAGGGGCAGTTGGGCTTGTGTGAGAGGAGGTAGAGCTGCTGGAGAAGAAGGCTGGAGCTCTTGTGGAAGCATTGCAGCTCTTAGTTTCTTTGCAGTTTTATAACTCTATCTTCTTATCTTCTAGCTTAATGATAACTATATCTATCTCTTTGTATTTGATTTCTGTTATGGGCTAAATTTGTGCTATGTTGGGATGATAATAGTACCTAAACCTGAATATTGAGATGTAACTATCATGTGTTCTTTAGTTTTATTGCAATACAATTTATTGTCAATGAATTCAGCATTTATATATTGATTAATTTCAGTTCTTGATTGATCTTTCATGAACGATTGCTATGATTTAGTTAACTGGAAAGTTAATGGGGTCTAGATGTTCGTTGAATTGTGTGAGTTAGCTTAATCTTTAATTAGATTGTGTTAATTAGTAGGTTGGGTAGGAATACTCAATTACCTCACATTGCCATGATTGGGATTGGGTTTAAATTGCATTCGTATTTCATCTCTTCATAGGAATATGTAGATGTTGAATTAGGATGCTAAGCATATGTGTATTGGAAGATACCTTTGTGCCATTTCATTCCAAGTTCTTGATATATTTTGGGTTGTAGTATTGTCACATCCTCCCAGCCGGTACCCTATCTGGCATACCCGAGAGTGTGATCCACAGCCCGAAGATCAGGTATCGAGTAATCAACCTCCCACATAAACAATAACAAAATCATGAACAATCATAATTAAAGTGCGGAAGATAAACCATAGATCCAATAAGGAAAGAATGAATCATAAATAAATCAGAATACTAGATATAATCAGAGTGTCGAATAGATAAGTAAAGTGAGGCAAAAATCCCACTCTACAACCAGCAGAAAAGTAGCTCTACAAGAGAATAAACTAGACAAAATCTAATCCCAGTAGCAAGTACAATGGGTAACTAAATTGTTCTCCATTTTATAGACAACATCCTTATAAGTGTAAATCTCATAAATGGCACAAGGACGCTTCCACTCAATGGTCGGACTAAGCATCGTACGGAGCATAACCACTCGCGGAATCTTCAGTGTAATTGTGGTAACCGCAATCACCTTCCTGGAGATATGCCTCTTCGCCTTGCGCTTCTTCATAGGGACCGTCATAATACTCAGTACCTGCAGGATAGTCTAACAAACATTGTACAATAAAGGAATGAGTTTCAAAGAAACTCAGTAAGGCAGTTAAATCCATAATATCATAAATGGCAAGATTTCAGAACAAACATAAATGCAATATGATATGAGACAAGCAATGAATGAATGAATCTAACTCTATGTATGCTGGTCTCTATTGGCAGACATGCTTTAAGTCATAGCATCGTACTTCTTTAGGAAGGTCTCATTCACTCATCATCAGCTGGTAGTGGGTCCGGCATCCCTCGGGACATTCCATGGCTGAGGGTTAAGTCACCACTCTCTCACATCACCATTGGTCTAAGTACCGGCGCATGTCAGGGTAAAACCTAGCCAAATGCAAGTCTTCTACTTAGTTACATCAAGTCAGATCCAGATACGTCCATTCCTCGTCCCTGACGATCCTTTCCGGTATCCTTCACACTAGAGTCCTCATAGTCCCTGACTACGGACTCATCAACCCTATTGGTCATCCACATATGGTAAACGGGAAGCTCTCACGTCCTCTCACGGGTTGGTTACCGGTCTTAAGCGCCCGTGAGCCCAAGTCTAACCATATGCAACCTTACCAATAAATGGCCCCCACAATGTGATTCCTGTCCTCTCACGGGTTGGTTACCGGTCTTGAGCGCCCATGAATCCCCATTGCTACCACGGGTCGTTCGGTCTCAATACCCCTCCGATTAGGGTCCGACATAACAGACATCCTAGCCAAACACTACTAGACAATCCTAGATATGTCATCCAACAGTTTAGGAAGGTGTCCAGAGGGCATCTCCGGAAACATCCCATAATATTCCCGTAGTAGTCCAAGGACAGAAGTGTCAAAAGGACACCTCTCCTTTCCAAACCATACTTAAGCATACACATGCATCAATTCATATCATCACATATATGGTAACTTCATATATGGAAAGAAATCAATAATTACAATCACTTTGTATATAATTGGTAAGTAAATCATACATGAATCAATTTAAGCAATGCTACTGTAATCAAGGTTATGCAACAGTAGTATAACGTTGTAAGAATCTAATTAAGGAAACATATCAATGATATTCAAATATAGAAACTAGATTCATGCTATCTATGTAATTAAGGAAATAACCATCCTTACCTTTTATAACTCGCAAAGGAATCCTAAGAAATCAAGTAAGATCTTGGCAAACTTGAGAAGAAGGTCCTAAACAAGTGTATACAACATATTAGGAAAGATCCCTAACAGAAAAGATACCAAAACATCCAACACAGACCAATGCACGAGTTGCTTGTACTCATTGGTCGAGTGGATTGGTCGACTGGTCCAACGACCAATCAATCGACCAATGCGAGACGATAGCCTAAAAAAAACACAGAGTTTTAAGATATGAAATCCGAATTTGGTGGTTCAAAAGGGTACTAATCAAGGGGTAAACTACATCAGTAGTATTCTAACATATAGGGGACCTCAAAACACTAATCCAATCAAGCCATCAAGATCCAAATTAGGAAACAAAAAGTTACCATAATTAGATCAACCATGGATCTTGATGAATTCGAAATAGAAATCAAAGACAAGAACAATAGGAGGATGGATCATTGCTTCAGGTAAAGGTATCATGAAAAACATACTTAGATCTTCAAGGAAATAGGCTTAAAAGCATAAATCTAAATAAGGAAACAAAACCTACCATATATGTAACTACCATGATTCATGAAGAACACATAGTATGGTAGAAGAGAACAACTAGAGATTGATAGATCATGGATCATGAAAAGAAAACACAGCAATTAACTACTACCATGATCAATATAGAAGATCCAAGGAGATCAGAATTCAAATTAGAAGTTTAACAAAGATTAGATCATGGTTTGATCATGATTCCTTCAAAAGCTTGCAATGATCATGGTTAAGATCATTGTTCTAGCCTCTAATCCTTAGGATGATCATGAGAGACAAGTCCAGAGATGTTTGCAACAGAGAATGCAGCATCTCCTCTACTGTCTCAACTCAAAAAGGAAAGAAAATAAGAGATAGAGGAGAAGAAGAGAGTGTAGACATACCTTTTGATGAAAAGGAAGAGTTTCGACGAAGATCCGTCAAGAAAATCACCAAGGATGCAAGGGAGATGACTTGCAGAGGTCTTTGGTTCGTTCCAAAGAGTTTGGAGGCAGCAAATACGAAGCAGACTCGAGATTGGACTTAAATAGAGCAAGCAAAACCTAATTGCCAAAGACAGCACTCATTGGTCGAGTGGATTGGTCGACTGGTCCAGTCGACCAATCAGTCGACCAATGCTGACAGCAATTCCAAAACAGGGAATTGAAGACCCAGATCAAATCCAATCCTAAAGGGGTTTTGCACACATGTCAAGTGACTTACCTAATAGGTAGAAATGCCTTCAAACCAAGATAGAGAGCACTCCAAGTCCATCAACTAATCCGATCTTCATCAAGATTCAGTTTCCATAAATAGAACTTCATCATCAACTCTCATGGATTCAAAGCCAGACACCAAGTCCTCCACTGGGATGGCCCAAAGCTGACTTCTTACTTTACTTCGGGTCATCGGACCTACAAATAACAAGGTTTCCGGGTCAAGGTTAGGGCTGGGTTTTACAAGTATTACTTTAGTATTTGCATTATAAAATTCAGGGGAAGGGAAATTGATTCCCAACACTCTTTTTACTCACTAAGTTCCTTCTATTGCTCATTCTCCATTTTAGTTCTATAGTTTAATTACCTGTCATTTGGTTATTTAGTTAGTCAATAACAAATCAATCTTGTTTAAATTAGTTGTACTTTCACATTGAAAGTTAATGATAGAATTCTTCATGGGATCGATACTCTACTTATCATTTATTACTTGATTGCAACATGTGTACTTGTGTAACATCTTGGTACACAAGCAACACGCACGTCTAACCCTTTTTGCAGGACTCATTGTCTTCAGCACGAGGGGAGGTCTAGTCGAGAGCAGCATCAATATAACTTGTTATGCATCGTTTGCCACCATCTGTAGGAACGACAATTTCCAAGTCATGGTGAGATGAGCAAATAATGGGCATAGACGGCAGGAAAATACTAGGGAAGACCCCCACCAAGACGATCAAACACATCAAGAAGAAGGGGTCGAATGCTCGACCCGAGTGGAACAGGATCCTCTCGAGGATAACCTGATTCTAGAAAACCCACACAGGGAAGGTAAGTCTAAAGGTCCTCAGGGACATGCGACTACAGCAAATGTAGACGAACTTCGGAAGGGAATGCCCGAAATGCAAGGAGTGTTGAGGGACTTGGTTCATCAAATTGGAGTTGAACAGGGCCCAAGACGAAACACTCAAGTGGGAAGGTTACTAAGAGCTTTCCAGACAACCAGAGGGTCCCGACTAAAGAGGGGTATCCCGAGAGGGAGACAGGCTGAAGGTCAGAGATCAATCCATAGTGGTCCTGACCATCGCCAAAAAACTCCAAACGGGACCAGGATCAGTGTCATGGATCGTATTTCGGTACCATCTAAAACCTAATCTTTGCCTCAAAGGAGTCATCGGGAAGATTTTGAGCATCAAGGAGAAAGTCACCCACAACCAACCCGATTGAGAATGTCAGTTGCACGAACGCACTCCCAAAAGGAGGATACTGGCTGAATCGATGGAAATGGAGCAAGGCAAAATCGTCTTCATAAAAGGATGGCAGAGGTTGAGTGCAAGTTGGAGGGATCAGGATCATGATGAGGATCTGGATGTTGTTGATCGAGAACCCTTCTCGGATGAGATCATGAACACGCCACTTCCTCAGAATTTCATTATGCCAACTTTCACACCTTTTGAAGGGAAAACCAACCCGAAGGAGCATATAAGCTACTTCAAATTGGTAATGATTGTCCTCGGGCGGGAAGATGAGTTGCTTTGCAGAACATTCCCGGCTTCCCTCTAAGGACCAACCATTAAATGGTTCAACAGTTTGCAGCCAGGATCCATCAACAACATCAAAGAACTTGCACGTAAGTTCATAGCCCGGTTCATAAGTGCGATCGGGAGCAAAAAGACATCGACCAGTTTATTTTCCATCAGGCAAGGACGAAGTGAATACATTCGGGATTTCCTAAAACGCTTCGATGAAGTGGCCATTGAGATCAAAGATTTAGAGGACCAAGTCGCCTACAGTGCACTCTGGAGTGGCATTACGCACCAAAGACTTTTGGAAGTCCTCTTGATAGACAAATCAAAGATGTACGGGACATTGTTGCAAAAGTCCTAGAAGCAAGCTAGCATTTATGAAGTGATAAATGCCTGGGTAAAAGCTGATCGAGATAGAAGACCCGATCGTGACACTGAGAAGAACTCCCTGAATGATAGAAACCAAGGATCGAAGAATAGATGGAAGCATGATCAAAGGCGGGAAAGTTACACTCCCCTCAGTGCTAAGCCATCAAAGATCTTGATGAATATTCGGGACAAGAAATCTTTAAAGTGGCCTGGAAAGCTGCACTCTCTTCCAGAGGATCGGGACATGACAAAATACTGTCGCTTCCATAAAGATTATGGACATCACACAGATAGTTGTCGAATCTTAAAGTCAGAGATTGAGAAATTAATCCAAGAAGGCAAACTTGGCCAGTATGTACGAAGATCCGGGAAGCCCTGTGAAAGTTCACTCAAACCAAAAAAGAGAGCCAGATCGCCCAGCCCGAAAGAAGCCGCTATAAAGTTGACAAAGGGAAAGAAAAGGTTGATCGGGAGGAGTCACCAGTCTATGTTATAATGGGCGGCTCAACTATGGAGTCAATCAGGAAGGCAAAGCAAAAAGCGCGGTTTGTAGGGGCCCTGCATCTGCCAAAAAAGAGGCAAAATCCAGCCTGCTTGGAGCCCATAACATTCATAGATGAGGACTTGAGTGGAGTCATAGCGCCACACGATGATATGATCATCATCAAAGTTAAGATTGCAAATTGGCAGGTTCATTGAGTCTTGGTTGATACGGGATCATCAGTTGATCTAATATCTTATGAGGCTTTCAAAAGACTCAAGATATTGACGATCTACATACCCCATCAGCAACTCCTCTTTATGGTTTTGCACGATCTTCAGCAATAGCAGAAGGAACGATCCACTTAGATCTAAGGATCAGGAAGTCACCCCGAGACATGCTAGTTCGGGTCAACTTTATGGTCGTAAAGGACTTGTCAGCAGACAACGTGATCTTGGGATGACCAACACTCAATGCACTTGAGGCAGTTGTGTCTCCTTGGCACATGAAACTCAAGTTCCCGACCGACGCAAGGGTTGGTGAATGCAGTTCTTACCAATCTACCTCCCGACAATGCTACGTGAATTACTTGAAGGAGAAACAGAGGTCAGAAAGTTCTGGAAGCGCCTTGACCATTGATGTGAAATCCAACCCTTTCCTAACCCTAACCCTGACCCGGATCCATTGGTGTTTGTAGGTCCGAAGACTCGGAGTAGTGGAAGAAGAGACTTATGGGCCCTCATAGTCGAAGATTCGGTGCATGACTCAGAGCTTATGGATATTGACAATGATGCCTCTTACTTGGATACACTGTTAATGTTCACTCAGAAACTGCACTTAGAAGGGGGAGAGTGTAGTTGAAGTATGTGATACACTTCCGATCTCGTTCTGAAGGTATTTATCTATTATAGACTTGTTGATTGACTTGTAGGAGAAAACCCAACTCAATTTGGATCAATCTGACCTTCCATTTCCCTGATTGAAGTTGCTATTAAGGCTTGGTCGACTGCTTGGTCGATTGGCCAGTCAACCAATCAGTCGACCAACAGAATAGTAAATTCGAAAATTACAAAATTCTCTATTATTTTAACCCTACTTTTTGGGAACTCATGAATAGAAGCCTAACCTAATCATTGGCACTGCAGAGCACGAAGAGTGAGCTTCCCAAAGCCCTCTCTTGAAGTTGGTGAAGATTCTTGGTCTCAATCATTGCATTCCCTCTTCATTCACTTCCTCAAGGTATGATTTCTCTCTCTTATTCTCTAATCTACTCTCTTCTCCACTATTCTTCACTATTGAGACTATGGCTAAAGTGCTGCAACCTTGCAAACACTTAGCCATGTGTTTCCCTTTCATCTCCATTAATTTATTTTCATTCTTGCTATGCTATGCATTCAATACAATCAATAGCATTGCATTTCTATGATTCTTGTCATTCCAACTTGTCTTATCAACCTAAACTGATGTGTAGATGCATGCTAGGTCTGATTATATATTAATTTATGATCCTAGTATAGTTCTTATCACTTCCTTAGCTGATTCCCCTTCATTCCTTGCCATTGCAAAAAACCCCATTTCAATTCTTGATGTTTAGCATAAAGAACATAGAGTTTCAATTTGGGTATTCCTAATTGGACGGTTGGATCATGATAATTTTCATTGTATAGTGTCCCTATATTGCTATGATCCTTCCCTCCAAATTTCAGATCGATCCGAGACCCGAAAGATCGGTTTCGGGCCCAATTTCCCTATGCTGCCCATTATTGATCCTCTTGGTCGACTGGTCAGTTGACCAATCAGTCGACCAAAGGAAAACAAAAACTCAACTCTTGCTCGTTTCGCTTTGTTTGATCTCTGATTTGATTGTTTCCTTCTCTGATGTTACTTATATGTTAGTCTAGGGTTCAAGCATTGAGTTGGGGACTATTCTAGTGGTATTTGCTATTATTCTCGATTCAATTAAGGTAAGGACAGTTATACCCATATGACATGGACTATGTGTTTATTCAATGATGATTGGCAACTCGATATACCTTGCTTATCAATTCTATTTAGACATTGTATGACTATTTTAGTTGTCTTTTAACAGTAGTAATATGTTTAATTGCTCTTGTATATCATGTCTACTTAATTATTGTTATTTACATTACACTTGAATTATGCGATGTTATGATATGACTTTCAATATGATGATGTATCATGTATGTGTGATATGATGAATTGAGAATGTGATTGGATAAGTATAATTTGGAATTGAGGAATGTCCTACTGACATTTCTGTCCTTGGACATCGGAGGGAATAGTATGGGATGTTCTCCGAAGGTGTCCATCGATGCTTTCCCGGATTATTGGATGACATATATAGGACTTGTGTAGGTGTATGGCTAGGATGTCCTTGTCATATCAGACCCGAATCGGAAGGGTGTTGAGACCAAACGACCCGTGGTAGTAGTATGGTTTGATGGGTGCTCAAGCTCGGTAACCAACCCGTGAGAGGACATAGATCATATTACGGATACCCGAAAGGGGCCATTGTTGGTAGGGTTGCCAATAGTCAGACTTTGGCTCACGGGCGCTCGAAGATCGGTGAGTCATATCCGTCAGGGGACATGAGAGCTTCCCGTCTACTATTTGTGGATGACCAATGGGGTTGATGAGTCCGGTGAGTAATATCCGTGACTCTAGTGTGAAGGATACTGGAAAGGATCACCAGGGGCGAGGAATGGACGTATCTGGATCTAACATGGTATGACTGAGTAGATGACTTGCATTGGGCTAGGCTTTACCGTGACATGCGCCAATACTTATACCAATGGTGATGTGAGAGAGTGGTGACCTAACCCCAGCCATGGAATTGTCTGAGATGGATGCAGGACCCAATTCACACCGGAGAACCCAAGATACCTAGATGGTTGTGGGAAGAGTGATTTGAAACCTACCCAAGGAAGTATGGTGCTATGACTTAAAGCATGTCTACCATAGAGACTAGCATATGTAGAGTTAGAATCATAATTGAATCATTTGTCTCATATCATTTGTATCATGTTATGACATGTATCATATGGTTTATGTACTATGGATTAACTGCCTTGCTGAGTTCCTTTGAACTCATTCCTTTCTGTGCATTTGCTTTGTTAGACTATTCTACAAGTTTTGAAGAGTCCGATGGCACGTCCTTCGAATCACCCTTTGATGAGCCACACTACCCTCAGGGTAGTGGCTACTACGAAGATTATTGTGAGGGTACGGAAGAGGACTATGCTGCACACCAGGATTAGCCCGACACTGGTGTTGGAGCAACTATACTAGACTTCGGATATCTACTCTTATGAGAATGCGTTTTATGTGACCGAAGAAACATTTGTTTAATGTTAAATTTTGGATTATCCTTTAAAACTAGATCTTTAATTTAACTTTCTTTGATATACTCATTAGATGTGATTGTAAACTTAACTTAAATTGCTACTTTCCGCTGCCGTGTGAGGAAGTGACTTTTGATCACTCTCTCTCTTCTTCTGGATTCTATATATATCTTGGTATCATCTTTATTCCGCACTCTGATTATCTATTTTATCTTATTCTTGATTCTTTATTATATGCTTAAACCATGATTATTATAGTTCATGATTGTGTTATCGCGTATGTGGGAGGCATGGTTGCTCGATACTTGATCTTCGAGACTGTGAATCACATACCTGGGTATGCCCGATGGGGTACCGGCTGGGTGGATGTGACAATTGAAGTCCGTGATGATCGGGACGAAGAAAACATGCAAAGAGCAGAACCGGTCGAGAAATTGGAAAGAATTCAACTCAGCCAGTCTTTACCCCATCGGGGGACGTTCATTGGATCAGAACAACTTGAGGAATTCATGGAGGAACTGACCAAGTTCTTATGCAACAATATTGATATCTTCGCATGGTCTGCAAGTGACATGCCCGAGATAGACAAACGGGTAGCAAAACACAAGCTCTGGATTCAGAAGGATGCTATCCCGATCATTCAAAGGAGAAGAAATTTTGCACAAAACATGAGGCGATCAGAGTAGAAGTTGAAATCTTGAAAAATCAGGCTTCATTGAACCAATCGAATGCCCGACTTGGTTGGCCAATGTGGTAATGGTCAAAAAGATGAACGTGAAGTGGAGAATGTGTACTGATTACACTAATTTGAACAAACCCTGCTTGAAGGATTGTTATCCTTTCCCGAGGATTTATCTACTAATTGATGCAACAGCTAGACATGAAGTCCTTAGCTTTATGGATGCTTACTCAGGGTATAACCAAATCCTAATGAGTCGGGAGGATGAAAAGCATACATCCTTCATGACTGATTGGGAATGTTACTACTACTGAGTAATGCCATTTGGGTTGAAGAATGTAGGAGCTACTTATCAAAGGGTGTCAACAAAATATTCCAACACTAGATCGGGAGGAACATGGAAGTATATGTTGATGACATGCTCGTAAAGAGTCTAGTTCGGGCCCAACACTTAGCAGACCTTGAAGAAACTTTTGACGTTTTGAGAACTTATCAAATGCGTCTAAATACGGAGAAATGAGCTTTTGGAGTTTCCTCCAGGATGTTCCTCGGTTTCATGGTTTCTAAAAAAGGAATCGAGGCTAATCCCGAGAAGATCCAGGCACTGATTGGAATGCAACCTCCCAGTACTGTAAAAGAAATCCAATGCTTGACAGGAAGGGTGGCAGACCTAAATCGGTTCATATCCTGAGCGGGGGAAAAATGCAACTCTTTTTTCAAAGCGTCGAAGGCTACACCAAGATCAGGAGAAACCACTTGGACATAAGAATGCCAACAGACATTTGAGCAATTAAAAGTATCCCTCGGGACAACACCCGTCTTAGCTCGACCTGTAACCGGGGAGCCTCTAACTGTTTATCTTGCCATTTCACCAATTGCAGTAAGTGTTGTATTGGTAAAGGGAGAAATAATCCAAAACCCAGTCTACTATGTGAGTCATGTACTCATTGATGTAGAGACGAGATACCCGAACATTAATAAGCAAGCTTTAGCACTTTTGGTGGCTTCACGGAAGTTAAGACCTTATTTTTAGGCACATCCAATAATTGTCCCGACCAACTTCCCACTCAAGAAAATTCTTCAAAGACCCGATGTAGCTGGAAGGATGGTCGGGTGGGCAGTGGAGCTGAGCGAATACCAAATTGAGTTTAAACCAAGAACAACCATAAAAGCTCAAGTTTTGGCTGACTTTATTGTAGAAAGCAGCTTACCACAAAATGAAAATCAAGGAACAACAACTAAGACATCAGACTTGTGGATTCTACATGTTGATGGTTCATGTAGCATTTTTGGCTCAGGAGCAGGGCTAACACTCAAAAGTCCCGAGAACTTCACAGTCAGCTACGCTTTAAGATTCAATTTCCCGGCCTCAAACAATGAAGCCGAGTATGAGGCTGTTATAGCAGGCTTGAGAGTTGCCTAAGCGCTCAGAGTACGGGAGCTAGAAGTGAGAAGCGATTCCCAACTCATTGTGAATCAAATAAGGGGGAGTATAATGTGAAAGATGAAAGAATGGCCAAGTACTTGGCTAAGGTCGAGCAACTTCAAACACTCTTTGACCGGGTATCATTCCATCAAATACCCAGAAAAGAGAATGAACGGGCAGATGAACTGTCTTGATTATCTTTGGCCAACAACAAGAATTTGGACTCAGCAGTCTATATTGAAGAATTGGATTTCCCAAGCACACAAGAATCATAAGTTTTTGAAATAACCAGTGATCCCGATAGGACCACACCTTTGGTAACTTACCTAAAGGAAAATAGGCTCCCGACCGATTCAAAGGAAGCCAAGAGGATTAAGAATCAAGCTGCTCGATTCACCATCATAGACGAGCAGTTGTACAGAAGAACCTTCACTGAGCCTCTTTTAAGATGCGTCAAACCTTCCCGAGCCACCTATGCTCTAGCATAAATCCATGAAGGAATCTGCGGTGCACACATGGGTGGAAAGGCTTTGGCACAAATGGTATTATGTTCAGGTTCATACTGGCCAATAGTACAAAAAGATGCTATTGAGTATGTTCGCAAATGTGAACAATGTCAAAAACATGCAAATGTTCAAAGGTACCTGCAGTACCCATGATGCTTGTCTCCAGCCCGACCCCTTTTTCAATGTGGGGTATGGACTTGATCGGGAAGTTACCGAAGGCTTCAAGAATTCAAGAATATCTTGCTGTCACCATAGATTACTCTACAAAATGGGTCGAGGCGGAACCTTTGGCTTCCATTATAGAGAAGCAAATGGAGAAGTTTTTTGAAGAAAAAGTTATCTACAGGTTCAGGATACCCCGAATCCTTGTGACAGATAATGGAACACAATTTGAAGGAGCAGGGTTCAAAGCTTTCTGTAAAAGATACCACATCGAACATCGATTTGCCTCAATTGCTTACCCCCAAAGCAATGGACAGGTTGAAGTCACCAATAGGACACTATTGGATGGGATCAAAAAGAGATTAGAGGACAGTCGTGTACTTTGGGTCGAGGAACTCTTGAGTGTACTATGGTCATACAAGACCACTGCCCCAACGCCGACTGGAGAAACACCATTCTGCCTCACGTATGGTACTGAAGCTCTGGCTCCCGTGGAAGTACTAGCCAGGTAATTCCGTTACACTACCTTTGATGAAAAACAAAATGACTTGGACCTAAGGGGAAACTTGGACTTCCTACAAGAAACCTTAGAGAGAGCCCAACAAAGAAATCCGTTGTACTAGAAAAGAATGGCTCAACACTACAACTCCTAGGTTAAAGACCGAAGGTACAGATCAGAAGATCTGGTGCTAAGAAGAACTGGGGCTTCTGACCAGAGGAACCAAGGAAAGTTAACTCCAACATGGGAGGGGCCTTATATCATTGACAAAGAGACAAAACCGGGAGCATACTGACTGAAAGACTCAGAAACTGGAAAGCCGATCGATCGGTCATGGAACTCCACTAACCTGAGAAAGTTCTATCAATAGTTTTGTATCTTTTTGAAAACAAATAAATTGATTCGGGTCCTTCTCAGTCATCTTTGCACCTTTCTTAAAGAACTTGCACTTTTTTAAGACTAAATTGATTCGGGTCCTTCCCGGTCATCTTTGCACCTTTCTTAAAGGACTTAGACTTTTTTAAGACTAAATTAATTCGGGTCCTTCCCGGTCATCTTTGCACCTTTCTTAAAGGACTTGCACTTTTTTAAGACTAAATTGATTCGGGTTCTTCTCGGTTATCATACACCTTCCTAAAAGGACCTGCATTTCTTTTATCCCGAACATCTTACAGTTCGAACGAGTCATAGAGACAACAGTTGAAAAACACTTAGTCATATTTCATTCAAGATAAGTTCTTAAGAGAAGTTACATGACTTGGGAATAAAGAACTGAACAACACATGTCAGTTATTTACATGACTCGGGAAACAAAGACAGCTTTGACGCTTAGTTACATGACTCGTGAAAAAAGAGGTACAGGACTCGGGACACAAAAAAAACTTCGAGATCACTCCAACAAAGAGATGCTTCATAATAATTGATATACTGAAGCATCTTTGAACTCTTCATAGTTGTCGAGAGCAAGATTCATATGCCGATCAAATGCCATGAACTTACCAACGAGCTAATAGCCATCTTGAATTGTCACTCGCATTCTGTCCCCGTCTTCTTAGTCGACCCTCAAGGAGGGGCTCGGCGAAGTTCTTTCTTCAGCAGACTGCCTGACCAAACTATCATTCGACACATTAGTGTCAACAATGTGTCAGTCGGGGATCCTTTGGCTCCTTCTTCAACTAGAGACTTCTCAGGGCCTTCATCCTCGGCATCATCCTTAGACTCACCTTCAACCTCGTCCTCATCCTCTACTTCCTCCTCATCTTCCTCCTCAGCTTCTTCCTCGGGTTGATTTTGAGGAGGAGGATCGATGTAATCTCCAGGATTAGGATACGGGAAGTCAGGGAGTTCAGGAAGATTTTCTGGCCGAGGAAGCTTGAGATCATCGTACAACTTGGGATCCAAAAGCTTCAGCAACTTCTCTGGATGAGGAAGCTGCGTTTGCTGAAGGGTCTACTTGAAGGCTTGTCGTAATTGTAACAACCCCCATATTTATAACCCGAGATCCGTATTGCAGGTCTGAGAACCCAAAGGTCTAGTTAGGTAAATTTGTGGAGTGTCCGGATAGAAGTCCATGATCCATACCCTGAACCCATGGATCTGGATTCTCTGTCTGAAGAGCCTACCTTGCTTGGTAGTTGGACTTCTGGAAGCCAGGTGATGTCTGGAGATGTCTGGAATGAAGGTAAGATCTCCCCCATCTCTTCCTTAGGGCTAGGTTGTACTTGGATATCAACCCCCTAGCAAAAGCACCCTTGTATGGCAAAATACATGGGAGCGGTTTCTAGTGGCGGTCGATCAAACCAAGCGACCGCCTGGTTCTGTTTTAGGGGTTTTGCCCTATTTTGCCCCCTGACTTCTATAAAAGGTAACCCTCGTCCAGTTTACGAATATTTTATTCGTGGTTACCATTTTTGGAGGTTAGACGGCTACGGAAAAGTGCCGAAAGCAGATCTGAAGTGCTAGTAGTGATCTCAAGATCAATCCTTCCCTGTTTCTGGTATTCTGGAGTGAGGTGATGGATTCACCCTTCATCCTTTATCTCCCTTGTCTTTCAATTTCGTGTTAACCCATCCCCTCATCATGGTGGTTACCCTTTTGATCAATCGTAACTGTCCTTGCAATCTTCTTGATGTGATTCATCCGAAAATAAAACCTTGCTTTCGTGAAAAGGATAGATCCAGTCAAGGGGAGAGTTCTGGGTAACCCAATTATGGTGATTGTTAGGTTTCCTTTCACCCATTGGCTATAGGAGTGTTAGATTCGAGAGTTAGGCTATGATCACTCGAAATTCGGATTGAAAATGGATGATCAGAAGCCTGAGTTTCGGATTGAAACTCTCTGTTTTTGGGGCGGTCACTAGTGGCGGTCGCTCAACCTAAGCGACCGGCACGAGCGACCAGTTGGTAAACAGTGACCAAATGACTTTTGGTTTTGATCTGATTTGATTCAATTAACTTATATATTATTGTAACCCTGTATATAGATGTTCTCTGTTTGAAGAGAAAGTCTTATAATAGTTTACGGATTTCTTTTTACGGACGATTTACTTATATGCAAATAAGGACATACAAACCTATCTTTATGAATAGACTTAAACATGCTAGTCCAGTGTATGTTAGTATTAGCCTTTCATTTTATATGCTGCTGTTGTCACATCCACCCAGCCGGTACCCTATCTGGCATACCCGAGTGTGTGATCCACAGTCCACAAGATCTAGTAGTTAGAGAAATCAACCTCCCACATTCACAACAATATAATCAAGAACAAGACTAAATCAATGTTAACAATATTATTCAATGAATCAAGGTAAAGTAACGAGATATTCATCAGAGTGCGGAAAAGATACCAATAGATATATAAATCAAAAGTAGAGTGAGGCGGAATCTCACTCCACGAGTACAGCGGAATGTAGTTCGAAAATCAAATGGGATTACAACTGATTCTAAAGACAAGAAAGAAAGATATAATCTAAACTAGAGTCTTTTCTACTTTATAAAGGATGTCCTCATAGACATAGACTTCATCGATGATGCTCAAACGCTCCCACTCCACAGTAGGGCTAATCCTGGTAACAAGAGAGACCACTCGAGGGATCCTCACAGTAATCTTCGTAGTCGCCAGCACTTTGCGTATGGTACGCTTCTTCATCTTGCGCTTCCTCATATTGCGCTTCATAGGCATCAAAACTTGTAGAATAGTCTAACAAAAGATATTGTACAAAAAGGAGTACGTTTCAAAAGAAACTCAGCAAGGCAAGTTATTCCATAATAGCATAAATAACATAGTATCACAAACAAAGCAATAAGTGATATGATATGAGACAACAATGTATGTATGAGTCTAACTCTATGTATGCTGGTCTCTATAGGCAGACACGTTTTAAGTCATAGCACCATACTTCTTTGGGTAGGTCTCATCACACAATGCCGGTTGGTAGTGGGTCCTTCATCCATCTTGGACAATCCATGGTTAGGGGTTAAGTCACCTCTCTCTCACATCACCGTTTGGTCTAAGTATTGGCGCATGTCAAGGTAAAGCCTAGCCCAATGCAAGTCTTCTACTTAGTCATATCAACTCAGATCCAGATACGTCCATTCCTCCCCTCTCGGGATCCTTTCCAGTATCCTTCACACTAGAGTCAGCGTATCCGACTCTCTCAAATTAGGACTCATCAACCCTATAGGTCATCCACATATAGTAAACGGGAAGCTCTCATGTCCTCTCATGGGTTGGTTATCGGTCTTGAACGCCCATGAGCCCAAGTCTATCCATATGCAACTCTACCCACAAATGGTCCCCACAATGTGATTCATGTCCCCTCACGGATATAACTCACCGGTCTTGAGCACCCATGAATCCCCATTGCTACCACGGGTCGTTCGGTCTCAATACCCTTCCGATTCGGGTCTGATATAACAGGGGTATAACCTAGCCAAACACTGCTAGACAAGTCCTAGGTATGAAAACCAATAATCCGGGAAAGCGTCAAAGGGCAACATTGGAAATATCCCATACTACTCCCAATGAGGTCCAAGGACAGAAATGTCAAAAGGACATTCCCCAATCCAAATCATACCCAAGCAATCACAATCATAATTCAGTCATATCATCCACGACAAATATCACATCATATGAAAGAGTATAATAAAACGAGATTAAATAAATAAGGAAACATACATGAGTAAGTATTCATACATAATCAAGTACATAAAGTAAATAAAGAAATAAGATCCTTTCCGGTATCCTTCACACTAGAGTCAGCGAAATCCCCAATTTCGGACTCATCAACCCTATTGGTCATCCACATATAGTAAACGGGAAGCTCTCACGTCCTCTCACGGATTGGTTACCAGTCTTGAGCGCCCGTGAGCCCAAGTCTATCCATATGCAACTCTACCAATAAATGGCCTCTTTCAGGTATCCGTAGCATGGTTTATGTCCCCTACCAGATTGGCTACCTGCCTAGAGCGCCCATCCAACCATACACTACCACTGGTTGTTCGGTCTCAATGCCCTTCCGATTCGGGTCTGACACGACAAGGATGAACCTAGCCACACAACTAGACAATCCTATGTATGTCATCCAATAACTCGGGAGAGTGTCGATAGGCACCGTCGGAGAACATCCCATACTATTCCCCCCGATGCCCAAGGACAGAAGTGTCAGTAGGACACCCCCAAATCCCAAGTCATACGTAAGCAATCACACATCAAATCTCATCATTTCTCATGCATCCAATGCATATTCACAATAGTAATCAAATCATGATATTGAAACGAATCATTATAATCATAAGTAAATCAAAATGATAAAGTAACCCAACAAAGTATAAAGATTTAAATGCTACTGTTCTAACACATGTGTAACAGTCTCATAATGATTGAAAGGAAAATTTAAGGATCTTATTCTTTAAATAAAGCACAGTTCAATATTTGATGACTTATATGTTTATGGATATAACCATCCTTACCTTGGATGAGTTGATGATGAATTGAGAATACCAAGAATAGTCCAATAGAATTGTTAAGGCCCTAAACAAACATCAATAATAAGTTAGAAAAGAAGTCGGGAAGATCGGATGTCATTTGAGTCAAAATTGACCAAGGTTGCTGTCAGCAACAACTTTGGTCGATGGTCTTGGTCGATGGTATCGACCAAAAGTATCGACCAAAATTGTCCTCAGGCAGAATAGTGGATTTTGGGGATTTTGGTCCGAAATGAGTATTCTGGTGTTCGAATCAATCTGAAACTTGGAGGCATACTTAACAACAGTAGTAGGACACTATAAATCAAGGAATTAACCCAATCCAAATGGTATGATGTTAACCGAAATGAGTCTTCCGGTGTTCGGAATCATATGGCAATGTTAAACATGAACATAATACACTCTATAGCTCAGTTTGATATCAAATGGTATGATGTTAATAGGTAAATCATGGAATACATATGCTAGGCATGAGATCTAAGCATTAGCATCAATGAATGGCTAAGGGAATCATGGATTGAGCATGAGTAGGCACTTGGAGTGGTGGTTGCAAGGTTGCAGCACCATTCCAAATGTCCCATCAGCAAGATGACAATAGAAAATAGTAGAAAAGGGTAGGGTAGAGAGTGGAATGAAGAGTCATACCTTAGTGTGGAAGATGAAGACAAGAATCAATGATAAACTAAGTGTCTTTGATGAGATACCCTTCACACTAACCAAGGAGCTGCTTTGGGAAGCTCTCCCCACGTTCCCAGGTGAGAAAAATGATTGCAAAAGGCTCAAGGCTTGAGGTCATATTAAATAGAAAAGGAATATTCCATGGAATCATTAACTTGGCAGACTGGGACATTTTGGTCGATGGTCCTTGGTCGATGGTATCGACCAAAATATTTTCAGCAGAAAACTCAGGTTTAGAACAGCAACTTCAAGTAGGGATTTGAAAGGCTATACAAGGTCAAATTGAGTGCGGTTTTGTTTGTGAATTTTTAAAAGTAACCGCAAGCGCACGGTATCGTGTAGCTAACGGGTCGATCTCAGGGAGATATGCCACTTAGAATTGATATTCTTAATAGTAATGCGAGAGTGGAATGATTCAATTTTTGTTAACTAATTAACTAAACTAAACGATCCTAATCTATATGTCTAACGCAATCGAATTGAAACGAAAAATAAATTAAACACAATCAATGCATAAATAAAAGACAGGAAAAAAAATGCGAACAATAACAAAGCAATAAACAAAGAAATAAACAAAGTAATAAAAGGAAAAGGAAATAGCTAAAATGCAGATGCAACACCACCCGTCACCAGAAGCAGAGGCACGACTGTAGGCTTGCTCCGGTTATGTGGTCCGAGATGATGAATGAATAGGCAGAAAGTAAATAACAGAAAGTAAATAACAAAACAATAAAAGGAAAAGGAAGCCTTAACCAAAGAGAGGCACGACTGTAGGCATCTTTGATCAAGGATCCAGGGGAAGGGAGAACAATAAATAATGCTGAAAGTAAATCCTAAATTAAGAATATGGAGGGGTAGATAGAAGCGGGAATGGAGGGATGAGAGAAGATTAATAAAGAAGGTTACTTACTTGCGAATTGAACAAACGATTCGAATCTCAACCAACCCTAACAACCAGATCTAGATCTAGAATGATCTAAATCTGCAATTGCTAGACCCAGAGAAAAACGAATCTAAAAAAACTGAAACTTGAACTTGAAGAAGCTTGAACTTGAATTGCATTACATAAAAAGATTAAACCTAAACATTGAATCTAGGAATTTAAATCTCACTAATGCAAGCAAAGAAAACTAGAGAAAACATAAATAAACTGAAGAGAGAAGAAAGAATGCTTCTACTAAGCTCTAAGACATGTTCTCCTTTGATGGAATATGATCTCCTTTTATAGAGTTTAAATGAGATATGAAGCATGGCTGAATTTGAATAAAACTCAGGGTTTCTATCTGACTCAGCCAATTAGGGTTTTGACGTAGTAATCGCGCCAACTTAGAGAGATCAGATGCATAATTCCACCGTTGGATTTGAGGCTTAAGTAGTCGTGAAGCTCTCCTCCAAAAATCAGCACGATCGGACATCGGATGACCGTTCGATGAAGGGTTTGATCGAAACTGGACAGAGGCATTCAAAAACGGGATTTTTCCTCTTTTTCTTTCTGAATATAATTCTTTTTCCTCTTTTTTTTTTTCTTTAATTAAATCCAAGATAGGAAATAAGATATTGAGGTATGCAAGGACTCTTTTCCATTTGGACTCTCTCAATAATATCTCTGTAGATTTGATTTAAAATCTCAGCCGTAGATCAGATTTGCCTTCTTTTATCTCTTCAATATTTCGGAGTTCGCCCATAATCACACATGTCTAGCCCATCATGCTCCAGATCAGGCCCATTTTCGCATTTGAGAATTTGAATGGACTTCTTGACGTGTAAAATAGCATGATTCAAGCCCAAAACTCCAAATATTTGCTTAAATCTTGAGAAGTTCTAAAATCTGCAAAAACAACATAAAACCCAAGGTAACTCCACTCTAAGTGTATAAAATGCATGCTTTATGCCCTAAGATTTCACACATAAAAGTGCTCATCAGATTCCCCCATACTTAGACTAAGCTTGTCCTCAAGCAAAAATTAAAGAAAATTCAAATGCAAGTAAGAAACTAGTGCAACAAAATAAATCCTAACTCACTTTCGTAGGAATCACGGTTACACTTAGCATGTGCAACAGGCCTTTAAACCACTAGGTTACCCCTAGAGGACGAGTTTTGTCTCGTGGATGTTTGCAGTGAATGTACATCCAAAATTCCAATTTTTAGCTGAAAATAAAACATTGCAAATTCCAACTCTAACAATTGGTAAGTACTCATACAAGATCAATAGCTATGACAATTTTTCTCACCATTGATTTAAGATCCCCCACACTTGAACTTTATTACCCCATATTGATTCTTGAGACTTAGCATATATCTCAATCAAGGACTCACCTTATATCTTTCAAGTACACCTCTCCTTTAAGCAAAACCACTCATAAAATAAGGGGACCAAGGACTAAGGTTTTGAAGTATTTTTGACCAAACAATTTTACCAAGGCATTGATGACACTTGTATTTATTTCTCTTTTTTTTCTTTTGAGTAGTGAACTCTACATTACTCCACTACGGTTGGCTTGAATGACATGGTGGAGCAGACACCAGAAACCCAAGTTACTTTGTAGCTTTGCTTTGCATATGCCCACATAGACAGTGATGCGAGAGTTCTTTTCAATAATCTCCTTCCTAAGAGTTTCGATCAAGTCACCTCGATTCCTGAGTCGGAGTGCCCTGTCTAGTTCCAAGGAATTCAACTTTTACTTTCTACTCTCTTTTTTTTTTTTCTTTTTTCCTTCTTTTGTCATGCCCTACACAAAATTGATCTCAACTTCTAGCCAAAGAAACAAGGACCCACAAAACTCATAGATGGTTCGACGCCTTAAGTTAA
This sequence comes from Hakea prostrata, assembly GCF_041222555.1. Lineage (NCBI taxonomy): Eukaryota > Viridiplantae > Streptophyta > Magnoliopsida > Proteales > Proteaceae > Hakea > Hakea prostrata. The sequence continues at coordinate 5,855,862 of NC_142606.1, forward strand.
GGGCCTTTTATTTTTCTAAGGAAAGTCTCATCTCAACATATATACAAGTTACCTTCCTCTCAACAGGGTTTTTATGTGTTCATGATGGGTACCAAAATTACTCTCATTTCACACATCATAGCAATTGAAAGAATATGTATACTAACCAAAAGTCAAAGTTAAAATCTACAATGAACCTATACCCCCCCACACTTAAGTAATGCAATGTTCTCAATGCATGCATGCTAAACAAGGAAGACAAGTGAGGGGTATACCTTTCAGTCAAGATGTGCTTATCATGGGAAGCTTTAGTCTTATCTTCAATATCAATGTATGATGGGGAAGGTACTCCAAATAAGAAAAACCGTGAATCGAAAAATCATCTCTAAAGATCTCAAGAAAAACATTCACAATGTTAAAGAAAATTATCATCATACGTTGAGGTTCTCTAGAAGGTTTTGCATCTTTCATAAGATGAATATAATGTTGTTCAATGGAAGAGCTTAGACCTTTGACATTAGTGATAGACCAACTCAATGCTTCTCTATTATCATTCAGTAGTGTGATCAAATCTTCTGCTTTGTCAGAAGTTAAATCAGAGACAACAATGACAGGAAGAGAATTATCTTGTCCCAAGAAAGCATACTGCACGTTAGAAGGCAACTCTTTCAATTCTAGCTTGGGGGGTTCAATTATTGAGGGCTTGGGAATGGAGATGGAGATGGATAGAGGATTAATAGGCTCCAAAGGTGTGTAAAAATTTAAGACTTCGGAAAAGAAAGTTTCACTATCATCATCCAACATATCCATACATTCTTGAAATTTAGAATCAAAATCAATCTCAAAGTTGGTAATCACATTATTAGGAAAATCAAAAGATTCCTCAACTTCTATGGGTTTCTCAAACAAACCTTTATTAGGAGATACTTGAACATTTTCCTCATCACAGTGGTCACTAATCTCGCTCTTTTTATTAATATGTGACTCACCTGTTAAATACCCTTTCCCACTTCACAATGTAGACACAGAATTAATTGAAGCTAAAGAAAAAGGGGAGGATTCAACTTGGTTGACTTGATTTGGTAAATTTGATGGTCTTTGTTGAATCTGAATCCTAGGATTTAACTCAGGTTGGCTAGGCATTTTACCTCTTTCTCGCTCTGACAAAGCATTTGTAAGAGTGGAAATTTGTTTTTCCATATTATGCATAGAAGCCATAAAGGTGCTGGAAAACACTTCCATATTTTTCTCTAAGGTAGAAAAACGAGAAAACTCTGAATTGTTACCTCTGTTGAAACCAAGTGATGATTGATTTTGTGAAATGAGAGGCATATGAGACACAATAGGAGAATTGACAGGCCTAGCTAAATTGGGATTCTGAAAATTAGGGGCTTGAGGGAACTGGACATTTTGATTATAAGAAAATTGTGCACTTTGTTGTTGAGGGGCACCAAAGTGATTTTGTGTGGAATAATTGCTTAATCCATTTTGGTTTTGCCCTTGAGACCATGAATAGTTAGGATGATTCTTCCACCCATGATTGTACGTGTTACTGTATGGGTTTGGAAACATCTCACTGACATTTTCATGTTGGCCTCCAGAATAGCTAGGACATTCCTCAATTACATGTGTAGGAGATTGACACCATGCACACATAGCAATAGATTTGTCAATAAAATGTGCTTGACTTGGTGATGGTGGTGCAGCCTTAACTACCAAAGTCTCTATTTTTTTAAAAGATTATCTATTTGTGCTTCCTTATGAACTTGGCTATCAACAAAATATCCCCTACTAGTCCTTTCAAACTCTTGGGTTGATTCCCATTCTCTAGTTCTATTGGCTAGGTCTAAAAGAAATTCCCAAGCTTCGGAATCATCAGGGAATGATGTAAATCCTGTGGGGCACATTGATTCCAAAAGTTGCTTTGTTTGGTAATCGATACCTTCATAAATTATTTGGCATAAATGCCATAATTCTATACCATGGTGAGGGCATTCTTGGAGAAGGCTTTGAAACCTCTCCATTACCTTAGCAAAGGACTCATTGGGTTTCTGACGAAATTGAAGAATATCATTTCTTATTTTGTTCGTCTTAGAGAAAGGAAAGAATTTCTTCAAGAATAGGACAGTAAATTGTTCCCATGTGATAATGCTATCCCTAGGTAAGCTATAAAGCCACTTTTTTGCTTGGTCTTTTAATGGAAAGGTAATAAACCGTAGTCTTTTTCCTCTTTTTTCTTTCTGAATATAATTCTTTTTCCTCTTTTTTTTTCTTTAATTAAATCCAAGATAGGAAATAAGATATTGAGGTATGCAAGGACTCTTTTCCATTTGGACTCTCTCAATAATATCTCTGTAGATTTGATTTAAAATCTCAGCCGTAGATCAGATTTGCCTTCTTTTATCTCTTCAATATTTCGGAGTTCGCCCATAATCACACATGTCTAGCCCATCATGCTCCAGATCAGGCCCATTTTCGCATTTGAGAATTTGAATGGACTTCTTGACGTGTAAAATAGCATGATTCAAGCCCAAAACTCCAAATATTTGCTTAAATCTTGAGAAGTCCTAAAATCTGCAAAAACAACATAAAACCCAAGGTAACTCCACTCTAAGTGTATAAAATGCATGCTTTATGCCCTAAGATTTCACACATAAATGTGCTCATCAGGTTTTCTTCCACAATTCAATCAAGAAGTCTAGTTTCCAGAAATACCTTTGGATCAAGCATGTGAGGTCATTAGGTCCACCAACTAAGCTCACCTTCTTTGATGCGCAAGCAGGATTTGCCAAACACAGTTCAGCAACTTCGGACAGAGATTTGGAGGGCTATATGGGGTCAAATTGAGTGGGGTTTTCTCCTACAAGTCCATCAAGAAGTCTAGTTTCACAAAATATATTCGGATTGAGCACAGGAGTTCATTTGGTACATCAACCATATTAATCTCCTCCGATGCGCAAACTTTCCTTAAACACCGACAATGCATTTAAGCAAGGGGTATCATTGTCAATGTCCATGGGCTTGGTCTCCGAATCATGATCATCAATCAGAATGGTCCATAAATCTCTTCTTCCACCGCTTCGGGTCCTCGGACCTGAATACAACAATGGATCCGGGTCAGGGTCAAGGTTAGAATAGGGCTGGATATTACATTCTCCCACCCTTAAAATAATTTCGTCCTCGAAATTGGGAGAGTACCAGGCTTCTAAAGAGATGAAGGTACATCACTTTTACCTTGACCTTTCTTCTCCCAAAATCTTCGGAAAACAAATAACAATAAATCTTTTGTAAGAAAAACAAGGAATAAATCTAATATGCTTTGAAATCAAATCGGAAGTAGGATCATGAAGATTTCACAAGGATCATGGTGAAGATCAATATGAAGATCATAAAACCTTAAAATGAAAAGAGATTGTAGAGAGATGGTTGCAAGGATGCATCATCTTCTTCTAAATCTCAATCACAAAGAATAAAACATAGTAAGAGTAGATCAATACAATACAAGAGAGATTATTAACCTTTGATTGAGGAACAGGAGATGAAAAACTTGAAGTCTTGAAACAATTAGAAGGGATAACAAATCATGAAGATCACACTTGATTTCTCTCAGAAATCATCATGTGGAGAGTTCACAAGGTTATAGGGTGTATGGAGGTCCACTCTACAACAACAGGGATAGAAGGATCAGTCATGGGAATGACTTAAGATCACTTTCTCATCAAAGGGAAGAAATAGAAGGGGAAAAAGATCAGCTTCGAGATAAACTTCCACCAAATGAAACTAGGCAACTCATATGACAAAGAGTAAATCGAACAATGTATAAGGTAGGTATGGATTTGGCACAGTAGCAAGGTTAGGATTAGGCGGGATTTCACATTCTCCCCCCCCCTTAAAATAATTTCGTCCTCGAAATAGAAAGCATACCTGGACTTCCAATACGATGAGGAACTTTTTCAGGGGTGTGATTGTTCCACCAAATCTTTACCAAGGGAAAGGAAAGTACAACGAGAAATAAGTCTAATAGGTAAAGAAGCATGGACTCTTGGCTGACTTCTCAAATAGTCAAGAGGAATTCAAACATTACTCACAGATATTTCATACGGACTAGGCAAATTCATATAGCAAGAATAAATCAAAATAACGCATATGACCTTTATCCAATGAATCAGTAAGGATTAAATCAAGCAACACATATGATATGTACGTAATGCATAAGTAAAGAATAAATAGGAACAATGCTTGTGGTATTCATACAATGCACAGGCAACTATAAATCAAAACAATGCTTATAGTATATATGCAAATGCAAAAATCAGAGAATAGGTCAATAACAAGAGTTGGGGGTTAAGAGTAACGCACTGGTTATGAGATCTCGATCTGGTTCCGATTCACTTTCAACAATGCTAATTACTTCATTGGCAGGAGGGGCTTGCTAATCAATGGTAAAAACAGCTAATACCAAGTATCATGAATAAGATAAGAGTAACTAAATCAGAGTGCGGAATATAGATAATAATAAAGTGTGATCAAAATCATAAAGGGTGAGAAGGTGTGGTAGTCACCCTCTCAGAGCAGCGGAAAAGAAGTAAATCAACTTAGTTACATATCCGAATACCACCAGAATAATTCAAAGACAAGTTAATTACAATATCCAAGGTTCCACAAATACACTAGGGGAATGGGGCACTATGCTAGGGTTTCTTCTATACTAATGGTAGTCTCCTCAACAGTACGGATGAAGTAAACCCAGCGCTGCCACTCCCACACAACTGTGGGGCTAACCCTGGTGCGGATAGTAATCCTCCTCGGCTCCAATATATGGATCCTCACCGACGCCACTACCCGGAGGGTAGTATGTGGAATCATAGTCCGCCTTATAGGAGGTGCCATCGTAATCTTCGGTACCTGGAATGTATTCTAAAACATTTGCACAAAAGGAATGAGTTCGAAGAACTCAGCAAGGAAGTTATTCCATAATTAGAAATCATACACATTCAGAACATATAATAATGCAATGTGATATGGAACATATGATGCAGATATGAGCCTAACTTTATGAATGCTGGTCTCTAAGGTAGACATGCTTTAAGTCATAGCACCGTACTTCTCTGGGTCGTCAGTCACTCTCCCATTTCCATATCTTGGGAATGCCCGGGGAAGATCGGTAAAGTCATCAAAAAGCCATGGTAAGGGGATCAGTCACCGCTCTCTCACATCACCATTTGGTCAAGTACTGGCGCATGTCACAGTAAAGCCTAGCCCAATGCAAGTCATCTACTCATTCGGTCAAGTCAGATTCAGATACGTCCATTCCTTGCCCCCAGCGATCCTTTCCAGTATCCTTCACACTAGAGTCAGCGAAATCCCGGATTTCGGATCATCAACCCTATTGGTCATCCACATATAGTAAACGGGAAGCTCTCACGTCCTCTCGCGGATTGGTTACCGGTCTTGAGCACCCGTGAGCCCAAGTCTATCCATATGCAACTCTACCAATAAATGGCCCCTTTCAGGTATCCGTAGTATGGTTTATGTCCCCTATCGGATTGGCTACCGGCCTAGAGCGCCCATCCAACCATACACTACCACGGGTTGTTCGGTCTCAATGCCCTTCCGATTCGGGTCTGACACGACAAGGATGAACCTAGCCACACAACTAGACAATCCTATGTATGTCATCCAATAACTCGGGAGAGTGTCGATAGGCACCATCGAAGAACATCCCATACTATTCCCTCCGATGCCCAAGGACAGAAGTGTCAGTAGGACACCCCCAAACCCCAAGTCATACGTAAGCAATCACACATCAAATCTCATCATTTCTCATGCATCCAATGCATATTCACAATAGTAATCAAATATGATATTGAAACGAATCATTATAATCATAATTCATAAGCAAATCAAAATGATAAAGTAACCCAACAAAGTATAAAGATTTAAATGCTACTGTTCTAACACATGTGTAACAATCTCATAATGATTGAAAAGAAAATTTAGGGATCTTATTCTTTAAATAAAGCACAGTTCAATATTTGATGACTTATATGTTTATGGATATAACCATCCTTACCTTGGATGAGTTGATGATGAATTGAGAATACCAAGAGTAGTCCAATAGAATTGTTAAGGCCCTAAACAAACATCAATAATAAGTTAGAAAAGAAGTCGGGAAGATCGGATGTCATTTGAGTCAAAACTGACCAAGGTTGCTGTCAGCAACAACTTTGGTCGATGGTCTTGGTCGATGGTATCGACCAAAAGTATCGACCAAAATTGTCCTCGGGCAGAATAGTGGATTTTGGTCCGAAATGAGTTTTCCGGTGTTCGGATCAATCTGAAACTTGGAGGCATACTTAACAACAGTAGTAGGACACTATAAATCAAGGAATTAACCCAATCCAATGGTCCAATTGAAAAGCCCCAATTTGAGCTATCAAGTTCAAGTGATAAACATCATGGCATGAGTTGGAATTGATTGCATTGATGAGGAATAGCATGCAATAGCTAGAGAAACTAATAGAAATTCGATTGGAATCATATGGCAATGTTAAACATGAACATAATACACTCTATAGCTCAGTTTGATATCAAATGGTATGATGTTAATAGGTAAATCATGGAATACATATGCTAGGCATGAGATATAAGCATTAGCATCAATGAATGGCTAAGGGAATCATGGATTGAGCATGAGTAGGCACTTGGAGTGGTGGTTGCAAGGTTGCAGCACCATTCCAAATGTCCCATCAGCAAGATGACAATAGAAAAGAGTAGAAAAGGGTAGGGTAGAGAGTGGAATGAAGAGTCATACCTTAGTGTGGAAGATGAAGACAAGAATCAATGATAAACTAATTGTCTTTGATGAGATACCCTTCACACTAACCAAGGAGCTGCTTTGGGAAGCTCTCCCCACGTTCCCAGGTGAGAAAAATGATTGCAAAAGGCTCAAGGCTTGAGGTCATATTAAATAGAAAAGGAATATTCCATGGAATCATTAACTTGGCAGACTGGGACATTTTGGTCGATGGTATCGACCAAAATATTTTCAGCAGAAAACTCAGGTTTAGAACAGCAACTTCAAGTAGGGATTTGAAAGGCTATACAAGGTCAAATTGAGTGAGGTTTTCTTCCACAATTCAATCAAGAAGTCCAGTTTCGGGGAATAACTTTGGATTGTGCACAGGAGGTCATTTGGTACATCAACCATATTAATCTCCTCCGATGCGCAGACTTTCCTTAAACACCGACAATGCATTTAAGCAAGGGGTATCATTGTCAATGTCCATGGGCTCGGTCTCCGAATCCTGATCATCAATCAGAATGGTCCATAAATCTCTTCTTCCACCGCTTTGGGTCCTCGGACCTGAATACAACAGTGGATCCGGGTCAGGGTCAAGGTTAGAATAGGGCTGGATATTACATTCTCCCCCCCTTAAAAGAATTTCGTCCTCGAAATTGAAAGCGTACCTATGCTTCCAAAAAGATGAGGAAACTTCTCCTTCATGTCTTCTTCTTTCTCCCATGAAGCTTCTTCAGGGGTATGGTTTTTCCATCGAATCTTCACCAGAGGGATGGTGCGATTCCGCAACTGCTTGTCCTTTCTATCTAGGATTTCGGCTGGTCCTTCATCGTAAGAAGCTAAGTATCATGGGAGAGTAACTAAATCAGAAGATTAAATCATGACAGATGGTATCAGAGCCCAAGTTTTCGGACAATCATAACCACAGAACACAGTAATGGAAGCGTCCTTGAGTCATAGACCTAGAAGTGACTCAAATTTTCTTTGAAGTGAATAATAGAAAACTTGGATTAGAAACTTAAGTAAATAAAGCATAATACATCTTGGTTGAATAATAAACAATAATTAAAAGTTTATGACTTGTACTTGGGTTGTAGTCATGGTTAGAGTTAAGTTGTCAGTTTTAAGTATTGTGTTTGTGTTGTGAGTCGTGAGTTGGATCTTGAGTTGGAAGTTGTCGTCGTGAGTCGTCCTTGCCAGTGAGTCTCAGTTGTGAGTCGGGTGGTCGTCGTATATCATCATGAGTCTGAGTTGAGTTGTCGTCATGTGTTGTCGTATGAGTCTGAGTCGGGAGTTGTCATTGGGAGTAATGGTTGTGAGTGGTCGTCATGAGTTATAAGTCATAATTAAACATTTACAATTTCTAATGCAATAAAAGAAATGCATAATGTACAATAACATAAGTGAAACAAACTGAATTTCATTAATCACATAGGAGATTTTTACAAGTCAGAAAGGAAATACATCATTGAAAGCATAAAAGGAAACTCCTAGCACTATCTATCTAGGTGATCGAATCCGGTGATCTGTCTGGTCCCTCCTGGGTCTGAACTCCTTCTCCAGTCGTGCAAATCTCTCTCCCAAGGTATACATATAGGACTGTATCCTCTCCTGTCGAGCCTCGATCCTCTCAAGTATAGAGTAAATCGATGACTGATGAGAAGCCACACCCGGAGTCTCAAAAGTTGTATGTGTTGGACCTCCAATCTCGCGGAAGCGTGGTGTAAGAATCTCCTCGTGTCTCGAAATCTCATCCTGATCTTGATCCTCATCTCTATGATCCTCATCTCCCTGATTATCAATAAAATCCTCATCCTGAACTGGAACCCCATCATGATCATCATTGTCTCCATGCTCATCCCCATCATCATTGTCATCGGCATCCTCATCCTCTATACGGTAAGTCAGGTTATTATAGAAGTATCTGACAAGACCTGGGTAGACTGGCTGTGCCGTAGTGTATAAGTGAAGCCAATCCATAGCCTCTAATCTCTCTCGGATACGAAACACCTCTAAATCATCCACATCAACCAACCGCCCACGTTCGATCGGAATATCATGGAAATAGTACTCATATAGAAACTCAGCCGTAGGGGTAGTGAAATGCTCCTCGTCCGTAACCTCTGCCCGGGGAACATGTCCTCGACCTCTATCCACCCGTCGCCCTCCTCTAGGCATGGTGAATCTGTTGAAACAAAGAAAGAAATTCATTTGGATTAGTCCCAGTGTGTGATTGTTAGATGAAGGGCATTTTTGTAAATTTTCATAAAATTTCGTTTTTGGTAAAATTTTGATTTGATTATTCTAACATGTGCATAAGACCTGTACAATCATGCTAGAATACTTTGTTTGGTGAAAATTCATCTTTTTGACATTTTCAAGGTGAAAATTCAGCAAGTAGGAGAGAGAAAATCCCTCTTTTAGCTTGCATTTGTGATTTTTGAAAAAAAATTGGAATTTAACCGAATGGAGAGTGGGAACACCTTCCCCATAGTAAATCAGTATTGTAGAAATTTATTTCATGTTAAAATTCATTTTGGTTTGAAAATGAGACAAGTTTTTGTAAAGTTGGGTTTTTATGAAATGAATAGTGATTTGATAACCAAAATGAGTGTAATCTTGTGTTTGAAGCTTAGTCTTACTTGAAAATTAATGGAAGCATGTTTCTAATCACCTACATGCATGATTCTAACCATTATCAACAAGTTTTATTCAGTTTTAATGAAAAACACATCAATGGTAAATGAAGTTTTCAAGAAAAGAGAAGTGGGCCCTTTAAATTTGATTTTTGCGCAGATTTTTTTTGGTCGATCCTTTTGGTCGATGCCATCGACCAAAGTGCATCGACCAAGAAAGTGAAAATTTGCTGCTTTGGCCAATTTTGAGAAAAATTGCTTTTTATTACTTTGTTTGGATTTTTGATGACTTAAACAGTTGAAAGCAAGTGTGTTTGTGATATTGGAAGCGTGATCTTTGAATTTGGACATTTTCCCTATAGATTTTAATTTTCGTTTGGTTGTTAGAATGACCAGAAAAAGGAACTGCGGTGCTTCCTCAAGTCGGAATGGGAAGAGAGTTGTTCCTAAAGCTGGAGTGTCCTCTGGAAATGTTGAAGTCCAGAACCCTCCGAAGGGTCAAGCTACCGGCAACCTATCCGGTGCTCCTCCAGTGGTCAACTACCAAGAAATCATTAATCTCATGGGGGATATGTTGCAACAACAGAGTGTGCAGTTCAACCAAATTTTGACTGGGTTAATGGCCATGCACCGTGAGACCCGTGCTGCTACCCAGGCAGACCCTGACCTTGTTAATGTTGGAGAAGTGAAGTTAGGCCACCATAAGTCCCTACCCAGCGGAAGTTCCAGCCACACTAAAAGGACCGATAAAAAGTTCACTAGGCCTCCACCGTATCCCACTTTGACTTATCAGCCCCGAACTGTGGGACAAGGTGTTGGGGATGCAAACCTTAATCAAACTGCTGCAGACCCGAGGCTAGTGCATCAAAGACCTATAGAGCCGGTGCAACCTGTAGGACAGAGGGAACTCACTTGTTTCTACTGCTGTCAAAAAGGACACTTCGCCCGCCGCTGGCCTCACAAGCTAAGTCGTCAAGTTGCCTTGGCTGCAAAACCAGTTCAAGCCCCTCCTGCCAATGAAGTAATTAGCATTGTTGATAGTGAATCGGAACCAGATCAGGATCTCATAACCAGTGCGTTACTCTTAACCCCCAACTCTTGTTATTGACCTATTCTCTGATTTTTGCATTTGCATATATACTATAAGCATTGTTTTGATTTATAGTTGCCTGTGCATTGTATGAATGCCACAGGCATTGTTCCGATTTATTCTTTACTTATGCATTACGTACATATCATATGTGTTGCTTGATTTAATCCTTACTGATTCATTGCATAAAGGCCATATGCGTTATTTTGATTTATTCTTGCTATATGAATCTGCCTAGTCCATATGAAATATCTGTGAATAATGTTTGAATTCCTCTTGACTATTTGAGAAGTCAGCCAAGGGTCCATGCTTCTTTACCTATTAGACTTATTTCTCGTTGTACTTTCCTTTCCCTTGGTAAAGATTTGGTGGAACAATCACACCCCTGAAAAAGTTTCCTCATCTTATTGGAAGTCCAGGTATGCTTTCAATTTCGAGGACGAAATTATTTTAAGGGGGGGAGAATGTGAAATCCCGCCTAATCCTAACCTTGCTACTGTGCCAAATCCATACCTACCTTATACATTGTTCGATTTATTCTCTGTTGTATGAGTTGCCTAGTTTCATTTGGTGGAAGTTTATCTCGAAGCTAATCTTTTTTTCCCTTATATTTCTTCCCTTTGATGAGAGAATGATCTTAAGTCATTCCCATGATTGATTTTTCTATACATGCTATTGTATAGAGGATCTCCATGCACTCTATAATGATCCTTCTACCCCTGCTGTTGTAGAGTAGACCTCCATACACCCTATAACCTTGTGAACTCTCCACATGATGATTTCTAAGAGAAATCAAGTGTGATCTTCATGATTTGTTATTCCTTCTAATTGTTTCAAGACTTCAAGCTTTTCATCTCTTGTTTTCAATCGAAGGTTAGTAATCTCTTATGTGTTGTATTGATCTACTTTTACTATGTTTTATTCTTTGTGATTGAGACTATGAAGAAGATGCTGCATCCTTGCAACCATCTCTCTACAATTTCTTTTCATTTTAAGGTTTTATGATCTTCATATTGATCTTCACCATGATCCTTGTGAAATCTTCATGAAACCATGATCATACTTTTAATTTGATTTCAAAGCATGTTAGATTTATTCCTTGTTTCTTATAAAAGACTTATTGTTAATTGTTTTGCGAAGATTTTGGGAGAAGAAAGGTCAAGATAAAAGCAATGTCCTCCATCTCTTTAGAAGCCTAGTACTCTCCCAATTTCGAGGACGAAATTATTTTAAGGGTGGGAGAATGTAACATCCAGCCCAAACCTAGCCCGGACACCCTTTTTATTTTGGGATAAAGAAAGACTTGTTTGATATTAGACCTTAAAGTTGGACTTTAGTTTCAATATTATTATCTTTGAAAACCTTAGGAAGCCATGTCAGACCTTTCCCTTGGGGTAGATTTGTAATGTTTGGCCTTATCCTACCTTGGCCCGGCCCGGGACCTGTTATGTTTGTAGGTCCGAAAACCCGAAGTGGGGGAAATGAGACTTGTGGACCCTTTTGGTTGATGTTTTGGTGTCGGAACCCAAGCCAGTGGACATTGACGATGATGTCCCTCACTTGAGAGCATTGTCAGTGTTAGTTTTGAATCTGCGCACCGAAGAGGGGTGAATTAGTTGAAATACCAAATGAACTACTGTGATCAATCCAAATATATTTCCTGAAACTAGACTTCTTTATGGACTTGTAGGAGAAAACCCCACTCCATTTGACCCCATATAGCCCTCCAAATCCCTGTCCGAAGTTGCTGAACTATGTTTGGCAAATCCTGCTTGCGCATCGAAGAAGGTGAGCTTATTTGGTAGACCTAATGACCTCACATGCTTGATCCAAAGGTATTTCCGGAAACTAAACTTCTTGATTGACTTGTAGGAAAAAACCTCACTAAATTTGACCTTGTATAGCCCTGCGAATCCCTGTTCGAAGTTGCTAAACTATTTCTGGATTTTTTGCTGAAACCTATTACCTGTTTTGGTCGACCCTTTTGGTCGATACCATCGACCAAGGACCATCGACCAAAGTTGCCCAGAATCGAGAAAAAGATGCTTTTTGGATATTCTTTCCTCTATTTAAGTGAAACCTCGAACCTAGAATGATATTTTACTCATTTCAACACCTGAGAACGTGGGAAGGCTCATCTTAGGCTCCTCCTTAGCTTGGGTGATGACCTTCTACAAGAATCCTTGTCTCTCTTCTCCAACTACCATCTTCTAAGGTATGATTCTCTCTCTTGCTCTCTATTCTACTCACTTCCCTTCTTCTTTTACTGATGAGACCATGGCCAAGGTGCTGCAACCTTGCAAACACCTTGCCATGAACGTCTCTTCCCATTTATACTTGCTTTTCCTTCATTCTTGCTATGCTTCACTTGCATCTTGATCCTTACATATACATTACCATGATTCCTTGCTTAACAACTTGATTTCTTATACTAAACTGAGATGTGGAGTATGATTAGTCTAATCTCTGGCTTGCAAATGATTGTAATCATGTTCCTAACCTATTCCCCCAACTAATTCTCTAGCTTCCCTTTCAATTACATCAATTTCTCATGAATGCTAGGATTCTTGTCTGTCACGCCCTCCCAGCCGGTACCCTATCCATACCCGAGAGTGTGATCCACAGCCCGAAGATCAGGTATCGAGTGATCAACCTCCCACATAAACAATAACATAATCATGAACAATCATAACAAGAGTGCAAAAAAAAAAAAAAAACAAAAAAAAAAAAAAAAACAAAACAAAATAAAAAAAATAACATACAAACAAAGAAACAAAAAGAGAGAAAACAACCCCCCCCCACCCCCCCCCCCCCAGCCCCCACCACGAACAACACAACAAACCCCACCCCCCCCCCCCCCCCCACCCGGCTCCCCCAACTTTCTCCCCCCCCCTTTTCCCACCCCCCTCCTGCGTGTCTCCCCTCAACACCCCCCCCCCCCCCCCCCCCCCCCCCCCCCCCCCCCCCCCCCCCCCCCCCCCCCCCCCCCCCCCCCTTTTCCTTTGGGGGCGCCCCCCCCCCCCCCCCCCCCGATGCCCCCCCCCCCCTCCCCCCCCTCCAGGGCCGCCATAGTACTCGCACTGCAGGATAAGTCTAACAACATTGTACAATAAAGGAATGAGTTTCAAAGAAACTCAAGAAGGCGCTTGAAAATCCATAATAACATAAATGGCAGATTCCGAACACTCATAAATGCAATATGATATGAGACAAACAATGAATGAATGAATCTAACTCTATGTATGCTGGTCTCTATTGGCAGACATGCTTTAAGTCATAGCACCGTACCTCTTTAGGAAAGTCCACTCACATCCTCAACCATTTAAGATATCTTGGATTCTCTCACGGATCATTTCACCGGTCTTGAGCAGCCGATTGGTAATGGGTCCTTCATCCCTCAGACAAACCTTGGCAGGGGGTTAAGTCAACACACTCTCTCACAACCATTTGGTATAAGTACTGGCGCATGTCGTGGTAAAACCTAGCCAAATGCAAGTCTTCTACTTAGTTACATCAAGTCGATCCAGATACTTCCATTCCTCGTCCCCCGACGATCCTTTCCGGTATCCTTCACACTAGAGTCGCCGTATCCTATGGCACCAACCAACTCGGACTACGGACTCATCAACCCTATTGATCATCCACATATGGTAAACGGGAAGCTCTCACGTCCTCTCACGGGTTGGTTACCGGTCTTAAGCGCCCGTGAGCCCAAGTCTAACCATATGCAACCCTACCAATAAATGGCCCCCACAATGTGATTCCCGTCCTCTCACGGGTTGGTTACCGGTCTTGAGCGCCCATGAATCCCCATTGCTACCACGGGTCGTTCGGTCTCAATACCCCTCCGATTAGGGTCTCGACATAACAGACATCCTAGCCAAACACTACTAGACAATCCTAGATATGTCATCCAACAGTTTAGGAAGGTGTCCAGAGGGCATCTCCGGAAACATCCCATAATATTTCCGTAGTAGTCCAAGGACAGAAGTGTCGAAAGGACACCTCTCCTTTCCAAACCATACGTAAGCATACACATGCATCAATTCATATCATCACATATATGGTAACTTCATATATGGAAAGAAATCAGTAATTACAATCACTTGTATAACATTGGTAAGTAAATCATACATGAATCAATTTAATATGAATAAGTAATGCTACTGTAATCAAAGTTATGCAACAGTAGTATATCATCGTAAGAATCTAATTTAGGAAACATACTAATGATATTCAAATATAGAAACTAGATTCATGCTATCTATGTAATTAAGGAAATAACCATCCTTACCTTTTATAACTCGCAAGGAATCCTAAGAAATCAAGTAAGATCTTGGCAAACTTGAGAAGAAGGTCCTAAACAAGTATATACAACATATTAGGAAAGATCCCTAACAGAAAAGATATCAAAACATCCGAAATGACCAAATCTGGAGTTGCCGTACTCATTGGTCGAGTGGATTGGTCGAGTGGTCCAACGACCAATCAACAGTCGACCAATGCAGATGAGCCTAAAAATCAGAGTTTTAAGATATGAAATCCGAATTTGGTGGTTCAAAAGGGTACTAATCAAGGGGTAGACTACATCAGTAGTATTCTAACAAATAGGGGACCTCAAAACACCAATCAAATCAAGATATCAAGATCCAAATTAGGAAACAAAAAGTTACCATAATTAACTCAAACATGGATCTTGATGAATTTGAAATAGAAAACAAAGACAAGAGCAATAGGAGGATGGATCATTGCTTTCGGTAATGAAAACATGAAAACATACATAGGTCTTCATGGAATAAGGCTTAGAAGCATAAATCTAAATAAGGAAATAAAACCTACCATATATGTAACTATCATGCATCATGAAGAACACATAGTATGGTAGAAGAGAACATCTAGAAATCTATAGATTATGGATCATGGAAAGAAAACACAAGAATTACTACTAACATGATCAACAAAAGAAGATCCAAAGAGATCGGAATTCAGATTAGAAGTTTAACAGAGATTAAATCATGGTTTGATCATGAATCCTTCAAAAGCTTGCAATGATCATGGTTAAGATCATTGTTCTAGCCTTAAATCCTTAGGATGATCATGAGAACATGTTCAGAGATGTTTGCAACAGAGAATGCAGCATCTCTTCTACTGTCTCAACTCAAAAAGGAAAGAAAAACAAAGATGGAGGAGAAGAAGAGAGAGTAGACATACCTTTTGATGCAAAAAGAAGAGTTTCGACGAAGATCCGTCAAGAAAACACCAAGGATGCAAGAGAGATGACTTGCAGAGGTCTTTGTCTGCTCCAGAGGGTTTGGAGGCAGCAAATACGAAGTGGACTCGAGATTGGACTTAAATAGAGCAAGAACAACCTAATTGCCAAAGACAAGACTCATTGGTCGAGTGGATTGGTCGACTGGCCCAACGACCAATCAACCGACCAATGCCGACAAAGAAGGCCAAAACAGGGAATTGAAGGTCCAGATCAAATCCAATCCTAAAGGGGTTTTGCACACAAGTCAAGTGACTTACCTAATAGGTAGAAATGCCTTCAAACCAAGATAGAGAGCACTCCAAGTCCATCAACTAATTAGATCTTCATCAGATTCAGCTTCCATAAATAGAACCTCATCATCAACTTTCATGGATTCAAAGCCGACACCAAGTCCTCTACCGGGATGGCCCAAAGCTGACTTCTTACTTTACTTCGGGTCATCGGACCTACAAATAACAAGGTTTCCGGGTCAAGGTTAGGGCTGGGTTTTACATTCTCCCCCCTTAAAGAAATTTCGTCCCCCGAAATTGAAAGCGTACTCGTGCTTCCAAAGAGGTAAGGAAACTTCTCCTTCATAACTTCTTCCTTCTCCCAAGAAGCTTCTTCAGGGGTATGGTTCTTCCACCGAATCTTCACCAAAGGAATGGCGCGATTCCGCAGCTGCTTGTCCTTCCTATCCAGGATTTCGGCCGGTTCTTCATCATAGGTCAAATCAGCACTAAGTCCTTCAGTGCTTGCTGCAAAATGTGTTCCGGATTCTCTATGTATTTTCGGAGCATCGAAATATGGAACACATTGTGCACACCAGCAAGAGACGGAGGTAATGCTAATCGATACGCAACAGGTCCAACCTTTTCCAAAATCTCGAAAGGTCCAATGTAACGAGGGCTAAGCTTTCCCTTAACATTGAATCTCATCACACCCTTCATTGGTGAGACCTTCGTAAAGACTTTCTCTCCAACTTGAAATTCCAAATCGGTCCTTCTCTTATCAAGATAAGATTTCTGTCTCGATCAAGGGCGACTTAATCCTTTCTCTTATCATATCTACCATAGCACTTGTAGCTTCAATCATCTCTCGACCTAAGACTTTTCTTTCACCTTGCTCCACCCAAGACAAAGGTGTCCTACAAGTACTACCATACAAAGCCTTGAATGGAGCCATGCCTATTGTGGCTTGATAACCGTTGTTATAGGCAAACTCAACCAAAGCTAGGTGTTCATCCCAATTACCACCCATATCCACCACACAAGATCTCGAGCATGTCTTCCAATGTCCGAATTGTCCGCTCGCATTGTCCATCGACCGTGGATGATGAGCTGTACTCAAGTTCAATTGGGTTCCCAAGGCCTTCTCGCAAACTATTCCAAAACCTTGAGGTGAACCTAGGATCACGATCCGAAACAATACTCAATGGCACACCATGCAGACGAACCACATTATCCACATAAAGCCCGGCTAGCTTATCCAGAGTATGAGTGATCTTCATAGGAATGAAATGGGCTGATTTGGTCAACCTATCAACAATCACCCACACAAGGTCATTGCCTTTACTTGTCCGAGGCAAGCTAGTCACAAAGTCCATGGAGATATCCTCCCACTTCCAACTAGGAATAGGAAGGGGCTGAAGTAATCCAGATGGAGGTTGTCGAACGGCTTTCACACGTTGGCAAGTCTCACACTTGGCAACAAAATCATCAACATCCGCCTTTAGACCAATCCACCAAAAATGTTCCTTCAAGTCCTTGTACATCTTGGTGCTTCCCGGTGTACAAAGAAAGACCGACCGGTGTGCCTCCTTCAATATTTCTTTCTTAACTTCTTCGCTTTGCAGGCACACACACAGCTTCCTCTAAACAACAAAGCACCATCCATGGATATACCAAAGTCGGGGTCCGACTCAGATTCGAAGAAATCTTCTCAACTTTGATCAAAAACTCTTGATCGAATTCTGCAGAGCAACAATCTTATCTCTAAGACCAGATCTTGCCGTCATGGCGTAAAGAATAAAATCAGAATTCTCGTGAACGATTTCCAAATCAAAACTCTCAATAGAAGACCACAATGGTAAACTCAAAGCATTCAAATCCAAAGTCTTCTTCTCGGTTCTTCCCTACTAAGAGCATCAGCAACAACATTTGCTTTCCCAGGATGATACCGAATATCACTATCATAATCGAGACTAGTTCCAACCATCTCCTTTGTCTCATGTTCAACTCCTTTTGGGTAAAGAAGTATTTCAAACTCTTATGATCCGTGAAAATGGCAATCTTCTCACCGTAGAGATAATGTCTCCAAATCTTCAAAGCAAAGACAACGGCGGCAAGTTCTAGATCGTGAGTGGGGTAATTCCGCTCATAATCCTTCAATTGCCGAGAAGCATAGGCTACGACCTTGCCATGTTGCATCAAGACACAACCCAAACCAATCTTTGACGCATCGGTATAAACTGTCATACCACCGGAACTATCGTGTATAGTCAAAACCGGGGCACTTGTCAATCTATCTTTCAACTCTTGGAAATTCTTCTCACAAAGCGCCGACCAAACAAACTTCTCTTCTTTCCCGGTCAACTTAGTCATAGGAGCAGCCAACCGAGAAAAGTTCTCAATAAACCTTCGGTAGTAACCCGCCAATCCAAGAAAACTTCTTATTTCCGTTATCGACTTCGGTCTCCCCAATCAGCCACAGCTTGGACTTTTTCAGATCGACACGAATACCTTCGGCTGAAACTACATGACCAAGGAATACCACTCTCTTAAGCCAGAAATCACACTTGCTAAACTTAGCGAACAACTTCTTTTCCCGCAACCTTTGCAAAGTGAAACTTAGATGACTCGCATGCTCTTCTTCGCTCTTCGAATAGATCAAGATGTCATCAATGAAAACAAACACAAACTTATCAAGCACATCATGAAATACTCGGTTCATGAGGTCCATGAACACCGCAGGAGCATTGGTCAATCCGAAGGGCATGACTCTAAACTCGTAGTGACCATACCGCGTTCGGAAAGCTGTCTTGAAGATATCACTAGACTTCACTTTCAATTGGTGATATCCGGACCTTAAGTCAATCTTCGAGAACACAACTGCACCTTTCAACTGATCGAAGAGATCATCGATTCTGGGCAGCGGATATCTATTCTTGATAGTCAACTTATTCAACTCACGGTAGTCGATGCACAAGCGCATACTACCGTCTTTCTTCTTGACGAACAAGACCGGAGCTCCCCAAGGTGACACACTAGGCTGTACGAAACCTCTATCAATGAGCTCATTCAACTGATTTTGCAACTCTTTCAACTCAGTAGGAGCCATCCTATACGGAGCTTTAGATACCGGAGCAGCACCAGGGACGAGATCAATAGAGAATTCGACATCTCTCGTCCGGAGGCACTCCCGATAGATCATCGTGGAAGACATCAACAAAGTCGCAGACAACTCGACTTCATCGACTCTTTTCTCCACTATACCCTTGCCTTCAGATGAAGCATCATCCACTAGGGCATAGACTTGCATCAAGCAGCAGACAAAGACCTTCTTACAAACCCTTCTCTTTTCACCCCGAAATTCAAAGACCGGACTTCCACAAATATGGAACTGAATCTTCTTTGAGGAACAAAGGAACACAGCTTTGTGGGCCGTCAACCAATCGATTCCCAAAATAACATCGAAGTCCTTCATGTCAAGAATCACAAAATTGGCTTCCAAGTTCTTCTCACCAATCAACACAGGACATTTAGATAACCCCTTATCTAGTTTCACAACAGACCAGAGGTGTACTAATCAATAAACAACTAGACAACTTCTCGTGGATTAGGTTAGTCTTCTTGATGAATGCAGATGACATGAACGAATGAGATGCACCCGTATCAAATAAGACAAATGCAGAAATAGAAGCGACTAACAATGTACCCGTAATCACATCATGGCTTGGATCCCGCTCAAGATCGGAAATACTGAAAACTCTACCGCAGGGAGGAGCAGGAGCACTCTTCACCACCGGGCAAAGGCTGGGCAAGGTGCCGCTTCGGGACAGCACGAGCAAAATGACCAGCTTGCTTGCGTAGAAGCAAACAGATTGCTGGATCCAACAGGGGTGGCTGCAACAGAGGGCTTCGAACAAAAGGCCTTGCACTTGCACTTGCACTTGCACTTGCACTTGCTGGTGGTCGGTTTCCGCCATACCGTCTAAAACCGGCCGGGCTGCTGAAAACCCGTGTTCCGACCTACACTCTTAGCCGGAAAGGTAGGAGTGGGGTAGGGTGTAGGTCTCACAAAACGACGGTCATTGCGATCCACCAAACCAGAATTCCTTGATCGCCAAGGCTTTTGCACACGAGCACTTTCCTTCTCTCGTTTCTTCCAACTTCTTCGAGTTCTCGCACCACTTGAGCATAGCTCACTATAGGCTGGACTCGTGAGGTAAGCTTTAATGGCAGTGGCGCAGTCCTTTGAAGAACTTCTTTGCTTTGGCGAGGTCTTCCTTCAAAGAATCTGGAGCAAAGAAATGAAGCTCCTCGAACTTCCGTTGGTACTCCAACACAGACAGAGTTCCTTGAGTCGAATCATAAACTCAGCTTCCTTCGCATCCTTCACCGCCTCGGGAAAGTAGTTCATACAAAAAGCCTCTTTGAATAACTCCCAAGTTACAACTCCCGCATGCAAACCTTCCAAAACAGACGAGTGGAGATCCACCATGCATCAGCTTCTTGTTGCAACTTCGCTCAAAGAAACAAAATCTTCTCGAGCTTCCGAGCATTGCAGATGTCGGAAAGCCTTCTCCAACTCACGAAGCCACTTGTTAGGAAACAAGGGGTCCTTGGTAACTCCAAAGAAAAGTGGGTACTTGCATCTTCGTAAAACTCTCCATCAAAGTAGTATGAGGAGTTCCAGCTAAACCTCCCGCATTCAGGATCGCGCGGCATGAGGATTCACATTAGCACCAGCCCGGGTCTCATTATGCAGAGTCATGAAACCCACCAACATCTCGGTTGAACCGAGCCGCTTGTCGCCGCATCATATTGCCCATAATATTGGCAATATCTCCGAAACTTCCAACATTCGGGGCACCAGGGATCTCATGAGTACCCCGATCAACATTTGGTATCTCACCACCTCCATGAGGTACTTCACCACCTCCCCGAGGTATTTCACCACCTCCATGACCACCGGATTCACCACGCCCACTTCTCGTAGTAACCATTCTCGCAAAACCGAGAACATCAAAATACCGAATTTCGAAGATTCAACATAAACCACAAGTCCAAATGATTTGAAAACTTAAATCATGCTCAAATATATCCATATAGTCATCAAACAATATTCCATAAGGCAAAAATCACATTTTCCAAAAATTCAACAGCAAAAGAGGTCACTGTGACCATTGGTCGAGTGATTGGTCGAGTGACCCACCGACCAATGAGTCGACCAATGAAGACGTAATGCGAAAATTCGCATTATAAGCCTCATTTTCACATTCCAACCTCATTCTAACTTCTTCCAAAGGTGAGAGAGCTCTAGGGAAAATCTCCAAAAGTTCCCACAAGTGTTCTTGAGGTGATTTAGTGCTTCAACAACAACACCACAACACACCATCTTCACAAACAAGGTAAATCTCTCATTCTTTCTTCCATTTTCATCTTCTCATGCTTGCATTTCAATAAAACCATGCTTTACTTGTATCCAATGCTAGAAATCATGCTTAGGAATGCTTAGAAACATATTCCCTAGGTTTTAAACACAATGCCATGCATAGACAACAAGTTTTAACACATTGGTGCTCATCTCGCAAAGTTTTATACCGAAATCGATATCTTTTAGAAAAATTTCGTTTTCTCTCAAACCGCTTGAAATTTTCGCACGAGATCAAATGCTACATGCTCAAGATGACATTGTAGATAGGTCCATACAATTTGATTTAACCAATTTCAACTTTTCAAAAAATCCAATTTTGACCTAAATTGCAAAATCCCCAAATTTCTTCTTGCTGAATTTTTCGCTTTAATCCAAGTTTTCGATCGATTTTCATCAAAACAACTTCATAGACATGAAATTCCAAGTATTGCGCACATGCTAGTATGTTCGAATCAAATTTCCCCCAAATTTGAAATTTTCCGAAAAATTACGAAAATACCCTTTTGGCTCAAATCTTAAAATAGCACTAATTGGAATTGTCTCTTGTCTCTTTCACAGATACACCATGCAGAGGGGAGGGCGAGGAGGAGGTAGAGGTCGCGGTCGCATCGTAGGTGCTCTTAGGGGCAGAGGTCAGGTTCCTTTCGAGCCTAGAGAGGAGGTTAGGAGACCGGACATGTTTGACACACCTCAAAGCCGAGTTCCCCGTACGAGGCCTACTTCAGCTATTGTAACATCGAGATGGGACGTCTACTTCACTTACGCCAGCTCGTAGCCTTTAGGATTCGGCAGAGGTTCGACACATTACAAAGGACTCATCTCTTCACCGAGGATCTGCCGGTATACCCGGAGCTAGTGAGGTTGTTCTTCAAAGCAACCTTACTTACACAGAGGAGGCTCGAGGCCGTGGACATCCACTCGCACTTGTCCTCGGGAGCAGGGTCTTCCGCACTCGATTCGCTTCTCTACCCGGACACCGGCTGAGATCTTGCAGGTTCCTTACTATCCACAAGCAGGTGTGTGGATACCCGCAGGAGCAGATCCGGACAGCCATCCGATGCCGTACGAGCTTCACGAGATATGCTCTACGCTATGGGATAGCCGTCGATGCTTCACACCGTGGACTAGCGGACGGATGACGGGTTCCCGCACGTATTATCGGTCGCATAGTCGGCCGAAACATCATGCCGAAAGCCGGACATCACCATCGGGTCACAATGATGGAGGCCTTAGTCATCTACCGCATCTACATGGGCTTCGAGATCGATCTCTCCTACATCATTCAGCAGGTCATGCTTGACTTAGTTCTCGCGGCCTAGCATGCGGAACCTTTGCTATGGGAGGCTTCCGACCTTGATCTTCAGGCATTTCGGGGTGAGTTTCGAGGATACACCGATGGACACTAGATCACAGGGATACCCCATTGGGACTCGGACCATTCGTCGATGAGACTACATCGCCGAGAGATCTCCCGGTCCAGTAGGGTGAGGATGATGATGAATCGAGGATGAGGATCAGGGATCGAGGATGGAGGAGAGGATATCGGTCCCGATAGTGATGATCAGGCCGGAGATGATGCAGATATGCGCGAGGCCGAGCCTCGTGCATCACGAGTTTCCTTCATCGCACTTCGAGGTAGGTGGCCCTTCACATGCAGCTCCGGAGACTTCAGATCTTGGTGCACAGATGAGATCGATGACTTCCATGCTAGAGAGAATGGAGGTCGACAGAGCAGATGTACGAGAGGATGGAGTCACGACAGGATAGGATAGAGCATCGTGACTCAGCCAGCAGAGGAGTTCGTAGCATACAGAGATCGAGCAGATCACCTAGATAGACCGTACCTTAGGATTTCCATTTATGCATTTCAGATGTAATCATTGTAAAAACTTTTGAAATTAATGAAGTTCATTTTGTTCCTCTTTAATTATTGTATGTTATGCAACTTTCTTTTCCTTGCATTAGTGACATTTGTTCAAGTATAATTATGGTATGTTATTCGAAATGTTCTCATTATGCCTCAAAGATCAAGTTTCTAATTCAAGTGTTCTATTATTCACTTCTAAGAGTAGAGGAGTCATTTCGGATCAATGACTCAGAATGTTCAGTTGTTGTCTTTTGTGGTTAGGATCTCCTCGAACCTTGGGCTCGATACCAATCATCACGCCCTCCCAGCCCCGGTACCCTATCCGGCATACCCGAGAGTGTGATCCACAGCCCGAAGATCGGTATCGAGTGATCAACCTCCCACATAAACAATAACATAATCATGAACAATCATAACAAGAGTGCGGAAGATAAATCATAGATCCAATAAAGAAAGAATGAATCATAACCGAATCGAAATAATAGATATAATCGTAGTATCAAACGGATAAGTAAAGTGAAGCAAAAATCCCACTTTACAACCAAATGGAAAAGTAGCTCTAAAAGAATAAACTAGACAAAACCTAATCCCAAAGAATAAGTACATTGGGTAACTAAATTGTTCTCCACTTTATAGACAACATCCTTGTAAGTGTAAATCTCATAAATAGCACAAGGATGCTTCCACTCAATGGTCGGACTAAGCATCGTACGGAGCATAACCACTCGCGGGATCTTCGTAGTAATTGTGGTAACCGCAATCACCTTCCCCGGAGATATGCCTCTTCGCCTTGCGCTTCTTCATAGGGACCGTCATAGTACTCAAGACTGCAGGATAGTCTAACAACATTGTACAATAAAGGAATGAGTTTCAAAGAAACTCAAGCAAGGCGCTTGAAAATCCATAATAACATAAATGGCAGAATTCCGTAACACTCATAAATGCAATATGATATGAGACAAACAATGAATGAATGAATCTAACTCTATGTATGCTGGTCTCTATTGGCAGACATGCTTTAAGTCATAGCACCGTACTTCTTTAGGAAAGTCCACTCACATCCTCAACCATTTAAGATATCTTGGATTCTCTCACGGATCATTTCACCGGTCTTGAGCAGCCGATTGGTAATGGGTCCTTCATCCCTCAGACAAACCTTGGCAGGGGGTTAAGTCAACACACTCTCTCACAACCATTTGGTATAAGTACTGGCGCATGTCGTGGTAAAACCTAGCCAAATGCAAGTCTTCTACTTAGTTACATCAAGTCGATCCAGATACTTCCATTCCTCGTCCCCGACGATCCTTTCCGGTATCCTTCACACTAGAGTCGGCGTATCCTATGGCACCAACCAACTCGGACTACGGACTCATCAACCCTATTGATCATCCACATATGGTAAACGGGAAGCTCTCACGTCCTCTCACGGGTTGGTTACCGGTCTTAAGCGCCCGTGAGCCCAAGTCTAACCATATGCAACCCTACCAATAAATGGCCCCCACAATGTGATTCCCCGTCCTCTCACGGGTTGGTTACCGGTCTTGAGCGCCCATGAATCCCCATTGCTACCACGGGTCGTTCGGTCTCAATACCCCTCCGATTAGGGTCTCGACATAACAGACATCCTAGCCAAACACTACTAGACAATCCTAGATATGTCATCCAACAGCTTTAGGAAGGTGTCCAGAGGGCATCTCCGGAAACATCCCATAATATTTCCGTAGTAGTCCAAGGACAGTGTGTGTCGAAAGGACACCTCTCCTTTCCAAACCATACGTAAGCATACACATGCATCAATTCATATCATCACATATATGGTAACTTCATATATGGAAAGAAATCAGTAATTACAATCACTTGTATAACATTGGTAAGTAAATCATACATGAATCAATTTAATATGAATAAGTAATGCTACTGTAATCAAAGTTATGCAACAGTAGTATATCATCGTAAGAATCTAATTTAGGAAACATACTAATGATATTCAAATATAGAAACTAGATTCATGCTATCTATGTAATTAAGGAAATAACCATCCTTACCTTTTATAACTCGCAAGGAATCCTAAGAAATCAAGTAAGATCTTGGCAAACTTGAGAAGAAGGTCCTAAACAAGTATATACAACATATTAGGAAAGATCCCTAACAGAAAAGATATCAAAACATCCGAAACAGACCAAATCTGGAGTTGCTGTACTCATTGGTCGAGTGGATTGGTCGAGTGGTCCAATCGACCAATCAGTCGACCAATGCAGACAGTAGCCTAAAAATCAGAGTTTTAAGATATGAAATCCGAATTTGGTGGTTCAAAAGGGTACTAATCAAGGGGTAGACTACATCAGTAGTATTCTAACAAATAGGGGACCTCAAAACACCAATCAAATCAAGATATCAAGATCCAAATTAGGAAACAAAAAGTTACCATAATTAACTCAAACATGGATCTTGATGAATTTGAAATAGAAAACAAAGACAAGAGCAATAGGAGGATGGATCATTGCTTTCGGTAATGAAAACATGAAAACATACATAGGTCTTCATGGAATAAGGCTTAGAAGCATAAATCTAAATAAGGAAATAAAACCTACCATATATGTAACTATCATGCATCATGAAGAACACATAGTATAGTAGAAGAGAACATCTAGAAATCTATAGATTATGGATCATGGAAAGAAAACACAAGAATTACTACTAACATGATCAACAAAAGAAGATCCAAAGAGATCGGAATTCAGATTAGAAGTTTAACAGAGATTAAATCATGGTTTGATCATGAATCCTTCAAGAGCTTGCAATGATCATGGTTAAGATCATTGTTCTAGCCTTAAATCCTTAGGATGATCATGAGAACATGTTCAGAGATGTTTGCAACAGAGAATGCAGCATCTCTTCTACTGTCTCAACTCAAAAAGGAAAGAAAAACAAAGATGGAGGAGAAGAAGAGAGAGTAGACATACCTTTTGATGCAAAAAGAAGAGTTTCGACGAAGATCCGTCAAGAAAACACCAAGGATGCAAGAGAGATGACTTGCAGAGGTCTTTGGTTCGCTCCGGAGGGTTGAACCCAGGGGGGGGGGGGGGGGGCCGCCCCCCCCCCCCCCCCCCCCCAGGGGGGATGGGGGGGGGGGGGGGGGGGGGTGGGGGGGTGGGGGGGAAAAAAACCCACCCCCCCCCACCCCCCACCCCCCCCCCCTGGGGGGGGGGGGGGGGGGGGCGCCCCCCCCCCCCCCCCCCCCCCCCCCCCGCCGCAAGGCAGCAAAACAGGGAATTGAAGGTCCAGATCAAATCCAATCCTAAAGGGGTTTTGCACACAAGTCAAGTGACTTACCTAATAGGTAGAAATGCCTTCAAACCAAGATAGAGAGCACTCCAAGTCCATCAACTAATTAGATCTTCATCAGGATTCAGTTTCCATAAATAGAACCTCATCATCAACTTTCATGGATTCAAAGCCAGACACCAAGTCCTCTACTGGGATGGCCCAAAGCTGACTTCTTACTTTACTTCGGGTCATCGGACCTACAAATAACAAGGTTTCCGGGTCAAGGTTAGGGCTGGGTTTTACACTTGTCTTTAGAACATAGGACCTCAATTTGGGGGTTTTCATTTGGACCATTGGATTGTGATAATACTTGCTAGGTAGTGTTCTTACATTGTTATTAAGCATCCCTCCAAGTTTCAGATCGATCTGAACCCCGGAAGACCCATTTCGGAACAAAATCCCCAAAATCCACTATTCTGTCCCGAAGACAATTTTTGTCGATCCTTTTGGTCGATACCATCGACCAAGACCATCGACCAAAGTTGTTGCTGACAGCAACCTTGGCCAGTTTTGATCCAATTGACATCCAATCTTCCCGATTTCTTCTCTAACTTATTATTGATGTTTGTTTAGGGCCTTAACAATTCTTTTGGACTAATTCTTGGTATTCTCAATTCATCATCAACTCAACCTAAGGTAAGGATGGTTATCTCCATAAACATATAGATCATCAACTTATGATTTATGTTCTTATTTATGAATAGAATCTCTTGATTTCTTTTAATCCTTATAAGATTGTGATATATGTGTTAGAACAGTAGTATTGAAATCTTTATACTCTTGTCATGTTACATTACTATTCTTGTTTACTTATGTCTATGATGATTCATTTCAGTATCATGATTTAACTTGTATTATGAAGATGTATTGGATGCATGAAAAGTGATGAACTTGAATATGTGATTGCCTACGTATAACTTGGGATTGGGGAGTGTCCTATTGACGCTTCTGTTCTTGGGCATCGGAGGGAATAGTATGGGATGTTCTCCGAAGGTGCCTATCGACTCTTTCCCGGGTTATTGAATGACATACATAGGACTGTCTAATGGTTTGGCTAGGATGTCCCTGTCGTATCAGACCCGAATCGGAAGGGCATTGAGACCGAACAACCCGTGGTAGCAGTGGGGATTTGTGGGCACTCAAGACCGGTAACCAACCCGTGAGAGGTCATAAATCTCATTGTGGGAACCATTTATTGGTAGGGTTGCAAATGGATAGACTTGGGATCGAGGACGAAATTCTTTTAAAGGGGGGAGAATATAATATCCAGCCCTATTCTAACCTTGACCCTAACCCGGATCCACTGTTGTATTCAGGTCCGAGGACCCGAAGCGGTGGAAGAAGAGATTTATGGACCATTCTGATTGATGATCATGATTCGGAGACCGAGCCCATGGACATTGACAATGATACCCCTTGCTTAAATGCATTGTCGGTGTTTAAGGAAAGTCTGCGCATCGGAGGAGATTAATATGGTTGATGTACCAAATGACCTCCTGTGCACAAACCGAAGGTATTCCCCGAAACTAGACTTCTTGATTGAATTGTGGATGAAAACCTCACTCAATTTGACCTTGTATAGCCTTTCAAATCCCTACTTGAAGTTGCTGTTCTAAACCTGAGTTTTCTGCTGAAAATATTTTTGTCGATCATTTTGGTCGATACCATCGACCAAGGACCATCGACCAAAATGTCCCAGTCTGCCAAGTTAATGATTCCATGGAATATTCCTTTTCTATTTAATATGACCTCGAGCCTTGAGCCTTTTGCAATCATTTTTCTCACCTGGGAACGTGGGGAGAGCTTCCCAAAGCAGCTCCTTGGTTAGTGTGAAGGGTATCTCATCAAAGACACTTAGTTTATCATTGATTCTTGTCTTCATCTTCCACACTAAGGTATGACTCTTCATTCCACTCTCTACCCTACCATTTTCTACTCTTTTCTATTGTCATCTTGCTGATGGGACATTTGGAATGGTGCTGCAACCTTGCAACCACCACTCCAAGTGCCTACTCATGCTCAATCCATGATTCCCTTAGCCATTCATTGATGCTAATGCTTATATCTCATGCCTAGTATATGTATTCCATGATTTACCTATTAACATCATACCATTTGATATCAAGCTGAGCTATAGAGTGTATTATGTTCATGTTTAACATTGCCATATGATTCCAATCGAATTTCTATTAGTTCCTCTAGCTATTGCATGCTATTCCTCATCAATGCAATCAATTCCAACTCATGCCATGATGTTTATCACTTGAACTTGATAGCTCAAATTGGGGCTTGTCAATTGGACCATTGGATTGGGTTAATTCCTTGATTTATAGTGTCCTACTACTGTTGTTAAGTATGCCTCCAAGTTTCAGATTGATCCGAACACCGGAAGACTCATTTCGGACCAAAATCCACTATTCTGCCCGAGGACAATTTTGGTCGATACTTTTGGTTGATACCATCGACCAAAACCATCGACCAAAGTTGTTGCTGACAGCAACCTTGGTCAGTTTTGACTCAAATGACATCCGATCTTCCCGACTTCTTTCTAACTTATTATTGATGTTTGTTTAGGGCCTTAACAATTCTATTGGACTATTCTTGGTATTCTCAATTCATCATCAACTCATCCAAGGTAAGGATGGTTATATCCATAAACATATAAGTCATCAAATATTGAACTGTGCTTTATTTAAAGAATAAAATCCCTAAATTTCCTTTCAATCATTATGAGACTGTTACACATGTGTTAGAACAGTAGCATTTAAATCATTATACTTTGTTGGGTTACTTTATCATTTTGATTTGCTTATGATTATAATGATTCGTTTCAATATCATGATTTGATTACTATTGATAATATGCATTGGATGCATGAGAAATGATGAGATTTGATGTGTGATTGCTTACGTATGACTTGGGATTTGGGGGTGTCCTACTGACACTTCTGTCCTTGGGCATCGGAGGGAATAGTATGGGATGTTCTCCGATGGTGCCTATCGACACTCTCCCGAGTTATTGGATGACATACATAGGATTGTCTAGTTGTGTGGCTAGGTCAAACAAGTCCCGATCTCGGTCTACTCGTCTTTATAAACTGGATCATCGCCACCAGCATGATACAAGTCTTCAACTCGGCCTCCAGAGGGTTGACTGCCACAGTCAACAGTGGTAGTACCTGCAGGAAAGTCTAACAAAATATATTGCAAAAAGGAGTGAGTTCGAAAGAACTTAGCAAGGAAGTTATTCCATAATTAGAAATCATACACATTCAGAACATATAATAAGGCAATGTGATATGGAACATATGATGCAGATATGAGCCTAACTTTATGAATGCTGGTCTCTAAGGTAGACATGCTTTAAGTCATTGAACCGTACTTCTCTGGGTCGTCAGTCACTCTCCTATTTCCATATCTTGGGAATGCCCGGGGAAGATCGGTAAAGTCATCAAAAAGCCGTGGTAAGGGGATCAGTCACCGCTCTCTCACATCACCATTTGGTCAAGTACTGGCGCATGTCACAGTAAAGCCTAGCCCAATGCAAGTCATCTACTCAGTCGATCAAGTCAGATTCAGATACGTCCATTCCTCGCCCCCGGCAATCCTTTCCGGTATCCTTCACACTAGACTCAGCAAAATCTCGGATTTTGGACTCATCAACCCTATTGGTTGGTCATCCACATATAGTAAACGGGAAGCTCTCAAGTCCTCTCACGGATTGGTTACCGGTCTTGAGCGCCCGTGAGCCCAAGTCTATCCATATGCAACTCTACCAATAAATGGCCCCTTTCAGGTATCCGTAGCATGGTTTATGTCCCCTACCGGATTGGCTACCAGCCTAGAGCGCCCATCCAACCGTACACTACCACGGGTTGTTCGGTCTCAATGCCCTTCCGATTCGGGTCTGACACGACAAGGATGAACCTAGCCACACAACTAGACAATCCTATGTATGTCATCCAATAACTCGGGAGAGTGTCGATAGGCACCATCAGAGAACATCCCATACTATTCCCTCCGATGTCCAAGGACAGAAGTGTCAGTAGGACACCCCCAAATCCCAAGTCATACGTAAGCAATCACACATCAAATCTCATCATTTCTCATGCATCCAATGCATATTCACAATAGTAATCAAATATGATATTGAAACGAATCATTATAATCATAAGCAAATCAAAATGATAAAGTAACCCAACAAAGTATAAAGATTTAAATGCTACTGTTCTAACACATGTGTAACAGTCTCATAATGATTGAAAAGAAAATTTAGGGCTCTTATTCTTTAAATAAAGCACAGTTCAATATTTGATGACTTATATGTTTATGGATATAACCATCCTTACCTTGGATGAGTTGATGATGAATTGAGAATACCAAGAATAGTCCAATAGAATTGTTAAGGCCCTAAACAAACATCAATAATAAGTTAGAAAAGAAGTTGGGAAGATCGGATGTCATTTGAGTCAAAACTGACCAAGGTTGCTGTCAGCAACAACTTTGGTCGATGGTCTTGGTCGATGGTATCTACCAAAAGTATCGACCAAAATTGTCCTCGGGCAGAATAGTGGATTTTGGGGATTTTGGTCCGAAATGAGTCTTCCGGTGTTCGGATCAATCTGAAACTTGGAGGCATACTTAACAACAGTAGTAGGACACTATAAATCAAGGAATTAACCCAATCCAATGGTCCAATTGAAAAGCCCCAATTTGAGCTATCAAGTTCAAGTGATAAACATCATGGCATGAGTTGGAATTGATTGCATTGATGAGGAATAGCATGCAATAGCTAGAGAAACTAATAGAAATTCGATTGGAATCATATGGCAATGTTAAACATGAACATAATACACTCTATAGCTCAGTTTGATATCAAATGGTATGATGTTAATAGGTAAATCATGGAATACATATGCTAGGCATGAGATATAAGCATTAGCATCAATGAATGGCTAAGGGAATCATGGATTGAGCATGAGTAGGCACTTGGAGTGGTGGTTGCAAGGTTGCAACACCATTCCAAATGTCCCATCAACAAGATGACAATAGAAAAGAGTAGAAAATGGTAGGGTAGAGAGTGGAATGAAGAGTTATACCTTAGTGTGGAAGATGAAGACAAGAATCAATGATAAACTAAGTGTCTTTGATGAGATACCCTTCACACTAACCAAGGAGCTGCTTTGGAAGCTCTCCCCACGTTCCCAGGTGAGAAAAATGATTGCAAAAGGCTCAAGGCTCGAGGTCATATTAAATAGAAAAGGAATATTCCATGGAATCATTAACTTGGCAGACTGGGACATTTTGGTCGATGGTCCTTGGTCGATGGTATCGACCAAAATGATCGACCAAAATATTTTCAGCAGAAAACTCAGGTTTAGAACAGCAACTTCAAGTAGGGATTTGAAAGGCTATACAAGGTCAAATTGAGTGAGGTTTTCTTCCACAATTCAATCAAGAAGTCTAGTTTCGGGGAGTACCTTCGGATTGTGCACAGGAGGTCATTTGGTACATCAACCATATTAATCTCCTCCGATGCGCAGACTTTCCTTAAACACCGACAATGCATTTAAGCAAGGGGTATCATTGTCAATGTCCATGGGCTCAGTCTCCAAATCATGATCATCAATCAGAATGGTCCATAAATCTCTTCTTCCACCGTTTCGGGTCCTCGGACCTAAATACAACAGTGGATCCGGGTCAGGGTCAAGGTTAGAATAGGGCTGGATATTACAACAGCCTCCGTAGGGTAAACTTACAAAATACATCAAAGGTAACACTTATAGTATAAGAAGAAGGACATACCCCTCCGGTAAGCATCCAATACATTTTGAGCATAGTCTTGTGTAATCCTTGAACATTACCTTAATCTGTTCACTGTCTAACTTAGCCATCGGAGGCGGTTGCCCGGTATTCTAATCGGCCTGCGTCTAACCCTTTTTGCAAGACTCATCATCTTAGGCATGAGGGGATATTTAGTCGGGAGCAGCATCAATATAATTGTTACGCATCAGTGCCGTTTATCTTTCTTATAGTATTTATAGAGTATTCCGTTAAGTTTGAACACTAAAAAGCACTTTGAGGGCAAATTTCTGTTTGATCCACCTCATTGCAATTCATTGGGCAACATACGCATAAAAAGAAGTTCACTACGGACTACTCAAGTTGTATTAAAATGTTGCACGTACGTAGCCATATTAAACACATACAACATATTCATTTTAATTAAGGGTATCAATTGTGTATTGAAACCGTTTATCGATACCAAGACGCACCATTTCAAAATTCAATATGATATGTACCTGTAAATTAAAATCATAAAATAAAGAGTTGTAGATCATTTACCTTAGTGATCTTGATTGCAATGGATCTAGACATTGGAGGTGCCTCTTTGTGTTCCATTTCCCTTGAGTTGCCTTGTGTAATCTATAGGTTATTTCCACGCTTCCAAATTGACGAACTACAATGATGGAGGTTCAGAATTAACTTGGAGACTTCGCAGAGCATAGGAGAGTATTCTATTATCAGTCCTTTATTTGGTATTCCATCCCTCTATTTATAATATTTTCTCTTAACACTAATTCCTTGATTAGGGTTTTACTTAGACTCATCCAAGTGAGGGAAACTAATATTAGAGTCCTAATTAGACTCAACTAAATAGAGGGATAGTCATCTTAGACTATGTAATCGTCTTGCCACCACCTATAGTGCAATTGTCCTGGGACCCACCCACTACGATTAATATCTCCCACTTGCCACAAGGTGGCGGAGTTATCCAAATGCTCTCATCAACTCTAATCCTTTCAATGTCGAAATGAAACGTGCAACCTAAGAGATGTATCTAGAGTAGGAGGGCTATATTAAGTCTCCATCTAACCAACATAGCACATCACTCGAAATTATCTCATTATACCTAAACAATTCAATTATACCCAGCTCCACACTATCGATCCCTCATAGTGAGCAATGTGAACTATCCTCATATGATGTACTCATGACTTTGTCCAATGAAAAGTCGCCTGGGCAATAAGTCACATCACTGTTGGGTATAGAATGAAAAGTTTTCCCATAGCCCTCATGCCATTTGGATTATCCCCAATTGCTTTCCCAATCTTGTCCTGCGAGACCGTATCATAGCATCATTGGGTGTCCTCTTCATGGCATAGTCTAAGGTGAAGGGTACAAGTAGGATCAACAAAATGTGATCCTCATGGGTCACACAGTGACGAAGCAGGGATCCATTTAATCACTCTCATCAGCGGTCGACTTCAGCACATGCAACAAACATGCATGCTATGGTGTAACTCCCACTGATATGGGCATGTCACAAAAAAAAATGCCATACGAATCTTGGTTCATTCGCTACCTAAAGCGCCTAACCTGATTTTTCTACAATCAGTCACTCAATGACCAATTATAAAAGATTCACA
This sequence comes from Hakea prostrata, assembly GCF_041222555.1. Lineage (NCBI taxonomy): Eukaryota > Viridiplantae > Streptophyta > Magnoliopsida > Proteales > Proteaceae > Hakea > Hakea prostrata. Next base: position 5,889,901 of record NC_142606.1, read on the forward strand.
TTCGATTACAATACAGACAACACAGAAATGTGATGATTCTATATTCGACCATTGAGGTCTCATCTTAGTTCCAACTAAGGCGCCTGTCATTGGTTTGAAAGCCCCCTAAAGCCTTACAAACCCATAGGCTCATCTTGCTCGCTATCTACAAGTGTCAAGGTGAATTACCCGTGTGAGTGGGTCAATTCAATGATTGGTGACATCTTTATAAAATATACTAACTCACTTATTATAAACATGTCTCAAATATGCACATTAAAAAAAAAAAAAAAAAAAAGGATTTCATTATGTCCAAAAGAATATGTCTTAAAAAAGAAAATAAAACATCATCCACGTCTAAGACCCAGATTCCTAATATGTGACAAAAACGCGTCCCTTGGTATAGGCTTAGTTAATGGGTCAACCACCATGTTGGATGTGGAGATGTACTTTAAGACAACTTCTCCCTTCGCAATCATATCATCAATAAAATTTGGTAGCAGATCTTTATGTATTTGGCTTTTCTATGGAACTCAGGCATCCTTAGAAAAGCCGAGCTGCCGCACTATCAGTGTATAGGAGCACCACATCATCTACATGTGAGAATAAGCTGAGACTTCTCAAGAATCTTCCAAGCCAAACTACCTCTTGAACAACAGTTGAGCATGCAACATACTCAACCTCCGTCGTGGACAAAGCAATGCATGTTTGCTTCTTGCTGCTCCAAGTAACAGCTTCACCTCCAAGGACAAAAACATAACTTGAGGTAGAATTTTGCTCGTCCTGATCACTGCCCCAATCAACATCACTGTAACCTCTCAACCTCAAATCTAAACCACTAAATGTGAGCATGAGATTTGTCTACCCACGAAGGTAACGGAAAATCCTTTTTACTACATGCCAATGGGTAAGTCCTGGGTTACTCTGGTATGACTGACCATCCCAACAGCATAGCATATATCATCTAGGCTCGTGCACATCATCGCGTACATCAGACTACCACTCGTAGAAGCATAGGGAACTTTTGACATTTGATTTTTCTCTTCTTCATTCTTAGGGAATTTGTCTAGGCTCTGTCAAATCCCGCCCTAAATCCACCCAGGGGGTACCCTATCTAGGTTACTCGGGAGTGATCCACAGCCCAACAGATCCAGTTTAGGAATGATCATATCCACTTAGCACAATTATATAATCAAAAGCAAGAACAAATTATGGTATTCAAGTAATCTAATGATAAAAGTCAATAAAGGATCTTAGAAGGATCACAAAATACATCAGAGTGCGGAAAAGATACCAATAAAATAAATGACCAACATACGGAAATGAGGTGGAAATTCCCTCTACAACATTAGCGGAAGGTAGATCGAATAAAATTAAGGGTTACCACCGGTTCCCAAAATGACAAGGGAACGAACTAAACTACGGTCTCAACAAATCAAATAAAAAGGTTAAAAAGGGAATGAGGCGATATCTCATCCCTAACACATAAGTACAAAACTGGACTACTCCAAATAAGTCTCAATCTCAGACGACTTGTCTTTATCAACTTGTACACCTTGACCAGTGGGGTACGGGTCATCAACTTGGTCTTCAGAGTGTTGATTGTCGAAGTCAACAGTAGTAGTACCTGCAATAGAGTCTAATAAAGATATTGCAAAAAGGAGTGAGTTCAAAAGAACTCAGCAAGGCAGTTATTCCACAATACATAAGCCATATGATATCAATCATGAAATGATGCAGATGATATGAGACATAAGATGCAAATATGATTCTAACTATAAGTATGCTAGTCATCTATGGTAGACATGCTTTAAGTCGTAGCACCATACTTCTTTAGGTAGTCTTAGTCACTCATCACTGGGGGGAATTGGGTCCTGCATCCCTCTCGGACAAATCCATGGTTGGGGGTTTCGGTCACCACTCTCTCACATCACCATTTGGTCTAAGTATTGGCACATGTCAAGGTAAAGCCTAGCCCAATGCAAGTCATCTACTTAGTCATATCATGTCAGTTCCTGATACATCCATTCCTCCCCTCTCGGGATCCTTTCTGGTATCCTTCACACTAGAGTCACGGATATTACCCACCGGACTCATCAACCCTATTGGTCATCCACAAATAGTAGACGAGAAGCTCTCACGTCCCATCACGGATCATTTCACCGGTCTTGAGTGCCCGTGAGCCCAAGTCTAGCCATTTGCAACCCTACCAATAAAGGGCCCCTTTCGGGTATCCGCAATGCAATTTATGTCCTCTCAGGGGATGGTTACCGGTCTTGAGCGCCCACAAATCCACGCTACTACCACGGGTCGTTCAGTCTCAATGCCCTTCCGATTCGAGTCTGATATGATAGGGACATCCTAGCCAAACACCACTAGACAAGTCCTATGTATGTCATCCAATAACCCGGGAAAGCGTCGATGGGCATCTTCGGAGAACATCCCATACTCTTCCCTCCGATGTCCAAGGACAGAAGCACCACTAGTGTACTCCTCAATCCCAAGTTATACTTAAGCAATCACATGCCCAAGTCCATCATATCAATTCACAAGATACAACATCATAGTAAAAATTCAATTCATAACATTGACATAATTCATCATATATTGAAATTGATAGACATAATAAGGCATTGTAATAAAACTAATGTAAACACTATGCTACTGTTATAAGACATATGTAGTGAGTCTAAAATGGTATGAATATGAGATAGAGACTATGTTCACTAGGTTAGGAACATCAAGTCAAAAATCACACATCCTATGTAATTATGGCGATAACTATCCTTACCTCGAGTTTGCGGAGAAGATGATCCAAGATCACAAGCAAGTGGTCCAATTATATTCCTAACACCCTAAACAGACATATATGAAGGATTACAGAAGAAATCAAAACAATTGGAGATCGAACGGATCAAAACTGGGCAAAAGTTGCTGACAGCAACTCTGTTGGTCGATACATTGGGTTGATTGTATCGACCAATAGTATCGACCCAAAGAGTCTCGGACAACAAGTTGGATTTTTGGGTTTTGGCTCAAAATTGGTCTTTCTGGTCTCGGATCGATACGAAACTTGGGGAACAGTTCAAACACAATATAGAGACATTAATTATCAAGGAATTAACATGATCCAATGGTCAATTTAGAAAACCCCAAATTGACATATCAAGTTCAAGAGTTGGAATTCATGGTCTTCAATGGAATCAATTGCAAATGCAAGAGAGCTTAGGAATTTAATCAATAGAATGATGAGCAGCATAATATAGACAATTACTAACATATAATCAGACCTCATTGCTAAAGAAAATCAGATTAAGAAAATGAACTCATGTTGCCCTGAAGAGGAATCAAAGTAAGAAAGCAAGAACATCAAGTTTCATAATGAAATCAATGCAATTGCAACGGAGATCAGGGATTCAATCAAGAGAATGATAAGCAATAGATTAGGAATGATTATTAACATATAATCAGACTTAGCATACTATAGGGATCAGTTTAGGAGATGAAATCATGTTGTTATGGAGGAATTTCATAAGAAAGACAAGGTTAAGAATCGATATGAGATACATAGCATTGATAGAATGAATGGGGGTTTATAAGAATCACAAGAGACATTAGAAGAGGTGGTTGAAAGGTTCCAACACCCCCTTTGTGAATCCCGGCCCTAACCTTAACCCGGATACTCTTTGATTGTAGGTCCGAAGACCCGAAGTAGAAGTGAAAGTCAACTATGGGCCATATTTGTAGAAGATATAGTGTTCGACTCCGAACCTATGGAGATTGAAGATGATGCCCCATACTTGAAGACAGTGTTGGATATAAAGAAGAGACTGCACCTTGATGAAGAGAAGATTAGTTGATGACCTTAGAGCTTGGTGGGATATGATTTAAAGCCATTTTTCCATGCTAGGTATGTTATAGAATATGTGTTTAAAGTTTCGTTTGATTCCGAGTAGTGGAAGACCCTCAAATCCCTGTCTTTGGTTTTGCTGACAGCCTGGGTCGAGTGCTTGAGTCAACTGGGCCATGCTACCCAGCCAATGGACCCAGAGATGCTGAACTAGAACAAAATCTTCTGTTTTGAGTATCTTGCTATATATACCCCATGACTTCGTGATTTTAGTATCCCTAGCCTCCATAACACTTAGAGAACGAAGGGAAACCATCTCCAAGCCTCCAAGAGTGAAGAAGAAGACCTAATCTTGCAATCTTGCAAATTCTCTCTCTTGTTCTTCAATTAAAGGTTAGTATTTTATCTTTTGTGTTATTGATTTATTCTTTCTATGATCACTCTCATCTTTGAACTGAGATTATGTTGAAGATGCTGCAACCTTGTAGTCATATCTTTACAATCTCTTTTCATTCTCTTGTACTATGATCATCTTATTCATTCTTGACATGATTCTTATGATTTCTTCTTCAACTATGATAATATTCCTATTTTGATTCATTCTAGCATTATAGATGCTTCTTTATGGTTATTCATACCTCTGATCTACTGTGTTCTTGTACTAGAATGAGATCTAATCATCTCTAGTTCATCTCTTTCATTCATAACAGGTTTCCAATGAAAACTATAATTTTTACCAAAATAGAAACTATGATTCTAATTTAGTAAGTAATGGTTTTAATGGTGGTTTGATGTCTAAATTATGCTTTTTAGTCTTAGACTACTGTGTTGGACATTCTCTCCAAGTTTCGTCGCATTCCGGTTTGTGTAGCATAGGTTTCGAATCAAGATTCTCTTTTTATTTCCGGATTTGCTCTTGGGCAGATTGCCTAGGTCAACTGGAGCACTCAACCCAGCCAATCAACCCGCAAGAACAGAATCTGTTATCTTCGTCCAATTCGATTCAATTCATGCTTATTCTTTTAGGACTACTTCCTAATGATTGTGTGATGCAATTTTAGGGATTATTTGCTAACTTTGGATTCATCCTCTTGTCCGTCCGGAATACATTCGAATCTATTTAAGGTAAGGAAAGTTGTTACCATATTAACATAGATTGAATAGATTTAGTTTCTAATTTGGGAACTACTTAGATTGCTACTGTTATGTTAGTTTCTATTATGATATGAAAGCTGCAAGTACATTAAGATCTTATTTCCTTATTTCCTTATGTACTTGATTAGGTATGAATACTTACTCATGTATGTTTCTTATTTATTTAATCTTGTCTTATTATACTCTTTCATATGATGAGATATGTGTCGTGGATGATATGACTGAATTATGATTGTGATTGTTTAGGTATGATTTGGGATTGGGGAATGTCCTTATGACATTTCTGTCCTTGGACCTCATTGGGAGTAGTATGGTATATTTCCAATGTTGCCCTTTGACACTTTCCCGGATTATTGGTTTTCATACCTAGGACTTGTCTAGCAGTGTTTGGCTAGGTTACACCCTTGTTATATCAGACCTGAATCGGAAGGGTATTGAGACCTAACGACCTGTGGTAGCAATGGGAATTCATGGTTGCTCAAGACCGGTGAGTTATATCCGTGAGGGGACATGAATCACATTGTGGGGACCATTTATGGGTAGAGTTGTATATGGATAGACTTGGGCTCATGGGCGTTCAAGACCGGTAACCAACCCGTGAGAGGACATGAGAGCTTCCTGTTTACTATATGTGGATGACCTATAGGGTTGATGAGTCCGTATTTGAGAGAGTTGGATACGCTGACTCTAGTGTGAAGGATACCGGAAAGGATCCCGAGAGGGGAGGAATGGACGTATCTGGATCTGAGTTGATGTAACTAAGTAGAAGACTTGGATTGGGCTAGGCTTTACCTTGACATGCGCCAATACTTAGACCAAACAGTGATGTGAGAGAGAGGTGACTTAACCCCTAGCAATGGATTGTCCGAGATGGATGAAGGACCCTTTACCAACCGATGATGTATGATTGAGACCTTTCCAACGAAGTATGGTGCTATGACTTAAAGCATGTCTGCCTATAGAGACCAGCATATATAGAGTTAGATTCACACATGCATTGTTGTCTCATATCATATCACTTTATGCTTTGTTTGTGATACAATGTTATTTATGCTATTATGGAATAACTTGCCTTGCTGAGTTTCTTTTGAAACTCACTCCGTTTTGTACAATATCTTTTGTTAGATTATTCTACTGGTTTTGATGGCTATGAAGCGCAATATGAGGAAGTGCAAGATGAAGAAGCGTACCATATGCAAAGTGTTGGCGATTACGAAGATTACTGTGAGGATCCCTCGAGTGGTCTCTCTTGTTACCAGGATTAGCCCTACTGTGGAGTGGGAGCGTCTGAGCGTAATCGATGAAGTCTATGTTTATGAGGACATCCTTTATAAAGTAGAAAAGACTCTAGTTTAGTTAGATTATAACTTTCTTTCTTGTCTTTAGAATCATTTGTAATCCCATTTGATTTTCGAACTACATTCCGCCTCACTCTACTTTTGATTTATATAGCTATTGGTATCTTTTCCGCACTCTGATGATTGTCTCGTTACTTTACCTTGATTCATTTGAATAATATTGTTATTTTTTATTTAGTCTTGTTCTTGATTACATTGTTGTGAATGTAGGAGGTTGATTTTACTAACTACTGGATCTTGTGGACTGTGGATCACACACTCGGGTATGCCAGATAGGGTACCGGCTGAGTGGATGTGACATCCTTCATAGCCCCAACAGCATGAATAAGGTGAGGTAGAAGTAGACAAGAGAGAGAGTGAGAGATTACATACCTTGTAGAAGAGATTAGAGAAGAGAGACAAAGGACTCTTGAAGAAGATCAACACCCAAGCCAAGGTGGAGGCTTAGAGGAGCTTTCCCACGTTCTCAGATGTTGAAATGAGTGAAAATAATGTCTTAGGTTCGAGGTTTCACTTAAAATGAGGAAGGAATATCCAAAAAGCACCTTTTTATTCAAATCTGGGCTTGTTGGGTCGATGCTCTTGGTTGATGGTATTGACCAACAGTATCGACCCAAGGTAGTTTCAACAGAATTTTCAGAAATAGTTCAGCAACTTCGGATGTGGATTCGGAGGGCTATACAAGGTCAAATTGAGTGCGATTTTCTCCTACAAGTCAATAAAGAAGTCTAGTTTCCAGATATATCTTTGGACTGGGTATGGGAGTTTATTAGGTCCACCAAATAAGCTCACCTTCTTCGCTGCGCAGATTCTCAGAGCACACTGACAATGCTTCCAAGTATGGAGCACCATCGACAAAATCCATGGGTTTCGGGTCGAACACCATGTCTTCCATATAGAGGGCCCACAAGGACTTCTCCCACCACTTCAGGTCATTGGATCTACAGACAATACAAATTCCGGGCCGAGTCAGGGTAAGGATAAGGCCAGATTTCACAGGATCTACCCTAAGGAAAAGGTCGGACATGGCCTCCTAAGGCTTTCAAGGATAACAACATTGAAATCAAGGTCCGAATTCAAGGTCTAACATTAAACAAGTCTTTCTTTATCCCAAAACAAATAGGGTGTCCTGGCTAGGTTTGGGCCGGATTTCACAGGCTCAGTTTGCACGTTTTGTCCATTGGTGTGTCAATGGGCTTAGAATTTTGAATTTGGAATCGTTCAAGGACTTTCTCTAAGTAAGTTTATTGAGGCAAACCAAGAAAATTCTTTGAGCGATTCCTCACTATCTTGATTTCTAAGACAAAGTTGGCTTCACCCATGTCCTTCATCTCAAATGTGGAGGATAACCGCCCTTTAGTGGCGACCATCATATCAATGTCATTCCCTACTAAAAGGATATCATTGACATATAAAGAGAGAATTAAGAATCCTTTCTTAGACCATTTTATATACACACAATGATCTTCTTCAATCACATCAAAGCCATTTGAAGTTATGGTATGATGAAATCTAAAATACCATTTTCTAGACGCTTGTTTGAGGCCATATATGGAACATTTAAGGCGGAAAACTTTGCGCTCATGTTCCTTGGACTCAAAACCCATTGGTTGATCCATATAGATCTCTTTGTCCAGTTCTCCGTTGAGAAATGCCATTTTAACATCCATTTGACAGTGTTCTAGATCTAGTCTTGCCACAATGGACAATATAAGGAGAATGGATGCTATTGTCACATCCACCCAACCAGTACCCTATCTGGAATACACGAGTGTGTGGTCCACAGCCCAAAGATCAAGTTTAGGAACGATCATATCCACTTAGCACAATAATATAATCAAAAGCAAGAACAATCATTGTATTCAAGTAATTTAATAATAAAGTCAATAAAGAATCTCAGAAGGATCACAAAAGAATATCAGAGTGCGGATAACAAGATACCAATCAAAAGATAACAGTAGAGTATAGCGGAAATATACTCCACAAACAAGAGGAAGGTAGATCAGAAATCTAAAGCAAGTTCTAAGCTATCACAACTGAAGGAAAAGGAAAGGAAATTAAGAGTCATTCTAATACTAAACAAAATAATAAAGCTTCAAGATCCAACTAATTTCGATGCTCTCCGTCATCACACGAGTATGCTTCACTGCATTGCTCGTAGTTACCAAAATCTTGGAAACCCAATAGGTCACCCACTGAGGCTTCATAGTTTTGGTTCTCAAAGTCATTGGTTCCTGCAATACCATCTAAAAACATGTCCCCCGAAGGGTAAGCACAAAAAGAACTTAGCAAGTAATCCAATCATAACAACATCCTCACACACAAACAAAGGCAAACATAAATGCAGTGATATGAAACAAACAATGCAAGTATGCCTCTAACTCTCTATATATATATATGTTGGTCTCTATTGGCATACACACTTTAAGTCATAGCACCATACTCCTCTGGGTGGGTCTCAAATCACAATCCCTTAGCCTTCCGGGCATCTTGGGTTCTCTGTTTGGTAAATGGGTCCTGAAACCTTCCTGAACATCCTTGGTTGGGGTTTAGGTCAACACTCTCTCACATCACTGTTTGGCCTGAGTATTGGCACGTGTATAGGGATAATCTTAGCCCAATGCAAGTCATCTACTGAGTCACATCTACTTAGGGTTAGATTGTCACATCCCGCCCAAATACACCCAGCCTATACCCTATCTGGGTTACCCGGGGGAATGATCCACAGCCCAAAAGATCAAGTTTAGGAACGATCATATCCATTTAGCACAATAACATAATCAAAAGCAAGAACAAATCATTGTATTCTAATAAGTTAACAATAAAAGTCAAGAAATGATCACAGAAGGATCACTAAAGAATATCAGAGTGCGGAATATCAAGATACCAAATCAAAAGACAACTGTAGAGTATAGCAGAAATATACCCCACAACATATGCAGAAGGTAGATCGAAATCTAAAGCAAGCTCTAAGCTAATACAAGTAAAATAAAAGTCTAGAAGAAACAAGAGAATCTAATCAACATCTTTAGTCGGCTCTTCTTCTTCATCAGTCTTCATCTTCTTCACTTTAGGGTCATGCTCTTGAAGCTTCAGATCAGCATCTAGCGCACGATCCCATCGACGAATAAGACGATGCCGGCTGCCATCAATAGGAGTCGTCAGTGCAGCCCAAATCAGAGTGTTGGCTGCCTCGCTGTTCATTACCTTGTCCAAGGACATCCGGAGCTGAACCATATAAGGAAAGGTTCTCCATGCTGGTGTACGGGTTCTCTTTCATACCTGCAATGTCATCTAAAAACAAGTCCCCCGAAGGGTAAGCTCAAAAGAACTTAGCAAGTAAACCAAACACAATAAGCATCTTCTCATGTATTCACAAGCAAACATATATGCAATGATATGAAACAATATATGCAAATATGCTTCTAGCTCTATGTATGTATGCTGGTCTCTATTGGCAGACATGCTTTAAGTCATAGCACCATACTTCTTTGGGTAGGTCTCATCTCACAACGCCGGTTGGCAAAGGGTCCTTCATCCATCTTGGACAATCCATGGCTGGGGGTTAAGTCACCGCTCTCTCACATAACCGTTTGGTCTAAGTATTGGCGCATGTCAAGGTAAAGCCTAGCCCAATGCAAGTCTTCTACTTAGTCATATTAACTCAGATCCAGATACGTCCATTCCTCGCCCCTGGCGATCCTTTCAGGTATCCTTCACACTAGAGTCAGCATAGTCCCAGACTACAGACTCATCAACCCTATAGGTCATCCACATATAGTAAATGGGAAGCTCTCATGTCTTCTCACGGGTTGGTTACCGGTCTTGAATGCCCATGAGCCCAAGTCTATCCATATGCAACCCTACCCATAAATGGCCCCCACAATGTGATTCATGTCCCCTCACGGGTTGGTTACCGGTCTTGAGCGCCCATGAATCCCCATTGCTACCACGGGTCGTTCGGTCTCAATACCCTTCCGAATCGGGTCTGATATAACAGGGAATATCCTAGCCAAACACTGCTAGACAAGTCCTAGGTATGACAACCAATAATCCGGGAAAGTGTCAAAGGGCAACATTGGAAATATCCCATACTATCCCCAATGATGTCCAAGGACAGAATTGTCAAAAGGACATTCCCCAATCCCAAATCATACCTAAACAATCACAATCATAATTCAGTCATATCATCACCGAAAGATATCTCATCAAATAGAAGAGTATAATAAGACAAGATTAAATGAATAAGAAACATACATGAATAAGTATTCATTCATGATCAAGTACATAAAGTAAATAAGGAAATAAGATCCTACTATACTTACAGCATTCATATCATAATGGAAACTAACATAACAGTAGCTAAATCATGCATTCATGTCATAATACATAAAGACATGTAAATAGGCATATTGTGAGTTGGAATACTCACCTCGAAATCTGGACTTATAGTCTTCAAATAAGAAATCAGAGAACAGATCCAGAATCACCTAAACAAGCTTGACAAAACATGTATAGGTCATAAGAAGTGATTCCAAAAGGTTGGAGTCGAAACGGATCAAAAACAGAGTTGCTGTCACTGCGGGTTGATTGGTTGGGTTGAGTGCTCCAGTTGACCCAGGCAATCTGCCCAAGAGCAAATCCGAAAATAAAAAGAGAATCTTGATTCGAAACCTATGCTACACAAACCGGAATGCGATGAAACTTGGAGAGATTGTTTAACACAGTAGTCTAAGACTAAAAGGCATCATTTAGACATCAAACCACCATTAAAACCATTACTTACTAATTTAGAATCATACTTTCTATTTTGGAAAACAAGACTTTCTAATTTGGAAAACAACATGGTTTTCATTGAAAACAAGCTATGAATGAAAGAGATGAACTAGAGATGATGAGATCTCATTCTAGTACATGAACACAGTAAATCAAGAGTAAGAATGATCATAGAGATGCATCTAATATGCTAGAAGAAATCGAAATAAGAACATGATCATAGTTTAAGAAGAAATCATGAAAATCATGTAGAGAATGAATATGAAATCATAGCATATAGAATGAGAAGAGATTGTAGAAGATATGATTGCAGAGATGCAATATCTTCCTCATAATCTCAGATCAGAGAAGAGAATGATAATAGTAAGAATGAATCAATAGCATAATAGATTGAATACTAACCTTTGATTGAAGAACAAGAGAGAGAAAGCTTGAGAGTTGAATGTAGATCTTCTTCTACACCAATGGAGGCTTGGAGATGAGTTTCCTTCGTTCTCTAGGTGTTTTGGAGGCTAGGGATACTAAAAACACGAAGTTATGAGGTATATATAGCAATAAGGACCTAAACAGAAGATTCTGCTCGAATTCTGTTTGCTTGGGTCGAGTGGGTGGGTAGCATGGCCCAGTCGACCCAGGCTGACAACATAGCCTAAAACAGGGATTTGAGGGCGTTTCTCTTATCGGAATCAAACGAAACTTTCTACACAACAACTATAACTTACCTAGCATAGGAAAATGGCTTTAAATCATATCTAACCATGCTCTAAGGTCATCAACCAATCTTCTCTTCATCAAGGTGCATTCTCTTTTCTAAATCAACCAAGCTCTTCAAGTAGGGAATTCCATCATCAATTTTCTATGGGTTTTCGAATCTACACTAAGGGAGAGGTCCGACTTGACTTCCTAGGACCTTCTAAACATATCAACACCATACTCAAGGTCCAACTTCAAGGTCAAACATCAAACAAGTTCTTCTTCATCCAAAACAAATAGGGTGTCTAATTTAGGTTTTGTGCTGGATTTCACATAGATACATCCATTCCTTGCTTCTCGCAATCCTTTCCGGTACCTTTCCCACTAGAGTCACCGTCTCCTTCTCGGCTATGTAGACTCTTAACCCTATTGGTCATCCACACATAGTAAACGGGAAGCTCTCGTGTCCTCTCATGCTTCTCGTAATCTTGAGCGCCCATGAGCCCAAGTCTACCACATGCAACCGTACCAATAAATGGCCCCCACAATGTGATTGATATCCTCTCACGGGTTGGTTACCGGTCTTGAGCGCCCACAAATCCCTATTGTTGCCACGGGTCACTCGGTCTCAATTCCCTTTCTGATAAGGTCAGATATGACAAGGGTTTCCTAGCCAAACACTTCTAGACCAATCCTAGGTATGTCAACCAGTAATATGAAAAAGTACCAAGGGGCACCATAGGAATGCATCCCATACTCCCTCCACTAGTGTCCAATGACAAAAACACCAAAAGGGCATTCTCCATTCCCCAATCACAACTTAGGCATTCACATAGATCATGCTTTCATACATAGCACAATCAAGTCCAAATCATATTCACATCATTCATAATTGAATCCAGTATGTAAGTCACAATATGAGTAACCTACTTTAATTGCAGAAGTCATGTAATGTAAAGAAAGCGAAACAACAGTAGCTGAATCATACATTCGAATCACATCATAACAAGGTATGTAAATATGCATATTGTGAGTGGAGTACTCACCTTGAATTCGACTTTGTAAACTTTGAGAAAGAGATCAATGGGCAAGTCCAAGATCACCAAAATAACCTCTGTGGGGCGATTGGTTGGCAGCTTGGCCCAGTCGACCATGTGTACAGTACGCGACAACAAACACTAAATTGGTCGTAACTTCTTCGTTTGAAGTCCGATTACTTCGGAATTTGAAGGGGAGTTCCCAGAAAACATACTAAAACTATCTAAGAAGGTCTAAGCATCAAATAAAATCAAAGGAAAAGAATTCTAATAGAACCATAACAATTAGAGTTTTACCGAAGAGAGTTCGTGTATCTCACAGAGAGACCAGAGAGAATGGGGATTCTCTCTAGGGAAATAAAGAATAGTATTTCAAAATCAAGAATAGGAATTGGGAAGGGTCTAGCAATGAGAGAAAACAAGGTTTTCAATTTGATACCCTTTCTTGAAGGTTACCCAAAAATTTCCTTCAAAATAACCCAGGGTAGATTCTTAGAGAGAAAAGGGAAAAGAGATTCACCCAAAAATTATGTGGATAGAAGGAAAGGTTGTAACAATGGTGTGAGACCTTTCCCACAATCATAAGGATAAGTAAAAAATTAAGGAGAGGGTAACTCATGATTTTAGGTAAGATCAAAGACATAAAACATCACCATATGGTTTCAAGAAACATAGAGTGAATGGAGGGGTTCACTTTAAGAAAGAAAGAATAGTATTTCAAAATCAAGAAAGGTATTGGAAAGGATCCAACAAATAAATGAAAATCAAGGTTCCCAAATGGGATACCTTTTCTGGAAGGTTAGCTGAAAATTTCCTTAAAAATAAACCCAAGGTTGATTCACAAAGTAGAAAGGGAAAAGGGATTCACCCAAAAATTATGGGGAACAAATAACAATAAGTCTTTTGTAGGAACAAATGAAGGAGTAAATATAACATGCTTTGAAATCATAAACAATTAGAAGGGTTAACAAATCATGAAGATCACACTTGATTTCCCTTCGAAATCATCATGTGGAGAATTCACGAGGTTATGAAGTGTATGGAGATCCACTCAAGAACAGCAGAGATAGAAGGATTAGTCATTGGAATGACGTAAGATCACCCTCCTATCAAAGGGAATAGAAGGCACTGGATGAAATAGTAGAGAGAAGAAACAGATCGATTACTAACCTTGCAGAAGATTATTCGACGGAGAAACTCTAACAGATGCTTGGGGATCTTCCTTGGCTTCGAAGAGGAGGTTCTAAGCTTCTTCCTACGTTCTCTAGAGGCTTAGGAACATGATGGGGGCTGATCAGCACGAAATTCCAATAAAGTAGAACTTCAAAACCATAAAAAATAGAGTTTTACCAAACTGCCCCTACCTGAGCAGCTTGCCCAAAAATAGGGATTTGTAGCTCCAAACCTCAAGATTTTCGATGGAGCTTCTCCCAACTCAACAAGCAACTAACCTAGCATAGACGGAGCTTCCAAAACATGTCCAACTAGGCCTCAAGTCCATCAACCAAGCTCTTCAACATCAAAATGTAGTTCAACTCTAAAACATATAAGGTTTTCAAAAGGGAACTCCATCATCAATATCCATGGGTTTTGGGTCAAACACCATGTCTTCTACTGAGATGGACAACAAAGACTTCTTCCTTCACTTCAAGACTTTTGATCTAAACTAAGGGAGAGGTCTGACTTGACTTCCTAGGACCTTCCAAAGATAACAATATTGCACTCAAGGTCCAACTTCAAGGTTAAACATCAAACAAGCCCTTCTTCACCCAAAACAGACAGGATGTCCAGGTTAAGGTTTGGGCTGGATTTCACAGTTATCCTCACCACAAGGGAGAATGTCTCATCATAGTCCACACCATCTCTTTGGGTGTAGCCTTTTGCCACAAGTCGTGCCTTATATTTGTTAATTGATCCATCGATCTTACGCTTAACCTTAAGAACCCATTTGTTCCCAATAGTTTTGCAATTAGGTGGCGAATCAACTAACTCCCAGACTTGGTTCTTTTCCATAGAACTCAACTCATGTTCTATAGTAGCCAACCATTTGTCCTTAGCATGTGATGATAACGCTTCTTTTAGAGATGCAGGCTTCTCCTCATCAGCTAAGGCATACAAAAGGGCATCCCCTTCAATCTCAACTCGACAACGGGGAATATGTCCTCTTATGCTTCTGCGCACATTGAGATCACATTGGTTTATAGGTGTATCCCCACCAGGTACACTCCACTAGGTTCATAGTCTACATTCGTGCTCCCACTTGGTGCACTATGACCAATATCTTCTTTGGCGACTATCGGATGTGTTCTATCCCCACCCTCGCCAAGAGGATTTGGTATGCTATGATCCTCCTCCATCTCATAGAGGTCAAGATCTCTATGCGCATCAGATAAACTAGGGTAATATGCTTCTAGAAATTCAACATCTCATGACTCAATCTCAGTCTTTGTGAAATTCCACCTAACACTAACCTGGACACCCTATTTGTTTTGGATGAAGAAGAGCTTATTTTTTGTTTGACCTTGAAGTTGGACATTGAGTACAGTGTTGTTATCTTTGGAAGGTCCTAGGAAGTTGGGTCAGACCTCTCCCTTAGTGTTGATCCGAAGACCCAAAGTTAAGGAGGAAGACTTTGTGGGCCATCTCAGTAGAAGACATGGTGTTTGACCCAAAATCCATGGATATTGATGATGGAGTTCCCTACTTGGAAACCTTATCTGATTTGGAGTTGGACTGCTTCTTAGTGTTGAAGAGCTTGGTTGATGGACTTGAGGCCTAGTTGGACATGATTTGGAAGGTCCCTCAACGCTAGGTAACTTGCTTGTTGAGCTGGGAGAAGCCTCATTGAAAAGTTTGAGGCTTAGAGCTTGAAATCCCTGAATTTGGGCTTGCTGGTCGGCTGGGTAGACTGGTTGGGTCAACTAGGCCAAGCTACCCAGCCAGGCTGCTCACTGATAGGGGCTTATGTGTAATTTCCATATTTTTAGGGCTTTTGAAGCTCTATTTATTAGATTTCGTGGTGATCAGCCCTGTTATGTTCCTAATCCTATGGAGAACGTGGGAAGGACCTTAGAACCTCCTCTTCGAAGCCAAGGAAGATCCCCAAGTGTAAAATCCAGCTTTTACCTAACCTTGACCCGACCCGGAAATTGTTGTGTTTGTAGGTCCGAAGACCCGAAGTGGTGGTAGAAGGGACTTGTGGACCCTACTAGTTGATGACGTGGTGTCGGAACTCCATTCAATGGACATTGATGATGTTGCTCCTCCCTTGAGCACATTATCAATGTTAAGTTAGAATCTGCGCACTGTTGAAGAGTGAGACAATTGAGATATCAAACGGACTTCTGTGCAAAATCCGAAAGTATTCTCCGAAACTAGACTTCTTGAGTCAACTATAGGAGAAAACCCCATGCAATTTGACCTTGTATAGCCCTTCAAGTCCACACCTAAAGTTGCTGAACTATTCCTTTAAATTCTGCAGAAACATGTTTTGGTCGATACTATTGGTCGATACCATCGACCCAATGTATAGACCAACAATGTTGCTGAATACGGATTTAAAGATTCTGTGGAATATTCTCTACTCTATTTACCCCATCCTCGTGTTTTGAACCCTATTCTAATCATTGAGGCACCTGAGAACGTGGATGAGACTCCCAAGAAGTCCTCCTTGGTAATGGTGAAGCATCTTCCCCACTAATCATTGCCAACCACTCACTTCCACTCTCTTATTCTACTCTCAAGGTATGACTTTCTCTCCTAGTCTCTTTCTCACTCATCTTTATTCTCATTTTTACTATTTGGACTATGGCCAAGGTGTTGCAACCTTGCAAACACCTTGCCATGATTCTTTACCTCATACATTGATGTTTTCCCCAATCTTACTATGATTTACTTACCTCTTGATCATTAACTATGCATTTTCATGATTTATTGCTTACCAACTTACTTTATTTACCAAATCTGAGATGAAGCCTATGATTAGTCTAATTTCTACCTTGCATATGATTTCAATATTGCTCCTTAGTTATTCCCTACCTAATCTACTATGTTTTCCCCGGACTTGCATTAAGAAATAGCCAATGCCATGATTTCCAAATCTTGAACTTGATATGCCAATTTGGGGATATCTAATTTGACCATTGGATGATGTTAATTCTTTGATAATTAGAGTCTCTATGATGTGTTTAGACTGTTCCCCAAGTTTCGTATCGATCCAAGACCCGAAAGACCGAATTTGGGCCAAAACCCAAAACCCAGCTTGCTGTCCGAAACTTTTTGGGTCGATGCTTGTTGGTCGATACCATCGACCCAATGTATCGACCAATAGAGTTGCTGTCAGCAACTTTTGCCTAGTTTTGATTCGTTCGATCTCCGATTGTTCTGATTTCTTCTCTAATCCTTCATATATATTTGTTTAGGGTTGTAAGACTAATTGGGCCACTTGCTTGTGATCTTGGACCATCTTCTTCTCCAACTCAAGGTAAGGATAGTTATCGCTACAATTACTTAGGATGTGTGATTTTGACTTGATATTCCTAACATAGTGAACATAGTCTCTATCTCATGATCTTACCATTTTAGACTTGCTACATATGTCTTATAACAGTAGCATTATGTTCACATTTGTTTTATTACAATGTCTTATTATGTTTATCAATTTCAATATATGATGAATTATGTCAATGTTATGAATAGAATGTTTACTATGATGTTGTATCTTGTGAATTGATATGATGGACTTGGGCATGTGATTGCTTAAGTATAACTTGGAATTGAGGAGTACCCTACTGGTGCTTCTGTCCTTGGACATCGGAGGGAATAGTATGGGATGTTCTTCGAAGATGTCCATCGACGCTTTCCCGGGTTATTGAATGACATACATAGGACTTGTCTAGTGGTGTTTGGCTAGGATGTCCCTATCATATCAGACCCGATTTGGAAGGGCATTGAGACCGAACGACCCGTGGTAGTAGTGTGGATTTGTGAGTGCTCAGACCGGTAACCACTCCGTGAGAGGACATAAATTGCATTGCAGATACCCGAAAGGGGCCATTTATTGGTAGGGTTGCAAATGGCTAGACTTGGGCTAACGGGCACTCAAGACCGGTGAAATGATCCTTGAGGGGACGTGAGAGTTTCCCGTCTACTATTTGTGGATGACCAATAGGGTTGATGAATCCGGTGAGTAATATTCGTGACTCTAGTGTGAAGGATACCGGAAAGGATCCCGAGAGGGGAGGAATGGACGTATCTGGAACTGACATGATATGACTAAGTAGATGACTTGCATTGGGCTAGGCTTCACCTTGACATGCGCCAATAGTTAGGCCAAATGGTGATGTGAGAGAGTGGTGACCGAAACCCCCAACCATTGATTTGTCCGAGAGGGATGCAAGACCCAATTCCCCCCGGTGATGAGTGACTGAGACTACCTAAAGAAGAATGGTGCTACGGCTTAAAGCATGTCTACCATAGATGACCAGCATACTTAGAGTAGATTCATAATGCATCATATGTCTCATATCATCTGCATTATTTCATTATCGTTACCATGTGGCTTATGTGTTGTGGAATAACTACCTTGCTGAGTTCTTTTGAACTCATTCCTTTTCTGTTTCAATGTTGTATTTGACTACTCTACAGGTGATTATTCCGATGGCATGTTCCCCGAGGTAGACCCGGATACCCCATACTACTATCCGGAGGCTAGCTACCATGAAGACTTCGGTGACGGTACCGAAGAAGATCCTTCAGCATATCAGGGTTAGCCCTTGGATAGTTTGGGAGCAGCCATGTTGGATCTCTATGGTCTTCACTTTTGAAGACAACTTATTTATTGTAGAGGAGACTTATGCATAGAGGTCCATTCCCTTTCTTTTATGTTTGTTAAACTTGGAGGAAGTGTAATAACTTTTGAATTATCTTTATAACTTGGGATTTGTAATTAATTAGATTTGACCTCACTTTCCGCTTGAGTGAAGGAGTGGATTCCGCCCTCTGCCTTCTTAATTTTATTTGATAAGATATTTATTTCCGCACTCTGATTATCTTTGGTATCTCTTTTCCGAATTCTATTATTATCAATTGTTTAGCTTGATATTGATTGTTCATGATTGTATTATCGTCGATGTGGTGATGTGGTTCCTGAACTATGGATCTTTGGGGCTGTGGATCACATCCCAGGTATACCAGATAGGGTACCGGCTGGGTGGATGTGACAGAGTGGTATCAGAGCCCCTGGTTCAGTAAGATCCCTAACCACAGAAGCGATGATGGAACATTCCGAGTTACAGATCAAAAGGTAACTCAAGTAGTCATAGGGATGAATAATAGATAATCGGGATTAGTAACTAAATAAATGAAACTTAACTGATTATGGAATAAGACACAATAATATAAGCAAAACAACCAGATCTCATTAATCACATAAGAAATTTTTACAAGTCTGAAAGAAAGTACATCTGAAGAGCATAAAAAGGAAATTCCTAGTGCTATCTATCTAGGTGATCTGCTCTGGCGATTTGTCTGATCTCTCCTCTATCTGAACTCATCCTCGAGTCGTGAAAACCTCTCATCTAGAGTACGCATGAATGACTCTATCCTCCCCTGTCCAGCCTGTAAAGCCACCTGTGGAGCCTCGATCCTCTCGAGTATGGAATGAATCGAAGACTGATGAGAAGCCGCACCTGGAGTCTCAGAAGTCCGATGAGATGAACCCCCAACCTCAAATAATCATGGAGTAGGAATCTCCTCATGCCCCTGATCAACATACTGAGCTGGAACATCGCCGTGACCATCATCGTCTCCATGCTCATCTCCATCATCACCCTCATCATCATCCCCATCCTCTGGGGCATCATCCTCGGCACCCCCAGCGATGTCAGCCTCATCATCTGATCTAACTGCATCACGAAGCCCCATCTTTCTGATCGACCATGCATAGAGGTCCTAACCTATCTCTATATCAGGAATCATCAGTGTGTCCTCTAAGTCCACCCGGAAGTGCTGGAAGATGCATGTTAGGACTCGACCAAAAGCTAAGTTCCTGACCCCTGGGGACTCAACTCTGTCTATCATGACATACTGCATAATGTGAGCCAAGTCTATCTGCACTCCAGTGTAAATGCTGTAGATGACTAATGTCTCCATAATCGTCACCCTACTGTGATACCCTGCCTTCAGAATGATGTTTCGCCTGACAAAGCGAGCGATAACTCGAGTAGATGGCCGCATAGAAGTGCCGCTCCTGGGCATATAGCAATTCTCATCATCCCACAAAGTCATGCATACCTCGTGTGTCTTGTGTGGAAGAAGAGCCTCTAAGATGTCCGTGCGAGGAGGAATCCACCAATGGAAATCCGGTACGGACGGCACCCCCAAGATCGTAGCCAACTTGCTAGTGGTGAATGTGATCTCGATGCCTTTGACTACGGAGTAGATGACAACCCGAGGACCGTCTCGTGGGTCATCCTCGAATCGGTAGGTCAGGTTACTGTAGAAGTACCTGACGAGCTCTGGATAGACCGGAAATGGTGTGGTGTACAAAGGTAACCAGCTCATCGCCTCTAATCTCTCCCGTATGCGAAAGGTCTCTAACTCATCCAAGACTACAAACCGCCTGTACTCGATCACTATGTCGTAGAAGTAGTGCTCATACAGGAACTCTGCGTGAGGTGAGATGAAGAGGTCCTCCTCGGTAACCTCCTGCCGTGGAGCGTGCCCTCGACCTCTGTCAGCTCTCCGTCCTCCTTTGGGCATGATGAATCTGTGGAGACAAGAAAGAGATTTCATTTTGATTAGTCCCTGTGTGCAATTGTTAGATAAAGGGCATTTTCGTAAATTTTTCAAAAAAATTAAATTTTTGCGAAACTGCGATTCGAACCTACTAGCATGTGCATAAGACTTGGATAAACATGATGGGATGGTTTGTTTGGTGAGAATCTACCATTTTAGCCCCGTGGAAGAGAAAATTCAGCAAGAAGAAGAAGGAAAATCCCTCTTTGGGCTAGTTTTATGATTTTTCAAAAAAAATGAATTTTCGGCAAACCGAGTGTGGGAACACCTTCCCTATGGAAAATTAGTCATGTGGGCCTTGGTTTCATGTCAAAATTCAATTTGGTTTAAAAATGGGACAAGTGTTTGCAAAGTTGGAAAATTTTGAAATGAATAGTGATTTTGGAACCAAAATGTGTGTAATCTTGTGTTCTATGCCTGGTTTTGTTTGTAAACTAATGGGAACATGTTTCTAAACATCCCTAGGCATGATTCTAACCATTAGCAACAAGCATTTTGCACTTTTGAAGAAAAATCATGTCATGGTATTTGAAAATGCAAGAAAAGAGAAGAAGGATGGAAGACCTACTTGTGTTAATGATCAATGTAGCCAATATGATGTTGTGGAAGCCTTGAATCAGTCCTAAAACCCTTGGAAACATTAAGAGCAACTTTTCCCCAGAGCCAAAAATTAAGTGGTAGTGTTTTGAAATGAAACGAGTGGGCCATATATTATGTTTTCGCGCAGATTACGTTTTGGTTGATACTATTTGTCACATCCTCCCAGCCGGTACCCTATCTGGCATACCCAAGAGTGTGATCCACAGCCCAAAAGCAAGTTTAGGAACGATCATATCCATTTCGCACAATAACATAATCAAAAGCAAGAACAAATCATAATGTTCAAGTAATTTATAATAAAAGTCAAGAAAGGATCTTAGAAGGATCACTATAGAATATCAGAGTGCGGAACAACAAGATACCAAATCAAAAGACAACTGTAGAGTATAGCGGAAATATACCCTACAAACACATGCAGAAGGTAGATCGAAATCTAAATAAAGCTCTAAGCTAATACAACTAAAGTAAAAGATAAGTCTAGAAGAATGTAGAGAAAACTATTCCACATCTTCAGTCAGCTCTTCTTCTTCTTCAGTCTTCATCTTGTTCACTTTGTGCTTACTCATACTTATCGTCATAGTATTCAAACCTGTAGAGAAGTCTAACAAAAGATTGTACAAAAAGGAATGAGTTTCGAAAGAAACTCAGTAAGGCAAGTTAATCCATAACAACATAAATAACATGGAAGCAAACCATAACAAGATGCAATGCATTATGAAACAAATAATGTATGTATGCATCTAACTCTATGTATGCTGGTCTCTATGGCAGACATGCTTTAAGTCATAGCACCGTACTTCTTTGGGTAGGTCCGCTCACATCCTCAACCATTTAAGATATCTTGGATTCTCTCACGGATCATTTCACCGGTCTTGACCAGCCAGTTGGTAATGGGTAAAGTCCACATCAAACCATGGTAAGGGGTTAAGTCAACACACTCTCTCACAACCGTTTGGCATAAGTACCGGCGCATGTCAGGGAAAAGCCTAGCCCAATGCAAGTCATCTACTCAATTACATCAACTCAGGTCCAGATACTTCCATTCCTCGTCCCTGACGATCCTTTCCGGTATCCTTTCCACTAGAGCCCTAATAGTCCCTTACTACGGACTCATCAACCCTATTGGTTATCCACATATAGTAAACGGGAAGCTCTCATGTCCTCTCACGGATCATTTCACCGGTCTTGAGCGCCCATGAGCCCAAGTCTAGCCATATGCAACCCTCCAATAAATGGCTTCTTTCGAGTATCCACAATGTGATCCATGTCCTCTCACGGATCTTTTCACCGGTCTTGAGCGCCCACGAATCCCCATTGCTACCACGGGTCGTTCGGTCTCAATACCCTTCCGAATCGGGTCTGATATAACAGGGGTATATCCTAGCCAAACACTGCTAGACATCCCTAGGTATGACAACTATTGATTCGGGAAAGCGTCGATGGGCATCTTCGGAAAACAGCGCATATTATTCCCTCCAATGTCTAAGGACAGAAGCATCAATAGGATACTCCCCATTCCCAAACCAAACTTAAGCAAACACATTCTCAGATCAGTCATGACATACACAACCAACAGTTCATCATATGCAAGAGAATGTAAAAGCAAAATCAGATTAAGCAGTAATAAGTAACTCATATAACATGAATAATGAAAAAGATAATATAAATAAGTGCTACTGTTCTCACAGTAGGAGATCATAATTAAAATACAACAACAGTAGGTAATCTCATAGTTTCATAAAGTAGAAATCAGAGAACAAGCAATCTATGTAGTTAAGGAATCAACTGTCCTTACCTGATTATCGAAGAATATGATCCAAAACCAAAGAGAGCAACTCCAAACTTAGCAAATAGACTCCTAACAATCATAGATACAACATTAGGAAAGATGCCTAAAAGATTAGAGAACAAACGAATCAATTCGGGAGAAAAACGAAGCTACTGACTCCTTTGGTCGAGTGCTTGGTAGACTGGCTCAGTCGACCAAACAGTCGACCAAGCAAGTCAGTACGGAATTGTACAAACTGCTTTGGCCATAACTTCCTCGTTTGAAGTCGGAATGATCCGGAATTCGAAGGGGAACTTCCTAAGGTATATTAGGATCATATAGGAAGATAAAAACATCAAGTCATGGGGAAAATTTGGGTTCTTGATTTAACCCAAGAATTTAGGGTTTCAACCTTATGGTTCCCATAAAAAGGTTGAAATCACAGAATGAAAGAAAATTAAATAATTGGCCAAAGGCAATAAGAAAATCATAGGAAAACTAATTTAGGTTACTAGAAATATTACCCATGAGGTTTCCCTCGCATGGGAGGTTAACAAGAGTTTCCAGAACTCAAGCAAGGGTTAGGGTTTCAAGAAAATCTTCGGCTAGGGTTGAGATAATGACGATGATCATAGATCTCAAAGAAACGAAGGAGATCACAAAGGGATGGTTGCAAGGATGCAGCATCAACTTCCTGATCTCAATCAAGAACAAGATCAAGAAAAGAGAATTAATAATTCAGAAGAGATACTAACCTTGAATTGTAAGAATAGAGAAGAGAGGCTTCAGATCTGCAGAGGAATCTTCGAAATCACCAGAGAGAGTTTCGGAGAGATCTTCTCATGTTCAAAAAGTGTTTAGGAGGCTGCCGTAACTAAGAAACTCGAAGTAGGGTTTAAATAAGAGTGAAAAACCCTAATATTACAATTTCTCGGATTTCACCTTCCTTTGGTCGAGTGCTTGGTCGAGTGGCCCACTCGACCAGTCAGTCGACCAAGGCAGAACAACAAGGTTCAAACAGGGATTCGGAGGGCTATACAGGGTCAAATTGAGTGAGGTTTTCTTCTACGAGTCAATCAAGAAGTCTAGTTTCTAGAAATACTTTCAGATCAAGAATTGGAGTTCATTAGGTATTTCAAATAATTCACCCCTCTTCGGTGCGCAGATTCAGAACAAAACTGATGGCTCTCATGGCAAGGCTAGGGGTAATCAAGATTCACCCTAGGAAAAGAGAAACAAAGAATGCACAATATGAAAAGGTGTTGGGAAGTTTCCAACAGATAAAAGAACATTAGGGTCTCAGATATGGTTACCTCTCAAAAGAGTTGGTTACCTCCCATGAGAGTTACCCATAATTAACTCTCACAAAAACAACCCAAGATAGATAAAGGAACATCTCATTAGTATTTCAAAATCAAGAATGGAATTAGGAAGGGTCTACCAATGAGAGAAAAGAATGTAAATAAATTCAAAGGAAAGAAATCCTAATATCCCATGGGAAGACTAGGGAGAATAAAGATTCACCCTAGGGAATAAAGATAAAGAAATCATAATAAAGAAAGTCTTGGGGAGGATCCAATGAATTAATAGAAACTAGAAGGGTTGCCAATTGGTCCAAGGAAAAACAAGGATTAACTCCTCAATCATGAGGACACAAGGGAAGGTCATGGTAATAGTATGAGACCTTTCCCACAATCATAAAGATAGGTAGAAAATTCAGGGAAAGTATCATCAAGATCGTTGGTGGAATCAAATTCAAGAATCATTGCCATATGGCTTCAAGAACATAGAGAGAATTGGAGAATTCACTCTAGGGCTAAAAGAATTAGAGAAGAGGTTATTACAGCAGTGTAATAACCTTCTCATAATCAGAATATCAGAAGTAGAGAAGAAAGAATGAATTAAAGAAGAAACGAATTGAATACCAACCTTTTAGAAGAGAAACCGATGAAGAAATCTGAACAGATGTTTGAGGGTCTTCCTTGGCTTTGAAGGAGAGGATATAGGGCTCTTCCCACGTTCTCCAAAGGTTTAGAACAGATTGGGATTGAAAAACATGGAGTTCCCCCTCTTTAAATAGCACACAGAGTCCAAGAATTACTAGGATTTCACCAAATTGACCAAATTGACCCTGTTGATTGATTGGTTGCCAAAGAGGAAGATCTAAGGTCCTTTCCATGTTCCATAGAGAGTTAGAAACCTAGTGGGATTGTTTACCACGAAATTAAAAGAAATAAAGCTTTTAAAAACCTTCAAAATAGAAAATTACCAAAATGCCACTGCCTAGACAGCTTGTTCAAAAATAGGGATTTAATGGGCCTAACTTCAATATTTTGGATGGGCTTCTTTCAACGCATCATACTACTTACCTGTTGGAGGGGCTTCAAACCAGGCCAACTAGCTTGGTCCATCCCGGTTCTCTTCCTAGTGGGTTCAATACCAATCATTGGTCCTGGCCCTCATCAATATCCTGGGTTTGGGTCCACCATTCTTCCGAGATGGCCCCGGCTCATCCCTCATTTTGGGCTTGGTCACCCTGGGGTCCGCTGGCTTCCGTTTTCAGTGTCGTCCGGTCCTTCTCCTTCCCCGGTCCCTTCGTCTTTCTCCTTCTTTCCCCGTGGGTGCCGCGTTTGGGTCGGGTTCCTCTCCCCCTTTCGTCCGTTGGGGGTGCTGGTCTGGCGGGTCTTCCTATTATCTTGGCTCCTTTTTCCAAAGTCCACGGAAAACAAATCACAATAAGTCTTTTGTAAGAAAACAAGGAGTAAATCTGACATGCTTTAAAATCAAATCGAAAGTATGATCATGGCTTCATGAAGATTTCACAAGGTTATAGAGTGTATGGAGATCCACTCTAGAACAACAAGGATAGAAGGATCAATCATGGGAATGATTTAAGATCATCCTCCTATCAAAAGGAATGTAAGGCACAAGAAGAAATCGTGGAGAGAATAGATCAACTTTGGGGTAAACTTCTACCAAACGAAACTAGGCAATTTGTACAGCAGAGAATAAATCGAACAATGCATATGGTATGTATGCATTTGGTACAACAGCAAGGTTAGGGATAGGTGGGATCTCACACTATTGGTCGATACCATCGACCAATAAGGGAAATTTTCTACTTTTGGGCTTTTTCTGGAATTTTGTTTTGTGACTAGATTTTTACCTGTAAAACCCAGCCCTAACCTTGACCCGAAAACCTTGTTATTTGTAGGTCCAGTGACCCGAAGTAAAGTAAGAAGTCAGCTTTGGGCCATCCCAGTGATGGACTTGGTGTCTGGCTTTGAATCCATGAAAGTTGATGATGAAGTTCTATTTATGGAAACTGAATCTTGATGAAGATCTGATTAGTTGATGGACTTGGAGTGCTCTCTATCTTGGTTTGAAGGCATTTCTACCTATTAGGTAAGTCACTTGACTTGTGTGCAAAACCCCTTTAGGATTGGATTTGATCTGGGCCTTCAATTCCCTGTTTTGGTCTTCTTTGTCGACATTGGTCGACTGATTGGTCGACTGGGCCAATCGACCAATCCACTCGACCAATGAGTGTTGTCTTTGGCAATTAGGTTGTTCTTGCTCTATTTAAGTCCAATCTCGAGTCCACTTCGTATTTGCTGCCTCCAAACTCTCTGGAACGAACCAAAGACCTCTGCAAGTCATCTCCCTTGCATCCTTGGTGTTTTCTTGACGGATCTTCGTCGAAACTCTTCTTTTTGCATCAAAAGGTATGTCTACTCTCTCTTCTTCTCCTCCATCTTTGTTTTTCTTTCCTTTTTGAGTTGAGATAGTAGAAGAGATGCTGCATTCTCTGTTGCAAACATCTCTGAACATGTTCTCATGATCATCCTAAGGATTTGAGGCTAGAACAATGATCTTAACCAAGATCATTGCAAGCTTTTGAAGGAATCATGATCAAACCATGTTCTAATCTTGTTAAACATCTGATTTGAATTCTGATCTCTTTGGATCTTCTATGATTGATCATGTTAGTAGTTAATTACTGTGTTTTCCTTCCATGATCCATAATCTATCAACTTCTAGTTGTTCTCTTCTACCATACTATGTGTTCTTCATGATGCATGATAGTTACATATATGGTAGGTTTTATTTCCTTATTTAGATTTATGCTTCTAAGCCTTGTTCCTTGAAGATCTAAGTATGTTTTCATGATACCTTTACCTGAAGCAATGATCCATCCTCCTATTGTTCTTGTCTTTGATTTCTATTTCGAATTCGTCAAGATCCATGGTTGATCTAATTATGGTAACTTTTTGTTTCCTAATTTGGATCTTGATATCTTAATTTGAGTGGTGTTTTGAGGTCCCCTATATGTTAGAATACTGCTGATGTAGTTTACCCCTTGATTAGTACCCTTTTGAACCACCAAATTCGGATTTCATATCTTAAAACTCTGTTTTTTTTAGGCTCCCTTATCTCGCATTGGTCGATCGATTGGTCGATTTGGACCAGTCGACCAATCCACTCGACCAATGAGTACAACTCCAGAATTGGTCTCGTGTTGGATGTTTTGGTATCTTTTCTGTTAGGGATCTTTCCTAATATGTTGTATATACTTGTTTAGGACCTTCTTCTCAAGTTTGCCAAGATCTTACTTGATTTCTTAGGATTCCTTTGCGAGTTATAAAAGGTAAGGATGGTTATTTCCTTAATTACATAGATAGCATGAATCTAGTTTCTATATTTGAATATCATAGATATGATTCCTAAATTAGATTCTTACAGTGATATACTACTGTTGCATAACTTTGATTACAGTAGCATTACTTATTCATATTGAATTGACTCATGTATGATTTACTTACCAATTATATACAAGGTGATTGCAATTATTGATTTCTTTCCATATATGAGGTTACCATATATGTGATGATATGAATTGATGCATGTGTATGCTTAAGTATGGTTTGGAAAGGAGAGGTGTCCTTTTGACACTTCTGTCCTTGGACTACTACGGGAATATTATGGGATGTTTCCGGAGATGCCCTCTGGACACCTTCCTAAACTGTTGGATGACATATCTAGGATTGTCTAGTAGTGTTTGGCTAGGATGTCCTGTTATGTCAGACCCTAATCGGAGGGGTATTGAGACCGAACGACCCGTGGTAGCAATGGGGATTCATGGGCGCTCAAGACCGGTAACCAACCCGTGAGAGGACAGGAATCACATTGTGGGGGCCATTTGTTGGTAGGGTTGCATATGGTTAGACTTGGGCTCACGGGCGCTTAAGACCGGTAACCAACCCGGGAGAGGACGTGAGAGCTTCCCGTTTACCATATGTGGATGATCAATAGGGTTGATGAGTCCGTAGTCAGGGACTATGAGGACTCTAGTGTGAAAGATACCGGAAAGGATCGTCAGGGACGAGGAATGGAAGTATCTGGATCTGACTTGATGTAACTAAGTAGAAGACTTGCATTTGGCTAGGTTTTACCCCGACATGCGCCAGATTTATACCAAATGGTTGTGAGAGAGTGTGTTGACTTAACCCCCTGCCATGGTTTGTCCTGAGGGATGAAGGACCCATTACCAATCGGCTGCTCAAGACCGGTGAAATGATCCGTGAGAGAATCCAAGATATCTTAAATGGTTGAGGATGTGAGTGGACTTTCCTAAAGAAGTACGGTGCTATGACTTAAAGCATGTCTGCCAATAGAGACCAGCATACATAGAGTTAGATTCATTCATTCATTGTTTGTCTCATATCATATTGCATTTATGAGTGTTCTGGAATCCTCGCCATTTATGTTATTATGGATTTTAATCGCCTTTTACCGAGTTTCTTTGAAACTCATTCCTTTATTGTACAATGTTGTTAGACTATCCCGCAGTGCTTGAGTACTATGACGGTCCCTATGAAGAAGCGCAAGGCGAAGAGGCATATCTCCAGGAAGGTGATTGCGGTTACCACAATTACTCTGAAGATCCCGCGAGTGGTTATGCTCCGTACGATGCTTAGTCCGACCATTGAGTGGAAGCGTCCTTGTGCTATTTTTGAGATTTACACTTATAAGGATGTTGTCTATAAAGTGGAGAACAATTTAGTTACCCAATGTACTTGCTACTGGGATTAGATTTTGTCTAGTTTATTCTTTTAGAGCTACTTTTCCGCTGGTTGTAAAGTGGGATTTTTGCCTCACTTTACTTATCTGTTTGATACTCTGATTATATCTATTATTCTGATTCATTTATGATTCATTCTTTCTTTATTGGATCTATGGTTTATCTTCCGCACTTTTATTATGATTGTTCATGATTATGTTATTGTTTATGTGGGAGGTTGATCACTCGATACCTGATCTTCGGGCTGTGGATCACACTCTCGGGTATGCCAGATAGGGTACCGGCTGGGAGGGCGTGACATTACCACTGTTGGATTATAATCTTACTATGTTGATGATTTTAAGCGTGATTTGGGCATTCTAATCTTCTGATCAAGTGATTATTGACAAGTTTAATTTTCGATGTTGTAATCCTTGAATCTCTTGCAGAATGGTGCTTCTGAGAAACCGTTTGATTGGTTTTGATAATTCCAAAGTCGACGATGTGCCTGCTGGGGTCTCGGACCAGCAAGAACGAAGAGAGAGCCCCGTCCCTAATGGAGTTCCCGATGCCCCTGAAATCGGAAGCTTCAGAGACATTACTAGCGTTATGACCAACATGATGCAGCAACAGGCAGCACAGTTCAATCAAATGATGACCGGATTTATGGCATTGCGATAAGAGAACCGAGCAAGTGGTTCAAGGAACCCCGGCCGTGCAGCTCCGTATGTGGAGAGGTCTACAGAGATCCCGCATACCAAGCTAATGGAGAGTTTTCTTAAGCTTCAAGTACCATCTTTTACTGGCGTGACCAAGGACGCCCTCTTTCCTAATAGATGGTTGAGAGAACTGGAGAAGGCATTCAGACACCTGCAGTGTTCGGATGTTCAGAAGGTGTTGTTCGTAGAGCAGAAGCTTCAGCATGAGCCTGATGCATGGTGGACCTCCACCAGGCCTATTCTCGAGAAACTCCATGCTGGTGTGATTTCTTGGGAATTGTTCAAAGAAGCTTTTTGTAGGAACTATTTCCTTGAGTCAGTGAAAGATGCCAAGGAAGCAGAGTTTATGGCATTAGTACAATGTTCCCTTTTTGTGCTGGAGTACTAGCAGAAGTTTGAAGAACTATTTTTCTTCACTCCTGATTCTTTAGGCTCCGATGTTGCCAAAGCAAAGAAATTCTTCAAAGGGCTACGACCTTCAATCAAAGTTCACCTCACTGCCTTGCCTCTTGGGAATTATGCTCAGGCCGTTGAGAATGAAAGAAAATTGAGGAAACTGAGAAGGAGAATATGCGAGCACAGAGACCTTGGCAATCAAGACCTCCTCGATTTGTTGATCGTACTGACCGTTGTTTTGCATGGCCTGCACCGTACCCCACTCCTACCTTTCAGCCACGGAGTGTTGGGCCAAGTCCTAGTGCTACTCATGCAGGCCAGTATGGCCAGACTAGTGGGACTCGACCTGTGGGATTTGTCCAGCCTCCTCAACCTGGAATGGTGCATCTCAGGCCTGCTTATCAGAGACCTCCTGTGGCAGCTACCCCTGTTGGACCAAAGGATAATGTCTGTTTCTTTTGCAAACAGCCTGGCCATTTTGCCGGTCTCAGCCCCAAGAAGTATGTTCAACCCAGTGCTCCTGTTCAGAAGAGTGTCCCTGCACCCCCTGCCGGCAGAGTCTTCAGTATATCTGGTACTGATCAAGAAGCTTGTCATGATGTTGTTACAGGTACATTGTTAATCGCTTCTTTTCCAGCATTTGTATTGTTTGGTACGGGTGCATCTCATTCATTCATTTCATCTACTTTTGCTGTGAAGACTAACCAAACACCCAGATGTTTATCTAGTTGTTTGTCAATTTGTACCCCTGTTGGGTCTGCTGTTAAACTAGATAAAGTGTTAGAGGAATGTTCTGTTTGTGTTTGTGGTTTGAACTTGAAGGCAAATCTGGTGTTGTTTGATATGAGGGATTTTGACGTAATCTTGGGAATTGATTGGTTGACATCCTACAACGCTGTGATCTTGTGCTCTTTGAAGAAGATTCAACTTCGATTGGAAGGGAATTCAGTTTTTGAGTTCCAAGGCAAGAAGGGAAGAGTGAGCAAGAAGACTTTGACCGCTTTAATGCAAGTCCACTCCTTGGTGGAAGATGCTTCATCTGGAAGCAAGGTCAAAGAAAAGAAGAGACTTGATGATGTCAGTGTTGTTTGTAACTTTTCTGATGTGTTTCCAGACGATCTATCAAGACTACCCCCTGATAGAGAGGTTGAGTTCTCCATAGAGTTGACTCCTGGAGCGTCTCCGGTATCTAAGGTTCCA
This sequence comes from Hakea prostrata, assembly GCF_041222555.1. Taxonomy (NCBI): domain Eukaryota; kingdom Viridiplantae; phylum Streptophyta; class Magnoliopsida; order Proteales; family Proteaceae; genus Hakea; species Hakea prostrata. Next base: position 5,921,290 of record NC_142606.1, read on the forward strand.
TATAGGATGGCGCCTACCGAGCTAGAGGAGTTGCAAACTCAGTTGAACGAACTCCTGGATAGAGGTTTTGTGCAACCAAGTGTGTTGCCCTGGGGAGCTCATGTCTTGTTCGTTAAGAAGAAAGACGGTAGTATGCGCCTATGCATTGACTACCGGGAGTTGAACAAGTTGACGATCAAGAATAGATGCCCGCTGCCCTGGATTGATGATCTGTTTGATCAGTTGAAAGGCGCGGCTGTGTTCTCAAAGATTGACTTAAGGTCTGGGTATCACCAGTTGAAAGTGAAGTCAAGTGATATCTTTAAGATGGCGTTCAGAACAAGGTATGGACATTATGAATTCAAATTTATGCCTTTTGGTTTAACGAATGCTCTTGCCGTGTTCATGGACCTCATGAATCAGGTATTTCATGATGTGCTCGATAAGTTTGTAATCGTTTTCATTGATGACATCTTGATTTACTCGAAGAACGAGGAAGAGCATGTGGAACATCTGAACTTTACATTGCAAAGGTTGAGAGAAAAGAAACTCTATGCTAAGTTTAGCAAGTGTGACTTTTGCCTCTCAAGGGTAGTATTTCTTGGCCATGTTGTTTCAGCCGAAGGTATTCGTGTTGACCCGGAAAAAGTGCAAATTGTTACCGATTGGGAAAGACCGAAGACCGTGACTAAGATAAGAAGTTTCCTTGGATTGGCAGGATACTATCGGAGATTTATTGAGAACTTTTCTAGGTTGGCTTCCCCCATGACTAAGCTAACTAGAAAGGAAGAGAAGTTTGTTTGGACTGAAGCTTGCGAGAAGAATTTTGAAGAGCCAAAAGTTAGATTGACAAGTGCCCTGTTTTAACTATACCTGATAGTTCCGGTGGGTTGACAGTCTACACTGATGCTTCCAAGATCGGATTGAGTTGTGTGTTGATGCAACACGGCAAGGTTGTGGCTTATGCCTCTCGGCAATTGGAAGACTATGAGTGGAATTATCCCACTCACGACTTAGAGCTTGCTGCCGTTGTTTTTGCTTTAAAGATTTGGAGACATTACTTGTACGGTGAGAAGATCGCTATCTTCACAGATCATAAGAGTTTGAAATACTTCTTCACCTAGAAAGAGTTGAATATGAGACAAAGAAGATGGTTGGAGTTGGTTTCTGACTATGATTGTGACATCCAGTATCACCCAGGTAAAGCAAATGTAGTTGCGGATGCTCTTAGTAGGAAAGGTCAAAGGAAGGATTTGGACTTGAATGCTTTGAGTTGACCTTTGTTATTGTCGATGGTAAGGTTTGGCTTAGAAGTGGTTCCTGAGGGTTCGGATTGTATTCTTTATGCCATGATGGCAAGTCCACCCTTAGAGACCGGATTGTTGCTTTGTAGAGTTCTGATCTTGAGTTGAAAGAGAAGATTGAGAAGATTGCCACAAATTCAGAAATGGACCCTGCTTTTAGTACATCTTTAGATGGTACCTTATTGTTTAGAGGTAGACTCTGTGTGCCTGCTGTTGATGAAATCAAGAAGGAAATATTGAAAGAAGCACACCAGTCGATCTTTACAATACACCCTGGAGGTACCAAAATGTATAAAGACTTAAGGGAACATTTTTGGTGGAATGGTTTGAAGGCAGATGTTGAAGACTTTGTTGCCAAGTGTGAGACTTGTCAGCATGTTAAAGCTGTTCGACAGCCTCCATCCGGATTGCTTCAGCCCCTTCTTATTCCTAGCTGGAAGTGGGAAGATATCTCCATAGACTTCGTGACTAGCTTGCCGCGGACGAACAAGGGAAATGACACTGTGTGGATGATTGTTGATCGGTTGACTAAATCAACCCATTTCATTCCTATGAAGATCACTTACACTTTGGACAAGCTAGCTAGACTTTATGTGGACAATGTGGTTCGTGTGCACGGAGTGCCTGTGAATATTGTCTCTGATCGTGACCCCAGATTTAATTCTAGATTCTGGAATGTGTTGCAAAAGGCGTTGGGAACCCAATTGAATCTGAGTACAGCTCATCATCCACAGTCTGATGGACAGTCTGAGCGGACAATTCAAATCTTAGAAGATATGCTTAGATCTTGTGTTGCGGATATGGGTGGAAATTGGGACGAGCACCTAGCTTTGGTTGAGTTTGCCTATAATAACAGTTATCAATCAACAATAAGCATGACTCCATTTAAAGCTTTGTACGGTAACACTTGTAGGACACCTTTGTATTGGACTGAGACGGGTGAAAGAAAAGTCTTAGGTCCGGAAATGATTGAAGCTACAAGTGCGATGGTCGACATGATTAGAGAAAGGATTAAGTCTGCCCAGTCAAGACAGAAATCTTATGCCGACAAAAGAAGGACTGATTTGGAGTTTCCAATTGGAGAGAAAGTTTTCCTTAAAGTGTCACCTATGAAAGGGGTGACGAGATTCAATGTGAAAGGAAAGCTTAGTCCTCGCTTCATTGGACCTTATGAAATCTTGGAGGAAGTTGGACCTATTGAATGTCGCTTGGCCTTGCCCCCATCTCTTGCTGGAGTTCACAATGTGTTCCATGTTTCGATGCTTCGGAAGTACATAGAGAATCCGAAACACATACTACAGCAAGAACCCGAAGGACTTAGTGCTGATCTTTCTTACGATGAAGGACCAGCTGAAATCCTAGATAAAAAGGACAAGCAGCTGCGGAATCGCACCATCCCTTTGGTGAAGATTCGGTGGAAGAAGCATACCCCGGAAGAAGCTTCATGGGAGAAGGAAGACGAAATGAAGGAGAAGTTTCCTCATCTTTTTGGAAGCACAGGTACGCTTTCAATTTCGAGGACAAAAATTCTTTTAAGGGGGGGGGGGGAGAATGTAAAATCTAGCATTTACCTAACCTTGACCCGACCCAGAAATTGTTGTGTTTGTAGGTCCGAAGACCCGAAGTGGCGGTAGAAGGGACTTGTGGACCCTACTAGTTGATGACGTGGTGTCGGAACTCCATTCAATGGACATTGATGATGTTGCTCCTCCCTTGAGCACATTATCAATGTTAAGTTAGAATCTGCGCACTGTTGAAGAGTGAGACAATTGAGATATCAAACGGACTTCTGTGCAAAATCTGAAAGTATTCTCCGAAACTAGACTTCTTGAGTCAACTATAGGAGAAAACCCCATGCAATTTGACCTTGTATAGCCCTTCAAGTCCACACCTAAAGTTGCTGAACTATTCCTTTAAATTCTGCAGAAACATGTTTTGGTCGATACTATTGGTCGATACCATCGACCCAATGTATAGACCAACAATGTTGCTGAATACGGATTTAAAGATTCTGTGGAATATTCTCTACTCTATTTACCCCATCCTCATGTTTTGAACCCTATTCTAATCATTGAGGCACCTGAGAACGTGGATGAGACTCCCAAGAAGTCCTCCTTGGTAATGGTGAAGCATCTTCCCCACTAATCATTGCCAACCACTCACTTCCACTCTCTTATTCTACTCTCAAGGTATGACTTTCTCTCCTAGTCTCTTTCTCACTCATCTTTATTCTCATTTTTACTATTTGGACTATGGCCAAGGTGTTGCAACCTTGCAAACACCTTGCCATGATTCTTTACCTCATACATTGATGTTTTCCCCAATCTTACTATGATTTACTTACCTCTTGATCGTTAACTATGCATTTCCATGATTTATTGCTTACCAACTTACTTTATTTAACAAAACTGAGATGAAGACTATGATTAGTCTAATTTCTACCTTGCATATAATTTCAATAGTGCTCCTAAGTTATTCCCTACCTAATCTACTATGTTTTCCCCCAACTTGCATTAAGAAATAGCCAATGCCATGATTTCCAACTCTTGAACTTGATATGCCAATTTGGGGATTTCTAATTTGACCATTGGATGATGTTAATTCTTTGATAATTAGATTCTCTATGATGTGTTTAGACTGTTCCCCAAGTTTCGTATCGATCCGAGACCCAGAAGACCGAATTTGGGCCAAAACCCAAAACCCAGCTTGCTGTACGAAACTTTTTGGGTCGATGCTTGTTGGTCGATACCATTGACCCAATGTATCGACCAATAGAGTTGCTGTCAGCAACTTTTGCCTAGTTTTGATTCGTTCGATCTCCGATTGTTCTGATTTCTTCTCTAATATTTCATATATGTTTGTTTAGGGTTGTAAGACTAATTGGGCCACTTGCTTGTGATCTTGGACCATCTTCTTCTCCAACTCAAGGTAAGGATAGTTATTGCTACAATTACTTAGGATGTTTGGTTTTGACTTGATATTCCTAACATAGTGAACATAATCTCTATCTCATGTTCTTATCATTTTAGACTTCCTACATATGTCTTATAACAATAACATTATGTTCACATTTGTTTTATTACAATGTCTTATTATGTTTATCAATTTCAATATATGATGAATTATGTCAATGTTATGAATAGAATGTTTACTATGATGTTGTATCTTGTGAATTGATATGATGGACTTGGGCATGTGATTGCTTAAGTATAACTTGGGATTGAGGAGTACCCTACTTGTGCTTCTGTCCTTGTACATCGGAGGGAATAGTATGGGATGTTCTCCAAAGATGTCCAACGACGCTTTCCTGGGTTATTGAATGACATACATAGGACTTCTAGTGGTGTTTGGCTAGGATGTCCCTATAATATCAGACATGATTCGGAAGGGCATTGAGACCGAACGACCCGTGGTAGTAGTGTGGATTTGTGGGCGCTCAGGACCGGTAACCACTCCGTGAGAGGACATAAATTGCATTGCGGATACCCGAAAGGGGCCATTTATTGGTAGGGTTGCAAATGGCTAGACTTGGGCTCCCAGGCACTCAAGACCGGTGAAATGATCCGTGAGGGGACGTGAGAGCTTCCCGTCTACTATTTCTGGATGACCAATAGGGTTGATGAGTCCGGTGAGTAATATCCGTGACTCTAGTGTGAAGGATACCGGAAAGGATCCCGAGAGGGGAGGAATGGACATATCTGGAACTGACATGATATGATTAAGTAGTTGACTCGCATTGGGCTAGGCTTTACCTTGACATGCGCCAATAGTTAGGCTAAATGGTGATGTGAGAGAGTGGTGACCGAAACCCCCAACCATGGATTTGTCCGAGAGGGATGTAGGACCCAATTCCCCCCGGTGATGAGTGACTGAGACTACCTAAAGAAGTATGGTGCTACGGCTTAAAGCATGTCTACCATAGATGACCAGCATACTTAGAGTAGATTCATATTGCATCATATGTCTCATATCATCTGCATTATTTCATTATCGTTACCATGTGGCTTATGTGTTGTGTAATAACTACCTTGTTAAGTTCTTTTGAACTCAATCCTTTTTTGTTTCAATGTTGTATTAGAGTACCCTACAGGTGATTATTCCGATGGCATGTTCCTTGAGGCCGACCCAGATACCCCATACTACTATCCGGAGGCTAGCTACCATGAAGACTTCGGTGACGATACCGAAGAAGATCCTTCGGCGTATCAGGGTTAGCCCTTGGATAGTTTGGGAGCAGCCATGTTGGATCTCTATGGTCTTCACTTTTGAAGAGAACTTATTTATTGTAGAGGAGACTTATGCATAGAGGCCCATTCCCTTTCTTTTATGTTTGTTAAACTTGGAGGAAGTGTAATTACTTTTGAATTATCTTTATAACTTGGGATTTGACCTCACTTTCTGCTTGAGTGAAGGAGTGGATTCCGCCCACTGCCCTCTTAATTTTATTTGATAAGATATTTATTGCCGCACTCTGATTATCTTTGGTATCTCTTTTCCGAATTCTATTATTATCAATTGTTTAGCTTGATATTGATTGTTCATGATTATATTATCGTCGATGTGGTGATGTGGTCCCTGGACTATGGATTTTTGGGGCTGTGGATCACATCCCGGGTATGCCAGACAGGGTACCGGCTGGGTGGATGTGATACCAAGCATCCATTAGAGTTTCTCCATCGAATCTTCTTCTACAAGATTAGTAATTGATCTGTTTCTCTCTAGATCTATCCTCTCTATTTCTTCTTATTGTTTTGATTGTGAGGAAGGTATTACACTTCTGTAATGGCCTATTCTCTGATCCTCTTAGTCTTAGAGTGAATCCCCATTCACTCTCTGTTTCCTTAAAGCCATATGGTGAGTTTCCTATATTTTGATCTGGCATTAGACCATGAGTTACTCTCTCTTTGTTTTCTATCTACCTTTGTGATTGTGAGATGCAGGCTTCTTTTTCTTGTTAGACCATTCCCAATGCCGATTCTTGATTTTGAAATACTATTCTTTCCTTTTTAGAGTGAAACCCCTTTCTCACTAGTATTTCTTTGAGATATACGAACTCTCTTTAGTAAAACCCTAATTTTAGGTTTAATTAAAACTCTATTCCATTGACTTTGTTTGATGCTTAGACCTTCATAGATAGTCTTAGTATGTTTCTGGGGACTCCTCTTCGAATTTCAGAGTAATCAGACTTCAAACGAAGAAGTTATGACCAATTTAGGGTTTTCTGTTCCGTACTATTCATCTGGTCAATTGCTTGGGTCGAATGGGCCATCGACCCAGCCAAGCTGCCCACAGTGACAGTAGCTGAATTTTTGTCTGTTTTGATCCGTTTGACTTCCAATATTCGAGGGTTTGATCTTAATACTTAAACCATGCTTGTTTAAGCTTGTTTAGGTGATTTTGGATTTGTTCTCTGATTTCTCACTTGAAGGTTAATGATTCAGAATCCGAAGTGAGTACGTTCACTCACAATATGCATATTTACATGCTTGTTATAATATGATTCGAATGCATGGGTTAGTTACTGTTGTTTTACTTTTTTTACATTATATTACTTCTGTAACTACAGTAGCTTGTTCATATTGAGATTTACATATTAGAATTGATTACTGAGTAATGTGAATGTGATTTGGACTATGATGTGAATGTGAATGTGATATGTATGGAATCATGGTATGATGTGAATGCCTAGGTTGTAGTTGTGGAATGGGGAATGCCTTTTTGATATTTCTGTCTTTGGACACCAGTGGAGGTTGTATGGGACGCTTTCCTATCGTTCCCTTTGGCACTTTCCCTGACTACTAATGGAAGTCCCATGCGTGAAAATCAATCTGCCATGAACATGATTAAGGTGAATTAACGCAAAGCTATATCTAGAACAAGTAGTATGACATTCATTCAGTAATACTATTCCCAAAAAGAGAGAATGAGCAATCAATCTGAGCCAAGAAAAAAATACCTACAAACAATTCTCGAAGATAATAGAAACATCCAAAACTTCTACACATGAATTGAGAAAACAATAGGAGTGTCCCTGCGATCAACCAACATCAAGCATTCACACTATCATTCTACCATTTTTGTTAGGGATATTTATTGTCGCCACCTATACTATAGCTTATTACTAATAAAACCATGTTCTTAGTGATATTACCGTTGCCCTCCTCTCTTCTAACAGTGTTATGTGGCTGTTAATGTTGGATATGTAGTGTCTATTAGTCTTTGTAAGGATTTAATAAGTCAAAAGACGATACTATCCTAATTTATGAAAACCATAATGAATAAAGTTTTTTTCATGGAGCCCACTTAAGTGGGCAAAATTTCAAACTACCCACTTTTCACTTTTTGCAAAATTCCAAGTTACCCATTGTTTATTATTCAAAGTTTGACCGTTAGTTTTTCAAATTTATGGGTCAACTAACTAAAATACCCCTCTACAAGTCAAATTACTAAAATGCCCTCTAACTCGACACTTAAATGACCAAACCCCTCCCGTCACGCACCTTCTTCCTATGCCTCACCAGAAATCCCACCATTACCAGCAACCACCACCCATCCCCTACTAACGACCACTGCCCCTCTCCTGTCATTGTCGGAAGCCAAACCAGCGTTTCTTTGGTCATGGCAACCATGTATTCTAGTTTCCTCTCTCAAAACGATTCAAAGCCACACCATCGCAGGCAACCATGAAGAATGAGTGCTGGAAATGCAGTTTGACAACAAGTTCCTGATGTATTAACTGAACTAGAGAAGTTTCAAACCAGATTTGTTGATGCTAGAAGAAAAGCTGCCAAATCTAGTGATTCAGAGGTAAGGTGTAACAACAAGGATTTCAACTTCGAACTATTTCAGTGTGATTTGATTTTAAATGGGTGGTTTTGATTTTGATTTTTTTGTTCTAAATTGCCACCCTAAAAAATGTGGTGTGGTTCTTCAAGAATCAGGTCTCCAAAGAGGTGCCAGAATGTCAGCCATTCTCTCCATAAGATCATTCTCAAATCTAGAGACTCAACGGCTACGAAAACCTGCCTGAAATTGATTCCAGTTACCAAAAAGCCCATGAGTTCACCAGGTACAGAGAAGCTTAAGGAAGCCGTTGCTGCCAAGAGACAAGCTGCAAAAGAGAAAATTGGATCCTGCTCGTCTAACAAAAGTTACAGCCTAGATCGTAAATAATACTAGAACCCGTCACCCCTAATACTTTTGGCAGTATTGGAAATGCAGAGAGATTTACATGGCCCGTTAACTAGAATTTATGGTAAAATGTTTCCGTAATGTTAGGGGGCGAAGAGATAACCTGAGCATAGAGAGGGGATGAAAAAAAAAAAAAAAAAAAAAAAAAAAAAGAGTGATGTTCCATTAGGGTTTTGATTCGTTTTGTTTTAGGGTTTTGAACCGGCGGTGATGAGTGATTTCCGGCAAGGGGAGGTGGGGGCAATGGCCGCCAATAGGGGAAAGGATGGTGGTCACCAACGGTAGTGGGGTTTCTAGAGAAGTATAGGAATAAGATGGGTGAAGGGAGAATCCCTTCACTCATCTAGGGATTGCGTCACAAAGTGAGTGAGGGCATTTTAGTAATTTGACTAGTAGAGGGGTATTTTAGTCAATTGACCCGTAAATTTTGAAAAACTAAGATCAAACATTTGAATTCTAACAGTGGATAACTTGGAATTTCAAAAAAAGTGAAAAGTGGGTTGTTTGAAATTTTGCTCACTTAAGGGAGTAGTCAAGAATTAATAGCCCACTTAAGTGGGCGCCATGAAAAAAAACTCTAATGAACATCAGTTTTACCCTTATATTCTTGTCATTGTTTTTGGGGAATAATTGATCCCCCAGTTCAAAATTTTACTATGATAAAGACCCAGATGCAGACGATATTAAGTGGCCCACCTACAATTGTGAGATTGTTCAGATGGCAAATTCTTGAGTTTCCAGTTTCAGAAGTTGCAAAGCAAAATGTCAATGATTCCAAGCATTTGTGGGGGTGAAGAAGAAGCCTGAGGTTAAGACCATCGAAATCTATGGCTAGAAGTTTAGTCCTCATCGCTGATAAATACTCTTATCTCTGATGTTTTGGTTTGTGCTTTTGTACAAGTATAGGACTATAAGTCCTTTGGAGAAACAGTGTTTTCAACCCTCTAAAGTTCTCATTCCACATCATTCTGTTGATATTTTCTTTTCTTTCGAAAAGTCGCCCACTTACACCATTAGAAGAGTATAGAACTGTTGATTGTGAAGAAAGCCGGCAGTATTTCCCTAAGTCATCTCAAGGTTGTTGACAAGAAGAGGAGTGGAAACTGTACTTCTTTTAAGAGAGGGAGGGAAAAAATAAAAAAAAAATAAAAAAAAGGTTCTACGGCTAGTTTTTCCCCTAATTAACTAAGTGTAGTACTGTAAATTAATAGAATGGTAAAGCAAAGAGCAAATTTTAGGGTCATTTGGGGTAAAAATATATAAATGCCAAATCATTAGTTAATTGACGGAGGTTAATAACGAGGGGCATTAGTGATTATTAACAAAGTTAAAGGTTGGTTTTGTAACTTCAAAATATACAAGGGATAAAGGTAGTAATTGAGTTATAATATAGGGACGCGATAGTAATTATCCATTTTTATTGTGATCAAAGGATGACATGCATAAGAGTTCTAGAAAATAAGTAAAGGAGAAACTGAAGCTATTTGATCAATTGGTCTCTTCAATCCTGTAAAACTTGTAAGAAATGACTAAAATAGGTTCTGTATCTACAGTCCTAATTGAAGTACTCATTTTCTTTTATCATTTGGTTGTTTAATGGGAAAGCCTACGTTAGGCTCTTCATTCTCATCTGATTGTGGTTTAAATACAACAACAACAACAACAACAATAAGCCTTGTCCCAACTAAATGGGGTCGGCTACATGGATTCTTGCCCTCCAATCAGTTCTGTTCGAAGCCATGCTAGATACAAGGCCTAAGCTATACATATCCTTTCTCACCACTTCTCCTAAGGTTATCTTAGGTCTACCCCTAGCTCTTCTAGTTCCTTCAATATGGATTATATCACTTCTCCGTACAGGAGCATTTATAGGTCTCCGTTAAACGTGGCCGTGCCACCTCAAACGACTTTCTCTAAGCTTATCACTTATGGGAGCAACTCCCAGCCCAACTCTAATATGATCGTTTCTTATCTTATCCATCCTAGTTTTGCCACTCATCCATCTTAGCATCCTCATTTCTGCTACACTGAGTTTATCTATATGATTGTGGTTTAAATCTCGAAGATATTTAATCTTTCATAAGGCTTCACCTAAAAGAAAGAAATGACAAGTTCCATCTCAGGTGCTGCTTTTTCCAATTTCTCCTCACTGTTTGAATTGTAACAGACCTAAAATATCCATGGTTACTTCGTCTCTGTCTCTGAATAAAATGACTATCTATAACAGGGAGAAGCAACCAAGTGAGGGTTCTCTTTATCATTTCCCTGAGCAACCTATCTCACCAAGCTTAGTTTTGTCTCATAAGACCAGGGAATTGCCAGCTAGAACAGGAGAGGCAAGCAACCCAGTGAGGATATTATCATTTTCTAGACCAGCCTGTGTTCTTTAGAACAAGGAAAGGAGTATAAACCACTCCCGCTTTCTCTTCTTTACTCATGAGAGAACTCTACGTTTCTATAGGCCCTATTCATTCACAAATCTATCGAATGGATCCCCATGATCAACTTCTACCACTACTACATCTGCATGTCCTACAAGTACACAAAACCCTAGAAAACTTAAACCAAGGGGAAAAAAATAAAAAAATAAAAAGAAGAAAAGAAGAAAAGAAAAGCACCAATCAGCAGAAGCTCTATTTTCTGAAGCCAAACCAGTTACCTTGACGATCAGATAATCAAAACTTTTTCTACCAAAAAAAAAAAAGATAATCAAAACTTTCTATCCAGGTACTTCTTCAGTATCAGAACTGTTGGTTCCTCAGTTACTCCAGGAACTTTTCAAAAAGATCTAAAAGGAAAAGGGAAAAAGGTAAAATAAATATTAGATTAGCCTTCCTCTCATTTTGTATCTCTTAAGACAAATAGAGAAAGAGAAAAAATATCGAACATGAGTGCACCACTCGCCTCGACAGTGCGAATGTATGCTTTGTCAAGCTGAGGGAGGCTCACTCCTTCCCAGTGATCATGAGCTGTGATCAGAAATTTTTTCTTCAAAGAAATTTGGAGTACTTGAAGTAGGGCTGGCATTATATCTTTTGATCAGTAATACCCTTACTGGTACGAATATTACTATCACTACTACCCACATGTTTTACTGCTGATAGTATATCTGTATTGATGTTGCTGCTATCCTAGTATTTTCTATGTTTACTCGGATCGACTTTTGCTTTGTCATTATACTAGAACTTCGAATATAGCTTTGAGAGCTATTAGTGCTGCTGTCTATTATTATTAATTGGTATACCTGCCACTGCCTTTGACTATCACTATATTTACTAGGATTATAATTCTTCTGGTAAATATAATTGCTTTTTTGGGTCTATGGTTCATCAGGGCGAACTTATAGATACCTCGACAACATCGTCATGGTAGCTTTTATCTATAATTTAAATATACCGCTAGGGAGAGTTGAACCCTGACCTCTTCACCAAAAGGCGTAGGTCATTGCCAACAGGCCAAATCTTTGGTGACACTGGTAAATATAATTGTTTCTTGAGAATTATCACTATTCTGCCCTGTTGTTTCTGAAAAATAGGAGTTTGGATTGGGATTGTGATAAGCCCCTGATATCAAGAGTCTATATTCAACAAGGAAATCACTCCCAAGGAAACGATTGACAGTTTGAAGAAAGAAGAGAGTCCTGTCGTTTTCAGCAGAGTCCTATTGCATTCAGGCGACTGGCAAATTTGAAGCATGAAGAGTCCTTCTGCATTAAGGTTATTAGAATTAGATTTAGAGAGTCAAGAGTCATAAAACATCTAGGTTAGAGTTACATTACAGTTAGGTTACTTTTGAAGAGTCCTACTCGAAGTAGGCTGATTTTGTTAATTAATTCGATAGGAATGTAATTGCTATAAATAGGGGGGAGGATGAGTAGAAAGAGGAATGTAATTGCTATAAATAGGGGGGAGGATGAGTAGAAAGGATATATAGAGAAGTTTATGTGAGAGCCATTGCTCTTGGGTAGCCGTAGAAATCACCTACTACTGGTAGAATGTATTGTTTCTTATTCAACTTTTATTCAAAGTCCCTTTTTTCTTCTTGAGTTATTCCACCTTGTTAAGTAGCCTCATTCAGGTACCTAACAAATTGGCATCAGAGCCATCGATTCTAGGGGAATGGTCAAGAGTCGAATGGAGCAGAGGGTAGAGGAATTGGAAAGTATCGTGAAAGAGATTCAAGGTCAAGTGGGACTCCTAGCACAAAACATAGAGAAAGGAGAAAAGGCCAATGACGAGTTCAGAGATGAATTAAGGTTCATGTTATCGCAAGGAAAATCAGCAGAGATGCATACCTTAATGCCGGAGGTGACTAGAACCGATGGAGTTCCAGATTACAGCAAGAGTACGATCGAACCAGAGAAACCGAGAGACTTCCTTCCTAGACATCTTGAGATGCCAATTTTCTCGGGGGAAGATCCGATGGGATGGATCGCACGAGCTGAAAGGTACTTTGATCTGTACAAACTCAGCGATGAAGAGAAACTCAGAACTGCAACCCTTTGTTTTGAAGGTGCAGCACTAGGATGGATACGCTTCCGAGAACTACAGCAGCCATTGTCATCATGGAGAAACTTGAAAGAATCGATGATCTATCGATTTAACTCATCACAGCTGAAGACTCCCCAAGAAGCATTGATTAATCACAAGCAAAGTGGAACGTTGGCAGCATATAGAGAAGGTTTTGAGAAATTAGCAGCAGCAGCCGGAGCGGTAGATGGAGAATGGTTGAAGGGGTGTTTTTCGTTGGTTTAAATGAAGAAGTAAGGGCTGAAGTTCGATTATTTGGGCTCACCAATTTGGGCCAAATAATGGACCTGGCCCAAGCCGTGGAGGACAAAAATGGAGTGGGGAAAAATAAGAAATCTTTTTTGGCCCAGCCCACTCAATCAGCCCAAAATCTAACCTCACGTTTTATTAACTTCAGCCCACCCAACACCAATATTAAAGGAACCAATACGGTTCAGGGAACCGGAATGAACCAAAGCTTTAACAGTTCGGTTCGGCCAAACCAAAGAAGTGAACCCGCATCTTCCTCTTCACAATCTCGACCTGCAACTACAGCTGCGACGGGGAGCTCAGGACGCTCACGTTGGTTATCCCAGGAAGAAATCAAAGATAAAATGGACAAAGGGGTATGTTTCAGGTGTGACGGCCCATACTCCAAAGGCCATCGATGCCCTCTGAAGCAACTAAGGTTGTTGTTACTCCACGACGATGATAGTCCAGAAGTTGCAGCAGCGGAAGGAGTGATTAATGACGACGATATGGAGCCGGTGCTTGATACGGAACTCTCGCATAGCTCTTTGGTGGGGATTGATTCACCACACACATTGAAACTAACAGGACAAATAAATGGCTGTGAAGTCATCATTTTGATCGATTGTGGAGCAACGCACAATTTCGTCGTTCAAGAGTTGGTGGAGCCGTTGGGATTGGAAATCTAGAAAACAAAATTTCAGGTTGCTTTGGGCGATGGGACGATTAGCAAAGGTACGGGGATTTGTCGACAGATTCCGATTCAGCTAGGCGGCGAGGTCTTTGTGCAAAATTTTTACCCTTTCAATTTGGGTAGCATTGATATAATCTTGGGCGTAGAATGGCTGCAGACACTAGGGGAAGTATGCAGTAATTGGTGCTTGAGAACCATGAGCTTTGAGTGGCAGGGACGACCCGTGAAACTAAATGGGGATCCAACCTTGCTGCAATTAGAAACAACATTGAAGAGTGTGCTACAGTCGGTTCAAGTAGGCAATGATGGATACTGGCTACAACCTCAGCATCCCGTCGGAGACGATATAGAGGTACAAGAGAGTACAGCAGTGTCACATTTATTAACTGACTTTGCTCAATTATTTGTTGAACCAACTGAACTGCCGCCAAGAAGGAAGCAAGACCACCAGATACAGTTAGCCGAGAAAAGTAACCCACCTAATATTCTACCCTATCATTACCCACATTCTCAAAAGAACAAGGTCGAAAGATTGGTACAGGAAATGTTAACAGCAGGATTGGTACGACCTAGTGTGAGTCCTTACTCCAGTCCAGTATTGTTGGTTCGAAAGAAGGATGGCGGATGGCGTTTCTGCGTGGACTATCGTGCCCTGAATAAACTCACAGTTCCTGACAAGTTTCCCATTCCTGCAATTGACGAACTGTTGGATGAGCTAGGCGGAGCCACAGTGTTTACCAAGTTTGATCTGAAAGTAGGATACCACCAGATTAGAATGACGGAAGGTGATGAAGAAAAGACGGCTTTTCGTACACATAATGGGCATTACAAGTTCCTGGTGATGCCGTTTGGGCTCTCGAATGCTCCAGCCACATTTCAATCACTAATGCATGAGGTATTTCGAGAACACTTGCGAAAATTTATTTTGGTGTTCTTTGACGATATTTTGGTGTATAGCAAGACCATGGAGGAACATGTGGCCCATTTGCGAACCACCTTTATACTTCTCACACAGCACCACCTCGTAGTCAACCTAAAAAAATGCATGTTTGGGGTTGCTACACTGGAGTATTTAGGGCATATCATATCTAAAGACGGAGTCACGGCGGACCCAAGGAAGATTAAGTGCATGGTGGAGTGACCCCAACCGCCAATCTTAAAGCCTTGCGAGGGTTTTTAGGATTAACCGGGTATTACCGCAGATTCGTCCGAAATTATGGTAAAATTGCCGCTCCACTCACGAACTTATTGAAGAAAGATGCATTTCAGTGGGGGTAACGAGGCAACGACGGCGTTTAATGCCCTCAAGACAGCCATGACAACCGTTCTAGTATTGGTAACGCTAGATTTCACGAAAGAGTTTTTGGTAGAGATTGATGCTTCAGGTTTTGGGATGGGTGCGATTTTGATGCAAGAGGGCCATCCCATTGCCAACTGGAGCCAAGTGTTGTCCCCTCACGCACAAACCAAGTCTGTCTATAAGAAAGAACTAATGGCAATAGTACTTGCCATCCAAAAATGGAGTCATTACTTGATGGGGAGACATTTCAAAGTACGATTGGATCAGAAAAGTCTAAAATATTTGCTGGAACAGCGCATTGTGGCTACTGATCAACAAAAGTGGGTCTTGAAACTTTTGGGATTTGATTTTGAGATATTGTATTGTCCGGGCAGCGAAAACAAAGCCGCCGATGCTCTCTCGCGAAGGTCGCAGGGTGATAAGCAGCTTTATTCGATGACAACAGCAACTTGGCAGGAAAGTGAGGGACTAGATACAGCGGTACACCCCTCGGACCGTTACCAGAAGATCATTCAAGCCTTGCTGAAGGGATACCAGGACTACCCCAGCTACCAACTTCAAAAGGGCACCTTACTCTATAAGAATCGGTTAGTCATCCCCGATGGGTCACCATTAATTCCCAAATTACTTTCAGAGTATCATTCTACCCCATTCGGTGGGCATTCAGGGTTTTTGAGGACTTACAGGCGATTAGCAGTTGTGGTATACTGGGTAGGAATGAAGGCTGTTGTCCGCGAATTTGTGGCTAGTTGTGATGCTTGTCAGCACAGTAAATATCAAGCCATGAAACCCGCTGGACTCCTTCAACCACTACCAATTCCAGATCGCATTTGGGAAGACATTAGCATGGATTTTATTGGTGGGTTACCCAGGACTAAGAGTGGAGATACCGTGCTTGTTGTAGTTGACCGGCTATCCAAGTACGCGCATTTCATCGCTCTTTCACACCCTTATTACACCAAGGATGTGGCTATCTCGTTCAGCAAGGAGGTTATCCGCTTGCATGGGTTCCCTCAAACCATCGTCTCCGATCGAGATCATGTCTTCCTTAGTAATTTTTGGATGGAGCTTTTCAAATTAGCGGGTACCAACCTCAAGTTTAGCAGTGCCTACCATCCTCAAACGGATGGTCAAACAGAGGTGGTAAATCGCAGCCTTGAAATTTACCTACGATGCTTTTGCGCTCTCCAACCGAAGGACTGGATTAATTGGTTGTCGTGGGCCAAATATTGGTTCAATACGACGTTTTATTCAGCCACAAAAATGACTCCCTTTCAGGTTGTGTATGGATGAGACCCCCCTCTCTTCTGTGTTGGGAGGATGGTCGATCTAAAGTGGATGAGGTTGATGTGTTCCTCCGAAAGCGCAATTAGGTGTTGGAGGATCTCAAAACAAATATGCGGGTGGCCCAAGATAGGATGTGCAATTCCGCGGATTCAAAGCGTAGGGAAGTGCATTATCAAGTGGGGGATGAAGTTTTTCTTAAGCTACAACCTTATCGCTTCCAGAAACTCGCCAAACGGCCCAATGAGAAACTCAGCCATCGCTACTATGGGCCATACCAGATCATTGAGCCAGTGGGACCAGTCGCCTATCGTCTACGTTTACCTAATGATTCACGGATCCACCCGGTGTTTCACGTTTCACAATTGAAGCAGGCACTGGGGCAGCACATTAAGCCGCAACCGCTTCCAACTTGTTTGCAGGGAAATGGTGAGTTGCAGCTCACACCTGAAGCCTTGCTCAACATTCGTTTCTCTACTCAAGGGTTGCTGGAGGTTTTGATTCAATGGAAAGGACTGCCGCCTTGAGAAAATACTTGGGAATCTTATGCAAAAATGCAATCCCACTTTCCAGATTTTCACCTTGAGGACAAGGTGAAACTTTTGGAGGGGAGTATTGATAAGCCCCTGATATCAAGAGTCTATATTCGACAAGGAAAGCACTCCAAAGGAAACGATTGACAGTTTGAAGAGTGAAGAGAGTCCTGTCGTTTTCAGCAAAGTCCTATTGCATTCAGGCGACTGGCAAATTTGAAGCATGAAGAGTCCTTCTGCGTTAAGGTTATTAGAATTAGATTTAGAGAGTCAAGAGTCATAATACATCTAGGTTAGAGTTACATTACAGTTAGGTTACTTTTGAAGATTCCTACTCGAAGTAGGCTGATTTTGTTAATTAATTCGATAGGAATGTAATTGCTATAAATAGGGAGGAGGATGAGTAGAAAGGATATAGAGAGAAGTTTATGTGAGAGCCATTGCTCTTGGGTAGCCGTAGGAATCACCTACTGCTGGTAGAATGCATTGTTTCTTATTCAACTTTTATTCAAAGTAAGTCCCTTTTTCCTTCTTGAGTTATTCCACCTTGTTAAGTAGCCTCATTCAGGTACCTAACAGACTAAGATTGACGTCCAGCTCTGTTCGGGTCTAACTGTACTTATGACCACCGAAGTACCTACTGAAACCACTGCACCCTCTCTTTCATCTAAACAACTCATTATTCACATCACATAGATTAAGCCTAATGACAACACCAACTATCTCCTATGAGCCCAGGCTGTTCGGATTTATATTTTGGCTAAAGGTAAACTATCCTTCATTGAGCCTGATCCCCATCTATTAAAGATAAGAACTATATATGATGCTTGTATATTGATAAAGCACTAATTATGATATGGATTAGGGACTAGAATTAGGGTTAGTGGAGTGCATTGAGTTTGAGAAGAAGAGAGAGGAGAGAAAGACGACACCAGGATTGTACATGGTTTGGTTGAGTAATAAAACCTAAGTCCACTGGAGAGTTTGATATGTTTTCCACTATATTGAAATGAAGTGCTACATGCTCTTTATAGAGAATTTGTAGGACCAGAGTCCTTGTTCTTCACTTGTCTAGGACTAGTAGTTGTGTTATTGTGGAGTCCTTGTATTACAAGTCTTGTAGAGTTTGGGTTTACATGTAGTATAGCTAAGAGTTCGAGATTACCTACAATATTGGCCAGAGTTCCACTATTATGATCAGCTTCAAATACTGGTTTGTATAAGGTAGAGTCCTTGTCACCTTCACGCACTTCAGAGTTGGTGGGGGATAGGATTTTGCAAGCCACAAGCTTCTAAGAGGAAACCCTAGTCACATAAACTTGAGGAAGAGTGGTAGCTAGGGCTTGGGCTGAATTTCCAAAAGTATCCTGAACGCGCCCACTCAAACTCAAGGACGGTGAAGTGACCTTGAGATTGGGCAGTAGATGTACTGCTGAAGCATTGATAAGAGGGAGGTTTCATGAAGATGTCAGCATGTTGATCTTTTGTACTTAAGAAACGAACATGAAGATCCCTTTAGCAACTTTATGACGGACAAAATGAAGATTAATTTCAACATACTTGGTTCGAGCATGGAAAACTAGGTTTACTATAAGCCACGTGGCACTAACATTGTCACGCCACAGAACTGAAGCATCAGGTAGAGAATATAGAGCTCCTATAAGAGAGATTGGATCTAAGTAAGTTCAGAAACAACATTAATTAGGGCTCTCTATTCAGACTTAGTGCTTGAACGAGCAATTACTGCCTGTTTTCTTGAGCTCCAGGACACAATATTACATCCTAGAAAGATAGCACAACCTCATGGTAGACTTAAATATCAACAATTCGATAATAACACCATTAAATATGAAGTTATCATTACCAAATAGTAATGTAGTCACAAGGTGATCAAATGACTAAGTTAGTGATGCCCAACAACCGATTTATCAATGACTTGGATTAGGGGTGTCAAAGTGCTGGGTCGAATCAGGCCAGCCTTGAACCCTACCCCTACCCTAGTGACTGAAATTGAAACCCAAGCCCTAACCAACCCTAACCCGACCCTAACAACGCCCAACTCAACCCGACCTGCATTGATTGACCTTGATAGGGTCGGGTTGGCCTTGAATTATCCTGACCTTGATGCTAGGTTTTATTTTTGAAGGATTAATTAATTAATATTAACTTTTTTCTGATTCCTAATTGTGGAAATATATTTAAATATTTAGGGTTTGAGGGAAACAAAAGAAATAATATTCCATTAGGCAGAAGTGAACATCCGACCTCTTCGTTGAGTGGTGTTGGTCATACCAATTGAGCAACCCTACACTGGTATTAAATGTAAGTATAATTTTAGCTAAATTAAACTACAAGTCGGGCTAGGCCGTTTGGCCCTGAGGGTAAACTCAATCCGGACCCGACCCTATCAAGGTTGATTATTTTGTAACCTAACCCTTTAGGTTGAAAAAATTGGGCTTGGATCGACTCGGGCTTAGACCGAATTCGGGCTGGTCCAGATCAATAGGGTTCTATTGACACCCCTAACTTGGACTTGTACCTGCTTTCAAGCTTTGCCCAAAATTCCTTTGGATCCGCCAACCAAATGACCCCATGAAGAACATTATCCGCATGATATAACGGGATTGTACTATTTGGTAGACTCCTCAACTCTTGCCACTTGTCCTCCGTCAAATATATATATATATATATATATATATATATATATATATATATATATATATATATATATATATATATATATATATATATATATATATATATATATATATATATTTTTTTATATATATATATATATATATATATATATATATTGGTGCTAAAAGCATCATTTCATTAAAGCTAAAGGAAAAAGAAAATATAGCAACAACACAATATAGTTCATAGATGGAACCACACACTCAATCCTGCAACAACAGTTGCCGCCAATAAACCCTTCTTCACCGGTTCCCACTCACATCCGATAATAGCAAGATTGCTAGAATCTGAATCTAGGATTACAAGAGGCATCAAAATCCAGCTCTCTTACAATTGTTACTATCTAGGGGTTATTAACAAATGAACTCCCAAGCCTGGTGGCAATTTTTGCCAAGAAATATGTGGCCATGCTAATAAAGAATTGTAATAAATTCCCAAATTCTCAAAGAAATCTTTAACAACCCATGGTAATAATGTTGGGAACGGATGTACAACCAAGAAGAAGAACACAAACAAAACACACTCACAACCACAAGGAAATTAGTGTGGTTCAGAAAGATTGCCTATGTACACTTGAGAAAAGAGATACTACTATTTCCTAAAAATCTCACCACTCTTACACCTCACAAAATACCACCCTTTACTTGCCCTCCATCTCCTCCAGGGATGGATACATTCTATGTTATCCCAAAAAGACTATTTGTAGGGAAACCCAAAACCCAAGCCCCCATATAATTACAATTACAGCCGTATAAGTAATTGACCCAAAACCCTATTCGAGTTATAAATACAACCAAACTATAATTATATAGACACCCAAACCCTACAAATAAAACTATCTCTTAAGACAAATAGAGAAAGAGAAAAAATATCGAACACGAGTGCACCACTCGCCTCATGCAAATGTATGCTTTGACAAGCTGAGGGAGGCTCACTCCTTCCCTGTGATCAGAAATTTTTCTTCAAAAAAATTTGGAGTAATTGAAGTAGAGCTTGTTGAGAAGTGCTCCAACAAAATAGGATACTAACCTGGTCAAGTAGAGCCGTTTGAAGTTGTTGAAGCCCTTGCAAGGAGGTTTGTTGGAAGAGTGCCGTTGGAGGAAAACTTTCATGTTAACATTCCTATTTTCTCTCAAATTTAGTTGTGTAGCTTACTTTTCTGTTTTGAATGCCCACGTCTTTTATTTTCAGTTGTTAGTCATTGTAAGTCTATTTAAAGACTACTTTCATCGTCAATAAAAAGCAGCAATCGTATTCTGGTTTTTGATTTTGTTTTGAATCTGTTTTTAATTGTGATGCGTCCAAAATCTGCTCAACCCTTAGATCTCCTCGTGATGACCTGCAAAATGAAAGCGTCAGACGTGGCCCAACCGTTGGGGTCGGGAGTCCACCTCCGAAAGCTAAGTCAGTTGATGAACTTAAATCACAAACGGCTCTGCTAGAAGCACAGAGCTAAGGAATGAAGAACTGGGAAAGGTGATATAGATCGGCCTCTGATAGTTTACATCTACCAGAGTGTATGTAAATCTGAGTCCCTCACCACGTAGGCCAGTGAGGTTTATATAGAGTGTACCTTCGAATCTCCTTCGTTGGATGTACTCGAGCCTTCTTCGGATAGTCATTGGATCTTAACAGTTAGGTCCGTTGAGGGATAGACTTCTACTAGTTTGGACTAGTAGAGGACTCCTGAGATAACCTTTTGGTTATGTGAGGATTATCCCCTTGATAATGATAAGCAACAGCCGTCAATTTGTGCCTGCCATCATTAGGGTAATTGTCACATCCACCCAGCCGGTACCCTATCTGGCATACCCCGAGTGTGTGATCCACAGTCCACAAGATCCAGTAGTTAGAGAAATCAACCTCCCACATTCACAACAATATAATCAAGAACAAGACTAAATCAATGTTAACAATATTATTCAAATGAATCAAGGTAAAGTAACGAGATATTCATCAGAGTGCGGAAAAGATACCAATAGATATATAAATCAAAAGTAGAGTGAGGCGGAATCTCACTCCACGAGTACAGCGGAATGTAGTTCGATAATCAAATGGGATTACAACCGTTTCTAAAGACAAGAAAGAAAGATATAATCTAACTAAACTAGAGTCTTTTCTACTTTATAAAGGATGTCCTCATAGACATAGACTTCATCGATGATGCTCAGACGCTCTCACTCCACAGTAGGGATAATCTTGGTAACAAGAGAGACCACTCTAGGGATCCTCAAAGTAATCTTCGTAATCGCCAGCACTTTGCATATGGTACGCTTCTTCATCTTGCGCTTCCTCATATTGCGTTTCATAGCCATCAAAACCTGTAGAATAGTCTAACAAAAGATATTGTACAAAAAGGAGTGAGTTTCAAAGAAACTCAGCAAGGCAAGTTATTCCATAATAGCATAAATAACATAGTATCACAAACAAAACATAAGATGATATGATATGAGGCAACAATGTATGTTTGAGTCTAACTCTATGTATGCTGGTCTCTATAGGCAGACATGCTTTAAGTCATAGCACCATACTTCTTTGGGTAGGTCAATCACTCCCCCTCAGCCATCTTGGCATCTTGGGTCTACCGGTGGTAGTTGGGTCTTGCATCCTTCCTGGACATTCCTTGGTTAGGGGTTAAGTCACCTCTCTCTCACATCACCGTTTGGTCTAAGTAGTGGCGCATGTCAGGGTAAAGCCTATCCCAATGCAAGTCTTCTACTTGGTCATACCAACTCAGATCCAGATACGTCCATTCCTCGCCCCCAACGATCCTTTCCGATATCCTTCACACTAGAGTCAACATAGTCCTTGACTACGTACTCATCAACCATATAGGTCATCCACATATAGTAAACGGGAAGCTCTCATGTCTTCTCACGGGTTGGTTACCGGTCTTGAACGCCCATGAGCCCAAGTCTATCCATATGCAACTCTACCCATAAATGGCCCCCACAATGTGATTTATGTCCCCTCACGGGTTGGTTACCGGTTTTTAGCGCCCATAAATCCCCATTGCTACCACGAGTCGTTCGGTCTCAATACCCTTCCGATTCGGGTATGATATAACAGGGGTATAACCTAGCCAAACACTGCTAGACAAGTCCTAGGTATGACAACCAATAATCCGGGAAAGTGTCAAAGGGAAACATTGGAAATATCCCATACTACTCCCAATGAGGTCCAAGGACAGAAATGTCAAAAGGACATTCCCCAATCCCAAATCATACCTAAGCAATCACGATCATAATTCAGTCATATCATCCACGGCAAATATCACATCATATGAAAGAGTATAATAAGACAAGATAAAATAGATAAGAAAACATACATGAGTAAGTATTCATACATAATCAAGTACATAAAGTAAAAAAGGAAATAAGATCCTAATGTACTTGTAGCATTCATATCATAATAGAAACTAACATAACAGTAGCAAATCTAAGTAGTTCCCAAATTAGAAACTAAAACTATGCAAATCTATGTTAATATGGTAACAACTTTCCTTACCTTAAATAGATCCGAGAATATTCCGGACGGACAAGAGGATGAATCCAAAGTTAGAAAATAATCCCTAGAATAGCATCACACAATCATTAGGAAGTAGTCCTAAAAGAATAAGCATGATTTGAATCAAATTGGACGAAGAAAACAGATTCTGCTGTTGCGGGTTGATTGGCTGGGTAGCATTGGCCAGTCGACCCAGGCAGTCTGCCCAAGAGCAAATCCGAAAGTAAAAATAGAATCTTGATCCGAAACCTATGCTACACAAACCAGAATGCGACGAAACTTGGAGGGATTGTCTAACACAGTAGTCTAAGCCTAGAAAGCATAATTTAGGCATCAAACCACAATTAAAACATTACTTCCTAATTTAGAACCATAGTTTCTATTTTGGTAAAAATCATAGTTTTCATTGGAAACATGCTATGAATGAAAGAGATGAACTAGAGATGATTAGATCTCATTCTAGTACAAGAACACAGTAGATCAGTGGTATGAATAATCATAGAGAAGCACCTATAATGCTAGAATGAATCAAAATAGGAAATATTATCATAGTTTAAGAAGAAATCATAAGAATCATGTTAAGAATGAATGAGATGATCATAGTACAAGAGAATGAAAAGAGATTGTAAAGATATGACTACAAGGTTGCAGCATCTTCATCATAATCTCAGTTCAGAGATGAGAGTGATCATGGAAAGAATAAATCATTAACATAAAAGATAGATTACTAACCTTTAATTGAAGAACAAGAGAGAGAGTTTGCAAGATTGCAAGATTAGGTCTTCTTCTTCACTCTTGGAGGCTTGGAGATGGTTTCCCTTCGTTCTCTAAGTGTTATGGAGGCTAGGGATACTAAAATCACTAAGTCATGGGGTATATATAGCAAGATTCTCAAAACAGAAGATTCTGTTCGAGTTCAGCAACTCTGGGTCGATTGGCTGGGTAGCATTGGGCAGTCGACCCAAGCACTTGACCCAGGCTGACAGCAAAGCCAAAAATAGGGATTTGAGGGTGTTCCACTACTCAGAATCAAACAAAACATTAAACTCTATAACATACCTAGCATGGAAAAATGGCTTTAAATCATATCCCACCAAGCTCTAAGGTCATCAACTAATCTTCTCTTCATCAAGGTGCAGTCTCTTCTCTATATCCAACACTGAATTCAAGTATGGGGCATCATCTTCAATCTCCATAGGTTCGGAGTCGAACACTATATCATCTACCAATATGGCCCATAGTTGACTTTCACTTCTACTTCGGGTCTTCGAACCTACAATCAAAGAGTATCTGGGTTAAGGTTAGGGCCGGGTTTCACAGTAATTAACCTAATCCATAAGTTGGATTAGGGCGTGCTTGTAACTGAATTAGTTTTCTTCCTCAGCAAGCTATCTTCTGGATCCGGTTCGCTCGGGAGAGAGTCGATTCCCTCTGTCTCGACTGGGGTCGAGGGTCAAACCAAGTATGAACCCGGTTTGATCATATTTTCTCCATATCACGAGCCCCCCAGACCAAGCGTTCGGTCGAGCTCGAGGGATTGGTTTTTAACTGGGTTCTTCGTCAGGCAATAGGCTCTACGTGTTCCATTAAATGTCATATCACATTTAATGCGATGGTCACTTTTCCTCGAGCGTCGTGTGGGCAATGCCACGTGTCTCTTTGCAGTCGATCTGTCGTGGCTCACATAACCCAAGCGACGGTTTCCGAACGCCTGTTTTGGATTCGTGAGTTCAAACTTTCAAAACGTCTTCTAATCTCGACCATCGATGCTGAATCAATCTCAATCGTTCAGATTCCCAAACACTCATGCGGGTTTTTTAAAAGTGGTTCGTTGTCTTCATAGGTTTCATTCTTCTTGTCTGGAATTTTTAACCTTCATCATCTGCTTTGCGCCTTCTTGCTCTCGAGCTTTTGCCTCATTGAATCAGTAAGTTTACTGGTCTTTTTCTTTTTGTACCTTACTGAAACTAGTAATGGCAGATAATAGGGTTTCTCTGGTACCCAGTGCCAGTAATAGTAGCGGTAACGAAGCTTTTGCTTCCCTTCCTTCAGAACAGTCGGATAGTGATAACAAAACCCTAACTATCCTCTGGCGCGAATTTGCTGAAGTTTCTCAAAAAAGTTTAGAGAGAAAAACCGAAACTCCTTCTGTCCTTCCTGAGTCTGGATCTTCCAAGACTCCTAGGGTAACTGCCGAGTCTTCTAGGCAGCCTCAAACTTCCAGGTCTAATGGCGGACCTGGCTCTGTTCCCTCTTCTTACAAGGAAGAAACCCTTCTTTCGGCAATCCAGGATTTTGATTTTCCTCCCTCTTATTAGGTTAGGGCTCCCCATCCTGATGAGAGGGTTGATTCAACCCTTCCGGGTGAGTTTTCCCTGTATATAGATGCACTGGAAAGTGGGGTTTGCTTTCCCTTTTTTAATCCTTTGTTCTCAGCCGTTCTGAATCACTGGGACATTTGCTTTGGAATGCTCCTTCCCAATAGTTGGCATCTCATCGTCGGCTTCTTGGGTTTGTGTTTTGAACTTGGCGTTATGCCATCTCTTTCCCAAGCCTCATGAAATTGTTCTCCTTTTTCTTGGCCTGTAGCCTAGTTGACTTGAGTAAGTAAGTTCGAGGGGTATTCTACACCTAGTCCCTTAAAGCCATCTAGCTTGAGAGCGGCTGACCCAACACTCGTTACATAGGCCATCTAGAAAGCTTAAGAGGCAAGACATTGCACGGACTAGAACTATGACCATTAAAGAAAGAAGTGAATTAATGTGCTTATAAAGGTGAAATGTCTAAGAAGGTCAATATTGCTTAGATCTTGAGTTCTTGGTATTATTTGGTACATAGTTTAGTCTTATCTGAGGGTGAACTGGTAGACTGAAGATAAGAAGAGACTTCTCGATTGAATTGTTTGCCTAGAGCTAGACTCAAGAGAGGGTGTAAGAGCTTAAGTGTGGGGGTGCCTATATTCCCTTTAATCTTTAGTGGAGTGTCTTTGTCTTGGAATCTATCTTTCTACTCTTACTACTGCCAGAATAATTAGAAGAGCACTTAAGAATTTTGTGTGTATATTCTCTGCAAACACTCACGAGACACAACTCGTCTCCTAGGATAACCTAGGGGTTTAAAGGCTTGTTGCACATGCTAAGTGCAACCGTGATTCCTACAAAAGTGAGTTAGGTTTTTCTTTCTTTATTTTCTGTATTAGTTTTATTTTTTTTTTTGTTTTGCTCGAGGACTAGCAAACACTCAAGTGTGGGGGTATTTGATAAGCATGCATTTACCATTATTTACTTGATTTAATTCCCCATACTTATTTAATTAAAGAGATCTAATTGAGTATTTTTGTGTATTTTTCAGGAATAAGGAGATTTTGGATATTAGAGATAATATGGAGTAAGGTTGGCAAATATATTAGATATTGGTGGATTTTAAATCATGGCATTCAATCTTGCTGCTCAAGAAATCATGAAAAGTGAGATCTTAGCCAAATTGGAAAATAGGTGGAGGTCTAAGGAACAAAATTGGTAATAAATCTGAAAACCGGGTAAACAGACCTACCTTCAGTATTTTTGGCATATCTCTCTCGTATAAGCTTGGATTTCGATGATTCAAGATGCTATAGAACGATACTGAAAATATATACAACTTTCAAGTTTTGAGTTTTTCCAAATTCCGAAATAATAAAGGTCGAATCTACGGGTAAAGAGAAGGGATTCATTGTGTGCGGGAGACATAAAAGAGAAGCCAGCCACAGAGAAGAAAGGAGGACGGCGAATGCGGCTCTGATCTCTCTCATTGCTGAAAAAGAAGACCACATCTCTCTCTCTCTCTCTCTCTCTCTCTCTCTCTCTCTCCTCTCTCTCCCTATGTTTCATCTTTTTCTTATGAACTTTGTGATAACGAGTAGCTAGTTCCTTTTCTTTGGGATGTAGATGAACCATGCTTATTTCATTAATCTGATTGTTCTATCTCTTCTAGTTGATTGTGTTTGAGTTTGGCCAAAGATGTTCTATAGATCAGTGAACTAAGCGTGCCAAGCTTCCGCGAAGGACGATAGTCTTGCGAAAATAGGGCATATCTAGGAAAACCATCATTAATTTACTTTGAAGTGTAGAGTATATCGGTTAGGGAAAAACATTGGGGATTCGAAATCCCAAAGATCTTCACATATTCATAGTTAACGTTTTTGCATTAATTAACAGATTTAGTTTAAATTTAGTTTTGTTGAATTCAATCTTAGTGACTTAGCCTTTCAGTTCCCCATAGTTCGACCCCGTACTTTCTGCTTGCTAGATTAGTATAGGATTTTATTTTTGATTGGTTAGCGACACGATCAAGGATTTCCGGAGAAATACAATAAGTCTGAGAAGGAACTCACTCGGGTTTTAAACCGATGCCTTGTAGAAGGAACTCACTCGGTTTTTAAACCGATGCCTTTACTTAAGGATATTTCGAAAATTCAATAAGTCTTGAAGGAACTTACTCGGGTTTCAAACCGACGCCTTGCGGAAGGAACTCACTCGGATTTTCATCCGATGCCTTGACTTAAGAAATTCCGAAAAAATTCCATAAGTGTTGAAGGACCCACACGGATTTTCATCCGATGCCTTATAGTCAAATCTTGTTCTTGAATGTGGTGTATGATGCCCCCCAATCAAAAGATAATTTGTTGAAAGCCAATAATTGCATTGATTGAGTTGAAAATGTTTACATTACGAACAAAATTGAAATCATCATCAAGGATAAAATTTTTTGAGATGCCTGGCATTCCACGAACGATCCAACTCTTTCTGGGTGTTGATGTTCTTTAGCCTGTAAGCTCTTGAACCGACTGGTTTTACAACCATATAAGGTCCTTCCCAGGAAGGGTCCAATTTTCTTTGGTGGCGTGGGTCTGAAGCTAAGGTGTTTCTCAACACCAAATCTCCGGCTAAATACTGGCGATTCTTCACTCGGGTATTATAATGCGACGCTATCCTTCTTTGATAATGTTGAGTTCATGCTATTGCCTTTGCCCGAACTTCGTCCAACAAATCAAGACTATCAAGCAGTCCTTGCTCATTCGCTTTTTTCCTTGAACTCTCGATCCTGTAATGTCCCCGCCATTATCTCCACAGGTGCCAATGCTTCGGATCCATATGCTAACCTGAATGGAGTTTCTCCTGTGGGTGTTCGAACCGTAGTTCTATAAGCCCATAGTACATTATGAAGTTCCTCGACCCATAAAGCCTTGTCAGCTTCAAGTCTTCTTTCTCATGATAACTTGGAAATGTTATCTCTTCAATGTAGACTGAAGGGTCTAGATTTTTTTCTTTGGCATTGGCTAATCGGGATAACTCATCTGCCACTGTATTTTTAGTCCTCGGAATCTGAGATATCTTCAAATTCCAAAATTGCTTTTGAAATGCCTGCACAATCTCTTGATACTTCTACAAGCGTGGTTCTTTAATACCATACTCCCCCTGGACTTGGTTGACTATAAGTTGAGAGTCACTATAAATAGTAACATCTACAATAGACAATGCTTTTGACAACCAAAGTCCAGCTATCAGGGCTTCATATTTTGCTTCGTTATTACTTGCTTCGAATGCAAATCTCAAAGCATATCGAATGATAAATCCTGCTGGACTTTTCAATAGAATTCCAACTCCTGCTCCATCTTTATTACTTGAACCATCCACATATACCTCCCAAGTGGTTGGTATAATGGGATCTTCAATGGTGGTCTCCATTGGTGCAGTAGTTTCTACTACAAAATCGGCTAATGCCTGGGCTTTGATTGTCGTTCTGGGCTTAAAGCTTACTTGGAACTCACTGAGTTCAACCGACCAAGCCACCATCCTTCCAGACAAATCAGGTTTATTAAGAACTTTACTAAGAGGAAAAGTTGTAAATACCTCTATTGGATGAGCCTGGAAATATGGCCTTAGCTTCCTGGCGGCCATCATGAGAGCCAGAGCCTGCTTCTCAATCTGTGAATATCGTGTCTCCGCATCAAGTAATACGTGACTCACATAGTAAATTGGCCACTGTTTTTTATCTTTCTCACGAACAAGTATTGTACTGACCGCTGAAAGGGACGCCGCTAGATATAGCTGTAAGATTTCCCCCTTCTCTGGTCGGGACAAAATTGGTGGTTGTCCCAGTGCTTCCTTTAACTCCTCGAAAGCTTTCTGGCATTCTTTAGTCCATTTTGCTTCCTTGCTGCCCCTCAAATCTTTGAGTGCCTTGAAGAATGGTAAACACTTCTCTCCAGACTTTGAGATGAATCTATTCAAAGCGGCAATTCTCCTTGTTAAACACTGCACATCACGAACAGTTTTGGGAGCCTCCATGTCAATCAGAGCTTGTATTTTGGCAGGATTAGCCTCAATACCTCTCTATGACACCATGAAGCCCAAAAATTTGCCTGAAGAAACTCCAAAGGCGCACTTTTCTGGATTCAGCTTCATTTGATACTTTCGCAGTACTGAAAATACCTCAGTTAAATATGCAATATGATTTGCTTTTGTAAAGCTCTTCACTAGCATGTCGTCAACATAATCCTCAACATGCTTCCCAATTAAGTCTTTGAAAATCTTGTTGATGGCCCTCTGATATGTAGCTCCTGCATTTTTCAGGCCAAATGGCATGAATTTGTAATAGTAGCTTTCACGATCAATCATGAAAACCATGAACTTCTCATCTTCCTTATTCATAAGGATCTGATTATACCCTGAGTAGGCATCCATGAAACTTAGAGTTTCATATCCTGCAGTCGCATCTATCAAGAGGTCAATCCGAGGTAATGGATAACAATCTTTAGGGCAAGCCTTGTTGAGATCTGTGTAGTTTGTACACATCCTCCACTTCCCATTTGCCTTTTTTACCATTACCACATTAGCTAACCAAGTTGGGCATTCAATTGGTTCTATGAAACCAGAATTTTTTAGTTTTTCAATTTCGCCCCGAACGGCTTCATATTTTTCAATGGAGAAATTTCTCCTTTTCTGAATCACTGGTTTCACCTTCGGATCTATCCAGAGTTTGTGCTCTGCGACAGCCCGATCAATTCCTGGCATGTCTTCGGCAGACCATGCGAATAAGTCATTATTCTGTTGAAGAAACAACTTCAACTCATCCTTGAATTCCTTCAACTGCTCAAACCCGATGTAAGTAATCTTTTTCTCATCCTCGGTACATAGTTGGATTTGTTCCAGCTTTTCCACTGGCTCGGGCCTTTGCATTTCTGCTTCTTCCCGATCATCTCGAACTTCTATAGGTAGGGCAGTCACCTTCCTCGGGCCTTCTTTATCTTTTAAATAGGCAACGTAACATTGCCGAGAGATCCTCTGGTCAGAGGAAACTTGACCAATTCTCATGTCAGTCGGGAATTTTATCTTCAGGTGTTTCGTCGAAACAATAGCACCTATCTTGGATAAAGATGGTCGCCCGAGGATAACATTATAAGCTGGCAGTTCCCGAACCACCAAAAAATTTATTCAGACGGTCGTCTCCTTAGGAAAACTTCCAATAGATAAGTCCAACTGGACAGATCCTTCCGCCACTGCAGATGATCCTGCAAAACCACATAAATGCGTGGATGAAGGCTCCATCAAGTCCTCATCCACCTTTAGCTTTTGAAACACTTCATAAGAAATTAGGTCAGCTGCAGACCCTGTATCAACCAAAACTCTATGCACTTCTCGACGCGCGATCTCTACTTTGATGACTATAGCATCATCGTGAGATAGACAAACGCCTCTTTCATCCTCCTCGCCAAAGGTGATAGAATCTTCACCGTTTGGCTTCTTCCGCTTCTGCGTCTCTCTGGTTCCGATAAATTTGGATTTTGTCTTTAAACTCGGAGTGATTCAGGCTCTGGACCTCCAAAAATTGTAAGGATCGGTGATCGAGTAGCATCAATTATCTCCTTGCCTTTCTTAGACCTCGGAGCCTCCTTTGATCGTTCTGAACTAACCGAACTATCCCTTTCAAGGGCAGCCGCGGGTGGCTCACGTGGCTCCTCCCTTCTTCTGCTAACAAAATTGGACAAATGTCCCTGAGATATTAATCTCTAAATATTTGCTTTTAGATGATGACAGTCATTTGTATAATAACCATAATCCTTGTGGAATCGGAAATATTTTTCTCGATCCTTCGCTCTCCAGGGCTTCAAAGGAATTTTTGGTGGCCACTTCAAAATATTTCGCCTTTTGATGATATTTAGAATATCAGCCCGAGGAGCATTCAATGGAGTATACTCACTTTTACCAAGAGACCTTTGCCGCCAAGCCTGAGGTTTTCCAACCCGATCGCGAACATTCTTCTTCAGCTTCTGCTTTTGTTCAGGAGCCTTCTGTTCCTTAGTGGAGGCTTTATTGTCTCCTTGGCGCGCATCTAAGATCTCCATGACTTCGGCCTGCTTCTAGCATCTCTGTACGAACTCAGCATAAGTTGCAGGTATATCCTGTAGTAATAACTCCAAGAGTTTTCGGTTAGTGAGTCCAGTGAATAGAGCAGTTTTAGCTACTTGTTCATCCAAATTCTCTATCTCCATCATTACTTTGTTGAATCTTTTCAGAAACTCTCTGATCGATTCGCTCTTTCCTTGTCTGACGGTAAACAAGGTTTCTTCCATTTTCTTGACCTGTATTCCACTCTAGAATTGCCCTATGAATTTGCGCACCAACTCATCAAAGTTTACGATCCTTCCAGATGGGAGGTTCGAAAACCACTTTTGTGCAGCTACGGTTAAAGATGAACCAAAAACCCTGCATAGAATTTCATCAGAATTACCTGAAACTGCCATGGTCTGTTGGTAATAGCCAATGTGGGCCGTTGGATCTCCGGAGCCATCGAATGTAGAAAAGGTAGGCAAGCGGAAGTTGTAGGGAAACTTATATCCCACAATTGGCTCGGCAAAGGGGGTCTTCTGAATAACTGAGTAAATATCCTCAGTTATCCTTCCCTTAGCCAACTGCCCTAATTTTTTATTGATGTTGGCCAATTCCTGACCAATCTGAGTCGGGTGATCTTCAGAAATATGATCACGACCTCGAAAACCATGATCATCACGAATAGCCCGTCCATCACGAACATTCCGCTCATCGCGAACTGCTCGATAATCACGAATAGTTTGTCTGACAGTCGGTGAGTGAGTCCTCACCCCCGTATCCAACCTTGTATTTGAATCAGTTGTACTTTCCTGTGGTCTGTCGAACCGATCGTCTCGCCTAGGTTGATCGTCAATTCTCCTAGGCCCTCGGTCACCTTCACGAAAGTTCTGACCGATATTCCGATCTTCAACCAATCTTTGATCACGTGGCAATGCACGCCTCCCGGAATCGCGATGATCAAGTTCTTGTGGTAATACCACTCGTCTGGTGAGCATGCGGAGTGCTTGACTCACCTCCAAGAGTTGAATCTTTACCTGATTCAACTGATCTTGGAATGTATCTGGAGGATTATGTCCTCCCTGACCACCATCTACTTCAAGAGGATGTTGGCTTCCCTGAGGAATGTCTAGATTACTCATTCCAGGGATTTGAACACCGGAATCACGTTGTGCAACGGCTGCTGCTGATCTAGTCACCATGGGTTTACAAGTCTTTCCCACAGACGGCGCCAAATGATGCATCCAAAATCTACTCAGCTCTTAGATCTCCTCGTGATGACCTACAAAACGAAAGCGTCAGACGTGGCCCGACCGTTGGGGTCGGGAGTCCACCTCTGAAGGCTAAGTCAGTTGATGAACTTAATCATAAACGGCTCTGCTAGAAGCACAGAGCTAAGGAATGAAGAACTGGGAAAAGTGATCTAGATCGCAAGCCTCTGATAGTTTACGTCTACTAGTGTGTATGTAAATCTGAGTCCCTCACCTAGTAGGCCAGTGAGGTTTATATATAGTGTACCTTCGAATCTCCTTCGTTGGATGTACTCGAGCCTTCTTCGGGTAGTCGTTGGATCTTAACAGTTAGATCCGTTGAGCGATAGACTTCTACTAGTTTGGACTAGTAGAGGACTCCTGAGATAACCTTTTGGTTATGTGATGATTATCCCCTTGATAATGATAAGCAACAACTGTCAATTTGTGCTTGCCATCATTAGGGTAATTAACCTAATCCATAAGTTGGATTAGGGCGTGCTTGTAGCTGAATTAGTTTTCTTCCTCAGCAAGCTATCTTCTGGATCCGGTTTGCTCGGGAGCGAGTCGATTCCCTCTGTCTCGACCGGGGTCGAGGGTCAAACCAAGTAAGAACCCGGTTCGATCATATTTTCTCCATATCAAATTGTTTCTTCTACTTCAATATTGTGGTATCCGAGCCAGGTTGATCATTGACTGGGCGAGAGAAAGTGAAAGAGAAGAATGAGAGTTTGTTCAAGATGACAACAAATGGATCTCCTTCTGCACAACTCCCAATCCCAGTGTTTACTGGAGATAAATATTAGTTTTCGACTGTGAGAATGAAGACCTTGTTCAAGTCACAAGACTTGTGGGAGTTTATCGAAGATGGGTTTGCAGATCCTGATGAAGCCACTAAGTTGAAGGAAAACCGGAAGAAGGATGCCAAGCCACTCTATCTTCTACAGCAGGCAGCTAGTGAAGCTATTTTTCCAACAATTATGAGTGCCACAACATCGAAGGAGGCATGGGAAATTCTGAAACAAGAATTTCAAGGCAATGACAAAGTGATTGCAGTGAGGTTGCAAACCTTACGACGGGAATTCGAAACTTCTATGATGAAGAATACTGAATCTATTCAAGAATTTCTCTCTAGAGTTAAGACAGTTGTGAGTCAAATGCGGGTGTATGGAGAGAAATGCAACGACTATGTGGTTGTGACAAAAGTCTTGAGAAGTCTAACACCCCGATTCGATCATGTGGCTGCAGCAATTGAAGAATCGAAGGATTTAACCAAGCTTTCTTTTGATGAACTGATGGGCTCCTTACAAGCTCATGAAGCAAGAATTAATCGACCTCAGGAGAGTACTAAAGAGAAGGTGTTCCATGTGAAGGGGGAGCAATCTGTTGAAGAAGAATCCAAGTATGGTGAAGCAAGAAAAATTGCAGGGAGAGGACGTGGACAAGGTGCGAGTAGAGGAAGAGGAAGAGGTCGTGGCCAAGGCATCCAATGCCATTATTGTAAAAGGTATGGTCATATTCAAGCAAATTGCTGGAGAAAACAAACTCAAGCTAATTATGCTGAAGACGGAGAACCTGGTGAAGAAGAAGATGATTGCAGATTGTTCATGGCACTGGTGGAACAAGAACCTCACCCTCAACAACTTTGGTTCTTGGACAGAGAGTGTTCAAATCACATGACAGGGACAAAAATCATGTTCAAGGAGTTGGATGAAAGCTACAAGATGAATGTGAAACTCGGTGACAACAAACAACTTCAAGTTGAAGGGAAAGGTATGGTTGCGGTTGGAAAAGTTAATGGTAAGACTAGTTACCTTACCAATGTATTTTTTGTTCCATGCTTATCTCAAAATTTGTTAAGTGTGGGGCAATTAATATTAGATGGGTACTATTTGGTATTTGATAATTCTTCTTGCTTGATCAAAACCAAGGAAGCTAACCAAGTTATAGCTGAAATTAATATGACAAAAAACAAGTTATTTCCAGTTGATTTTTCAAGTTTAGAGAATTATCTCATGGCTGCCAAAGGAGAAATATAAATAACACTTTGGCACAAGAGGTATGGCCATCTCAATTTGAACAGCATGAAGCTACTACAGAAATTAGAGATGGTGCTAGGGATGCCCAAGCTTGATACTTTAGGAGTATGTGAAGCCTGCATTTTTGGGAAACAAAGCAAAATACCTTTTCCAATTGAAAAGGCATGGAGAGCGCCACACAATCTCAACCTAATCCATGTAGATTGTGTGGACCCATGAAGACAGGGACATTTGGAGGAAGTAAATATTTCTTACTTGTAACTGATGATCATAATAGAATGAGTTGGGTGTATTTTTTGCAGAACAAAAATGAAGCTTTTGATGCTTTCAAAAAATTCAAGGCTTTGGTTGAAAAGCAAAGTGGACAGCATGTTAAAGCACTGAGAACAAATTGAGGGGGAGAATTCACTTCACAAACTTTCAACTCCTTCTGTGAAGAGCATGGCATTCATAGGGAGCTTACTGCTCCATACACTCCAGAGAAAAATGAAGTAGCTAAGTGCAAAAACCGAACGGTGGTAGAGATGGCACGAAGCTTGCTTCAAGAAAAAGGACTACCCACTCAGTTTTGGGGAGAAGCAGTTGCTACAACAGTATATCTCTTAAATATCTCACCAACAAGAAGTGTTCCAAATCAAACTCCTTATGAAGTATGGACAAGTAGAAGACCAGGGGTAAGCCACTTAAAGATTTTTGGAAGTGTTGCTTATATTTTAATCAACTCTCAGATTCGTAGCAAACTTGATGACAAACATGATGACAAAGCCATAAAGTGTGTATTTGTTGGTTATAGTATCAATTCAAAAGCATAGAGACTATTCAATCCTGAGAGTGGGAAGATCATCATCAGTAGAAATGTCATATTTAATGAAGAAGGTCGTTGGACATGGCATGAAGACACTGAAGGTGTCACGCCCTCCCAGCCGGTACCCTATCTGGCATACCCGAGAGTGTGATCCACAGCCCGAAGATCAGGTATCGAGTGATCAACCTCCCACATAAACAATAACATAATCATGAACAATCATAATAAAAGTGCGGAAGATAAACCATAGATCCAATAAAGAAAGAATGAATCATAAATGAATCAGAATAATAGATATAATCAGAGTGTCAAACAGATAAGTAAAGTGAGGCAAAAATCCCACTTTACAACCAGCGGAAAAGTAGCTCTAAAAGAATAAACTAGACAAAATCTAATCCCAGTAGCAAGTACATTGGGTAACTAAATTGTTCTCCACTTTATAGACAACATCCTTATAAGTGTAAATCTCATAAATGGCACAAGGACGCTTCCACTCAATGGTCGGACAAAGCATCGTACGGAGCATAACCACTCGCGGGATCTTCGAGTAATTGTGGTAACCGCAATCACCTTCCTGGAGATATGCCTCTTCGCCTTGCGCTTCTTCATAGGGACCGTCATAATACTCAGTACCTGCAGGATAGTCTAACAAACATTGTACAATAAAGGAATGAGTTTCAAAGAAACTCAGTAAGAAGGCGATTAAAATCCATAATAACATAAATGGCAGGATTCCAGAACAATCATAAATGCAATATGATATGAGACAAGCAATGAATGAATGAATCTAACTCTATGTATGCTGGTCTCTATTGGCAGACATGCTTTAAGTCATAGCACCGTACTTCTTTAGGAAAGTCCACTCACATCCTCAACCATTTAAGATATCTTGGATTCTCTCACGGATCATTTCACCGGTCTTGAGCAGCCGATTGGTAATGGGTCCTTCATCCCTCAGGACAAACCTTGGCAGGGGGTTAAGTCAACACACTCTCTCACAACCATTTGGTATAAGTACTGGCGCATGTCAGGGTAAAACCTAGCCAAATGCAAGTCTTCTACTTAGTTACATCAAGTCAGATCCAGATACTTCCATTCCTCGTCCCTGACGATCCTTTCCGGTATCCTTCACACTAGAGTCCTCATAGTCCCTGACTACGGACTCATCAACCCTATTGATCATCCACATATGGTAAACGGGAAGCTCTCACGTCCTCTCACGGGTTGGTTACCGGTCTTAAGCGCCCGTGAGCCCAAGTCTAACCATATGCAACCCTACCAATAAATGGCCCCCACAATGTGATTCCTGTCCTCTCACGGGTTGGTTACCGGTCTTGAGCGCCCATGAATCCCCATTGCTACCACGGGTCGTTCGGTCTCAATACCCCTCCGATTAGGGTCCGACATAACAGGACATCCTAGCCAAACACTACTAGACAATCCTAGATATGTCATCCAACAGTTTAGGAAGGTGTCCAGAGGGCATCTCCGGAAACATCCCATAATATTCCCGTAGTAGTCCAAGGACAGAAGTGTCAAAAGGACACCTCTCCTTTCCAAACCATACTTAAGCATACACATGCATCAATTCATATCATCACATATATGGTAACTTCATATATGGAAAGAAATCAATAATTACAATCACTTGTATAACATTGGTAAGTAAATCATACATGAATCAATTCAATATGAATAAGTAATGCTACTGTAATCAAAGTTATGCAACAGTAGTATATCATTGTAAGAATCTAATTTAGGAATCATATCAATGATATTCAAATATAGAAACTAGATTCATGCTATCTATGTAGTTAAGGAAATAACCATCCTTACCTTTTATAACTCGCAAAGGAATCCTAAGAAATCAAGTAAGATCTTGGCAAACTTGAGAAGAAGGTCCTAAACAAGTATATACAACATATTAGGAAAGATCCCTAACAGAAAAGATACCAAAACATCCAACACAGACCAATTCGGAGTTGCTGTACTCATTGGTCGAGTGGATTGGTCGATCGGCCCAATCGACCAATCAATCGACCAATGCAGACAGTAGCCTAAAAAAAAAAGAGTTTTAAGATATGAAATCCGAATTTGGTGGTTCAAAAGGGTACTAATCAAGGGGTAAACTACATCAGCAGTATTCTAACATATAGGGGACCTCAAAACACCAATCAAATCAAGATATCAAGATCCAAATTAGGAAACAAAAAGTTACCATAATTAGATCAACCATGGATCTTGATGAATTCGAAATAAAAATCAAAGACAAGAACAATAGGAGGATGGATCATTGCTTCAGGTAATGGTATCATGAAAACATACTTAGATCTTCAAGGAACAAGGCTTAGAAGCATAAATCTAAATAAGGAAATAAAACCTACCATATATGTAACTACCATGCTTCATGAAGAACACATAGTATGGTAGAAGAGAACAACTAGAAATTGATAGATTATGGATCATGGAAGGAAAACACAGTAATTAACTACTAACATGATCAATCATAGAAGATCCAAAGAGATCAGAATTCAAATCAGATGTTTAACAAGATTAGATCATGGTTTGATCATGATTCCTTCAAAAGCTTGCAATGATCTTGGTTAAGATCATTGTTCTAGCCTCAAATCCTTAGGATGATCATGAGAACATGTTCAGAGATGTTTGCAACAGAGAATGCAGCATCTCTTCTACTGTCTCAACTCAAAAAGGAAAGAAAAACAAAGATGGAGGAGAAGAAGAGAGAGTAGACATACCTTTTGATGCAAAAAGAAGAGTTTCGACGAAGATCCGTCAAGAAAACACCAAGGATGCAAGGGAGATGACTTGCAGAGGTCTTTGGTTCGTTCCAGAGAGTTTGGAGGCAGCAAATACGAAGTGGACTCGAGATTGGACTTAAATAGAGCAAGAACAACCTATTTGCCAAAGACAGCACTCATTGGTCGAGTGGATTGGTCGATGGCCCGATCGACCAATCAGTCGACCAATGCCGACAAGAAGAAGACCAAAACAGGGAATTGAAGGCCTAGATCAAATCCAATCCTAAAGGGGTTTTGCACACAAGTCAAGTGACTTACCAAATAGGTAGAAATGCCTTCAAACCAAGATAGAGAGCACTCCAAGTCCATCAACTAATCAGATCTTCATCAAGATTCAGTTTCCATAAATAGAACTTCATCATCAACTTTCATGGATTCAAAGCCAGACACCAAGTCCTCTACTGGGATGGCCCAAAGCTGACTTCTTACTTTACTTCGGGTCACTGGACCTACAAATAACAAGGTTTCCGGGTCAAGGTTAGGGCTGGGTTTTACATTCTCCCCCCTTAAAGAAATTTCGTCCTCGAAATTGAAAGCGTACCTATGCTTCCAAAGAGGTAAGGAAACTTCTCCTTCATATCTTCTTCCTTCTCCCAAGAAGCTTCTTCAGGGGTATGGTTCTTCCACCGAATCTTCACCAAAGGGATGGTGCGATTCCGCAGCTGCTTGTCCTTCCTATCCAAGATTTCGGCCGGTTCTTCATCATAGGTCAAATCAGCACTAAGTCCTTCAGGTGCTTGCTGCAAAATGTGTTCCGGATTCTCTATGTATTTTCGGAGCATCGAAATATGAAACACATTGTGAACACCAGCGAGAGGCGGAGGTAATGCTAATCGATACGCAACAGGTCCAACCTTTTCCAAAATCTCGAAAGGTCCAATGTAACGAGGGCTAAGCTTTCCCTTAACATTGAATCTCATCACACCCTTCATTGGTGAAACCTTCAGAAAGACTTTCTCTCCAACTTGAAATTCCAAATCGGTCCTTCTCTTATCAGCATAAGATTTCTGTCTTGATCGGCGACTTAATCCTTTCTCTTATCATATCTACCATAGCACTCGTAGCTTCAATCATCTCAGGACCTAAGACTTTTCTTTCACCTGTCTCAGTCCAGTACAAAGGTGTCCTACAAGTACTGCCATACAAAGCCTTGAATGGAGCCATGCCTATTGTTGCTTGATAACTGTTGTTATAGGCAAACTCAACCAAAGCTAGATGTTCATCCCAATTACCACCCATATCCACCACACAAGATCTGAGCATGTCTTCCAATGTCCGAATTGTCCGCTCGGATTGTCCATCGACCGTGGATGATGAGCTGTACTCAAGTTCAATTGGGTTCCCAAGGCCTTCTCGCAAACTATTCCAAAACCTTGAGGTGAACCTAGGATCACGATCCGAAACAATACTCAATGGCACACCATGCAGACGAACCACATTATCCACATAAAGCCTTGCTAGCTTATCCGAGAGTATGAGTGATCTTCATAGGAATGAAATGGGCTGATTTGGTCAACCTATCAACAATCACCCACACAAGTGTCATTGCCTTTACTTGTCCGAGGCAAGCTAGTCACAAAGTCCATGGAGATATCCTCCCACTTCCAACTAGGAATAGGAAGAGGCTGAAGTAATCCAGATGGAGGTTGTCGAACGGCTTTCACACGTTGGCAAGTCTCACACTTGGCAACAAAATCATCAACATCCGCCTTTAGACCAAACCACCAAAGATGTTCCTTCAAGTCCTTGTACATCTTGGTGCTTCCCGGTGTATAGTAAAGACCGACTGGTGTGCTTCCTTCAATATTTCTTTCTTAACTTCTTCATTTGCAGGCACACACACAGTCTTCCTCTAAACAACAAAGCACCATCCATGGATATACCAAAGTCGGGGTCCGACTCAGGATTCGAAGAAATCTTCTCAACTTTGATCAAAAACTCTTGATCGAACTCTGCAGAGCAACAATCTTATCTCTAAGACCAGATCTTGCCGTCATGGCAGAAAGAATAAAATCAGAATTCTTAGGGACGATTTCCAAATCAAAACTCTCAATAGAAGACCACAATGGTAAACTCAAAGCATTCAAATCCAAAGTCTTCTTCTGGTTCTTCCTACTAAGAGCATCAGCAACAACATTTGCTTTCCCAGGGTGATACTGAATATCACAATCATAATCGGAGACTAGTTCCAACCATCTCCTTTGTCTCATGTTCAACTCCTTTTGGGTAAAGAAGTATTTCAAACTCTTATGATCCGTGAAAATGGCAATCTTCTCACCGTAAAGGTAATGTCTCCAAATCTTCAAAGCAAAGACAACGGCGGCAAGTTCTAGATCGTGAGTGGGGTAATTCCGCTCATAATCCTTCAATTGCCGAGAAGCATAGGCTACGACCTTGCCATGTTGCATCAGTACACAACCCAAACCAATCTTTGACGCATCGGTATAAACTGTCATACCACCGGTACTATCAGGTATAGTCAAAACCGGGGCACTTGTCAATCTATCCTTCAACTCTTGGAAATTCTTCTCACAGGCGTCAGACCAAACAAACTTTTCTTCTTTCCTGGTCAACTTAGTCATAGGAGCAGCCAACCGAGAAAAGTTCTCAATAAATCTTCGGTAGTAACCCGCCAATCCAAGGAAACTTCTTATTTCCGTTACTGACTTCGGTCGTTCCCAATCAGCCACAGCTTGGACCTTTTCAGGATCGACACGAATACCTTCGGCTGAAACTACATGACCAAGGAATACCACTCTCTTAAGCCAGAAATCACACTTGCTAAACTTAGCGAACAACTTCTTTTCTCGCAACCTTTGCAAAGTGAAACTTAGATGACTCGCATGCTCTTCTTTGCTCTTCGAATAGATCAAGATGTCATCAATGAATACAATCACAAACTTGTCAAGCACATCATGAAATACTCGGTTCATGAGGTCCATGAACACCGCAGGAGCATTGGTCAATCCGAAGGGCATGACTCTAAACTCGTAGTGACCATACCGCGTTCGGAAAGCTGTCTTGAAGATATCACTAGACTTCACTTTCAATTGGTGATATCCGGACCTTAAGTCAATCTTTGAGAACACAACTGCACCCTTCAACTGATCGAAGAGATCATCAATTCTGGGCAGCGGATATCTATTCTTGATAGTCAACTTATTCAACTCACGGTAGTCGATGCACAAGCGCATACTACCGTCTTTCTTCTTGACGAACAAGACCGGAGCTCCCCAAGGTGACACACTAGGCTGCACGAAACCTCTATCAATGAGCTCATTCAACTGATTTTGCAACTCTTTCAACTCAGTAGGAGCCATCCTGTACGGAGCTTTAGATACCGGAGCGGCACCAGGGACAAGATCAATAGAAAATTCGACATCCCCTGTCCTGGAGGCACTCCTGATAGATCATCGGGGAAGACATCAACAAAGTCGCAGACAACTCGACTTCATCGACTCTTTTCTCCACTATACCCTTGCCTTCGAGATGAAGCATCATCCACTAGGGCATAAACTTGCATCGCTGCACAGGCAGCACCTTCTTACAAACCCTT
The DNA here is from genome assembly GCF_041222555.1 of Hakea prostrata. Classification (NCBI taxonomy): domain Eukaryota; kingdom Viridiplantae; phylum Streptophyta; class Magnoliopsida; order Proteales; family Proteaceae; genus Hakea; species Hakea prostrata. The sequence continues at coordinate 5,963,374 of NC_142606.1, forward strand.
CTCTTTTCACCCCGAAATTCAAAGACCGGACTTCCACAAATATGGAACTGAATCTTCTTTGAGGAACAAAGGAACACAGCTTTGTGGGCTGTCAACCAATCAATTCCCAAAATAACATCGAAGTCCTTCATGTCAAGAATCACAAAATTGGCTTCCAAGTTCTTCTCACCAATCAACACAGGACATTTAGATAACCCCTTATCTAGTTTCACAACAGACCAGTAGGTGTACAAATCAATAAACAACTAGACAACTTCTCGGGGATTAGGTTAGTCTTCTTGATGAATGCGAGATGACATGAACGAATGAGATGCACCCGTATCAAATAAGACAAATGCAGAAATAGAAGCGACTAACAATGTACCTGTAATCACTTCATGGCTTGGATCCTGCTCAACACCGAAAATACTGAAAACTCTACCGGAGGGAGGAGCAGGAGCACTCTTCACCACTGGGCAGCGAGGCTGCTGGGCGGCCGCGCCGGACAGCACGAGCAAAATGACCAGCTTGCTTGCGGTAGAAGCAAACAGGATTGCTTGGGATCCAACGGGGGTGGCTGCAACAGAGGGCTTTTGAACAAAAGGCCTTGCACTTGCACTTGCACTTGCACTTGCACTGGTGGTCGGTTTCCGCCATATCTGTCTAAACCGGCCGGGCTGCTGAAAACCCGTGTTCGACCTACACTCTTAACCCGAAAGGTAGGAGTGGGGTAGGGTGTAGGTCTCACAAAACGACGGTCATTACGATCCACCAAACCAGAATTCCTTGATCGCCGTGGGCTTTTGCACACGAGCACTTTCCTTCTCTGTTTCTTCCAACTTCTTCGAGTTCTCGCACCACTTGAGCATAGCTCACTATAGGCTGGACTGTGAGGTAAGCTTTAATGGCGGGGCGCAGTCCTTTGAAGAACTTCTTTGCTTTCGCGAGGTCATCCTTCGAGAATCTGGAGCAAAGAAATGAAGCTCCTCGAACTTCTGTTGGTACTCCAACACGGACGAGTTCCTTGAGTCGAATCATGAACTCGGCTTCCTTCGCATCTTTCACCGCCTCGGGAAAGTAGTTCATACAAAAAGCCTCTTTGAATAACTCCCAAGTTACAACTCCCGCATGCAAACCTTCCAAAACAGGCCGAGTGGAGATCCACCATGCATCGGCTTCTTGTTGCAACTTCATTCAAAGCAAACAAAATCTTCCGAGCTTCCGAGCATTGCAGATGTCGGAAAGCCTTCTCCAACTCACGAAGCCACTTGTTAGGAAACAAGGGGTCCTTGGTAACTCCGGTGAAAGTGGGTACTTGCATCTTCGTAAAACTCTCCATCAAAGTAGTATGAGGAGTTCCAGCTAAACCTCCCGCATTCAGGACTGCGGCATGAGGATTCACATTAGCACCATCCCGGGTCTCATTATGCGAGTCATGAAACCCACCAACATCTGGTTGAATTGAGCTGCTTGCTGCTGCATCATATTGCCCATAATATTGGCAATATCTCGAAAACTTCCAACATTCGGGGCACCAGGTATCTCGTGAGTACCTTGATCAACATTTGGTATCTCACCACCTCCATGAGGTACTTCACCACCTCCCTGAGGTATTTCACCACCTCCATGACCATTGGATTCACCACGCCCACTTCTCAGAGTAACCATTCTGCAAAACCGAGAACATCAAAATACCGAATTTCGAAGATTCAACATAAACCACAAGTCCAAATGATTTGAAAACTTAAATCATGCTCAAATATATCCATATAGTCATCAAACAATATTCCATAAGGCAAAAATCACATTTTCCAAAAATTCAACAGCAATTGAGGTCTCTGTGACCATTGGTCGAGTGATTGGTCGATCGACCCGATCGACCAATGAGTCGACCAATGCGAGACAATGCGAAAATTCGCATTATAAGCCTCATTTTCACATTCCAACCTCATTCTAACTTCTTCCAAAGGTGAGAGAGCTCTAGGGAAAGTCTCCAAGAGTTCTCACAAGTGTTCTTGAGGTGATTTGGTGCTTCAACCACAACACCACAACACACAATCTTCACAAACAAGGTAAATATCTTATTCTTTCTTCCATTTTCAACTTCTCATGCTTGCATTTCAATAAAACCATGCTTTACTTGTATCCAATGCTAGAAATCATGCTTAGGAATGCTTAGAAACATATTCCCTAGGTTTTAAACACAATGCCATGCATAGACAACAAGTTTTAACATAATGGTGTTCATCTCGCAAAGTTTTATACCGAAATCGATATCTTTTAGAAAAATTCCGTTTTCTCTCAAACCGCTTGAAATTTTCGCACGAGATCAAATGCTACATGCTCAAGATGACATTGTAGATAGGTCCATACAATTTGATTAAACCAATTTCAACTTTTCAAAAATCCAATTTTGACCTAAATTGCAAAATCCCCAAATTTCCTTCTTGCTGAATTTTTCGCTTTAATCCAAGTTTTTCAATCGATTTTCATCAAACAAACTTCATAGACATGAAATTCCAAGTATTGCGCACATGCTAGTATGTTCAAATCAAATTTCCCCCAAATTTGAAATTTTCCGAAAATTACGAAAATACCCTTTTGGCTCAAATCTTAAGATAGCACTAACTGGAATTGTCTCTTGTCTCTTTCACAGATACACTATGCGAGAGGGGGGCGAGGACGAGGTAGAGGTCGTGGTCGCATTGTAGGTGCTCTTAGGGGCAGAGGTCGGGTTCCTTCGGAGCCTAGACGGGAGGTTAGGAGACCGGACATGTTTGACACACCTCGGGCCGAGTTCTCGTCGGAGGCCTACTTCGGTTCTTCGCAATATCGAGATGGGACGTCTACTTCACTTACGCCAGCTCGTAGCCTTTAGGATTCGGCGGAGGTTCGACACATTGCGGTGGACTCATCTCTTCACCGAGGATCCGCCGGTATACCCGGAACTAGTGAGGTTGTTCTTCAACAACCTTACTTACACAGAGGAGGCCCGAGGCCAAGGACATCCACTTAGACTTGTCCTCGGGAGTAGGGTCTTCCGGACTCGGATTCGCTTCTCTACCCGGACACCGGCTGAGATCTTGCGGGTTCCTTACTATCCACGGCGGTGTGTGTGGATACCGCAGGAGCGGATCTGGACAGCCATCCGATGCCGTACGAGCTACGCGAGATATGCTCTACGCTATGGGATAGCCGTCGATGCTTCACACCGTGGACCAGCGGACGGATGACGGATTCTGCACGGATTATCGGTCGCATAGTCGGCCGAAACATTATGCCGAAAGCCGGACATCACCATCGGGTCACGGTGATGGAGGCCTTAGTCATCTACCGCATCTACATGGGCTTCGAGATCGATCTCTCCTACATCATTCAGCGGGTCATGCCTTGGACTTAGTTCTGCGGCCTAGCATGCGGAACCTTTGCTATGGGAGGCTACCGACTTTGATCTTCGGGCATTTCGGGGTGAGTTTCGAGGATACACCGGTGGACACCGGTTCACGGGGATACTCTATTGGGACTCGGACCATTCGTCGGATGAGACTACAGCGATCGAGAGAGATCTCCCGGGTCCGGAGGGTGAGGATGATGATGAATCGGAGGATGAGGATCGGGGTCGTCGGAGGATGGAGGAGAGGATATCGGTCCTGATAGTAATGATCGGGCCGGAGATGATGCAGATATGCACGAGGCTGAGCCCGTGCATCACGAGTTTCCTTCATCACACTTCGAGGCGGGTGGCCCTTCACATGCGGTTCCGGAGACTTCGGATCTTGGAGCACGAGATGAGATCGATGACTTCCATGCTAGAGAGAATGGAGGTCGGACAGGAGCAGATGTATGAGAGGATGGAGTCACGACGGGATAGGATAGAGCATCGGGTGACTCGGCTATCGGAGGACTTCGGAGCATACGGAGATCGAGAAGATCACCTAGATAGACCGTACCTTAGGATTTTCCTTTATGCATTTCAGATGTAATCATTGTAAAAACCTTTGAAATTAATGAAGTTCATTTTGTTTCCCTTTAGTTATTGTATATTATGCACCTTTCTTTTCCTTGCATTAGTGACATTTGTTCAAGTATAATTATGGTATGTTATTCTGAAATGTTCTGTTATGCCTCAAAGGTCAAGTTTCTAATTCAGTGTTCTATTATTCAATTCTAAGAGTAGAAGAGTCATTTCAGATCAATGACTCAGGAATGTTCAGTTGTTGTCTTTTGTGGTTAGGATCTCCTCGAACCTTGGGGTCTAATACCAATCAGTCACGCCCTCCCAGCCGGTACCCTATCTGGCATACCCGAGAGTGTGATCCACAGCCCGAAGATCAGGTATCGAGTGATCAACCTCCCATATAAACAATAACATAATCATGAACAATCATAATAAAAGTGCGGAAGATAAACCATAGATCCAATAAAGAAAGAATGAATCATAAATGAATCAGAATAATAGATATAATCAGAGTGTCAAACAGATAAGTAAAGTGAGGCAAAAATCCCACTTTACAACCAGCGGAAAAGTAGCTCTAAAAGAATAAACTAGACAAAATCTAATCCCAGTAGCAAGTACATTGGGTAACTAAATTGTTCTCCACTTTATAGACAACATCCTTATAAGTGTAAATCTCATAAATGGCACAAGGACGCTTCCACTCAATGGTCGGACTAAGCATCGTACGGAGCATAACCACTCGCGGGATCTTCGAGTAATTGTGGTAACCGCAATCACCTTCCTGGAGATATGCCTCTTCGCCTTGCGCTTCTTCATAGGGACCGTCATAATACTCGGTACTGCAGGATAGTCTAACAAACATTGTACTATAAAGGAATGAGTTTCAAAGAAACTCGGTAAAGGCGATTAAAATCCATAATAACATAAATGGCGGGATTCCGAACAATCATAAATGCAATATGATATGAGACAAGCAATGAATGAATGAATCTAACTCTATGTATGCTGGTCTCTATTGGCGGATATGCTTTAAGTCATAGCACCGTACTTCTTTAGGAAAGTCCACTCACATCCTCAACCATTTAAGATATCTTGGATTCTCTCACGGATCATTTCACCGGTCTTGAGCAGCCGATTGGTAATGGGTCCTTCATCCCTCGGGACAAACCTTGGCGGGGGTTAAGTCAACACACTCTCTCACAACCATTTGGTATAAGTACTGGCGCATGTCGGGGTAAAACCTAGCCAAATGCAAGTCTTCTACTTAGTTACATCAAGTCAGATCCAGATACTTCCATTCCTCGTCCCCGACGATCCTTTCCGGTATCCTTCACACTAGAGTCCTCATAGTCCCTGACTACGGACTCATCAACCCTATTGATCATCCACATATGGTAAACGGGAAGCTCTCACGTCCTCTCACGGGTTGGTTACCGGTCTTAAGCGCCCGTGAGCCCAAGTCTAACCATATGCAACCCTACCAATAAATGGCCCCCACAATGTGATTCCTGTCCTCTCACGGGTTGGTTACCGGTCTTGAGCGCCCATGAATCCCCATTGCTACCACGGGTCGTTCGGTCTCAATACCCCTCCGATTAGGGTCCGACATAACAGGACATCCTAGCCAAACACTACTAGACAATCCTAGATATGTCATCCAACAGTTTAGGAAGGTGTCCAGAGGGCATCTCCGGAAACATCCCATAATATTCCCGTAGTAGTCCAAGGACAGAAGTGTCAAAAGGACACCTCTCCTTTCCAAACCATACTTAAGCATACACATGCATCAATTCATATCATCACATATATGGTAACTTCATATATGGAAAGAAATCAATAATTACAATCACTTGTATAACATTGATAAGTAAATCATACATGAATCAATTCAATATGAATAAGTAATGTTACTGTAATCAAAGTTATGCAACAGTAGTATATCATTGTAAGAATCTAATTTAGGAATCATATCAATGATATTCAAATATAGAAACTAGATTCATGCTATCTATGTAATTAAGGAAATAACCATCCTTACCTTTTATAACTCGCAAAGGAATCCTAAGAAATCAAGTAAGATCTTGGCAAACTTGAGAAGAAGGTCCTAAACAAGTATATACAACATATTAGGAAAGATCCCTAACAGAAAAGATACCAAAACATCCAACACAGACCAATTCTGGAGTTGCTGTACTCATTGGTCGAGTGGATTGGTCGATTGGCCCAGTCGACCAATCAGTCGACCAATGCAGACAGTAGCCTAAAAAAAAACAGAGTTTTAAGATATGAAATCCGAATTTGGTGGTTCAAAAGGGTACTAATCAAGGGGTAAACTACATCAGCAGTATTCTAACATATAGGGGACCTCAAAACACCAATCAAATCAAGATATCAAGATCCAAATTAGGAAACAAAAAGTTACCATAATTAGATCAACCATGGATCTTGATGAATTCGAAATAAAAATCAAAGACAAGAACAATAGGAGGATGGATCATTGCTTCAGGTAATGGTATCATGAAAACATACTTAGATCTTCAAGGAACAAGGCTTAGAAGCATAAATCTAAATAAGGAAATAAAACCTACCATATATGTAACTACCATGCTTCATGAAGAACACATAGTATGGTAGAAGAGAACAACTAGAAATTGATAGATTATGGATCATGGAAGGAAAACACAGTAATTAACTACTAACATGATTAATCATAGAAGATCCAAAGAGATCAGAATTCAAATCAGATGTTTAACAAGATTAGATCATGGTTTGATCATGATTCCTTCAAAAGCTTGCAATGATCTTGGTTAAGATCATTGTTCTAGCCTCAAATCCTTAGGATGATCATGAGAACATGTTCGAGAGATGTTTGCAACGAGAGAATGCAGCATCTCTTCTACTGTCTCAACTCAAAAAGGAAAGAAAAACAAAGATGGAGGAGAAGAAGAGAGAGTAGACATACCTTTTGATGCAAAAAGAAGAGTTTCGACGAAGATCCGTCAAGAAAACACCAAGGATGCAAGGGAGATGACTTGCAGAGGTCTTTGGTTCGTTCCAGAGAGTTTGGAGGCAGCAAATACGAAGTGGACTCGAGATTGGACTTAAATAGAGCAAGAACAACCTATTTGCCAAAGACAGCACTCATTGGTCGAGTGGATTGGTCGATGGCCCAGTCGACCAATCAATCGACCAATGTGTACAAAGAAGACCAAAACAGGGAATTGAAGGCCTAGATCAAATCCAATCCTAAAGGGGTTTTGCACACAAGTCAAGTGACTTACCAAATAGGTAGAAATGCCTTCAAACCAAGATAGAGAGCACTCCAAGTCCATCAACTAATCAGATCTTCATCAAGATTCAGTTTCCATAAATAGAACTTCATCATCAACTTTCATGGATTCAAAGCCAGACACCAAGTCCTCTACTGGGATGGCCCAAAGCTGACTTCTTACTTTACTTCGGGTCACTGGACCTACAAATAACAAGGTTTCCGGGTCAAGGTTAGGGCTGGGTTTTACTGAAGGAATGATTCTCCTTTAAGAAATAGCCATGTTGGAAGAACAAGACAGCACAGTAGATGAGGAGCAAGACCAAGTTGATAGTCAGCAACAAACTCCGTCACTTGGTAGTTCGAATGTCTCAACACCACCCACTATTCCTTTAACAAGCAAATCACCTTCAGAGTCATCAAGCTCAATTGACGAAGAAGGACCACGAGGCTACAGATCCTTGCAGTACATCTATGCATCTACACAAGCGTTGTATGTAGCAGAACCGAATTCCTTTGAAGAAGCAATCAGAAAAGCAAAATGGAAGCAAGCTATAGAGGAAGAATTACATGCAATTACAAAGAATGACACATGGGAGCTAGTTGAATTGCATGAAAATAAGAAAGAAATTGGCTTGAAGTGGGTGTTCGAACCAAGTACAATGCCAGATGGAAGCATTCAAAAACACAAAGCTCGACTGGTGGCGAAGGGGTATTCTCAACAGCAAGGCATACATTACGAAGATACATTCTCACCAGTTGCTCGCTTTGAAACTGTAAGAACTCTCTTAGCCCTTGCTGCACAATTGGGTTGGTTAGTTTATCAATTTGATGTTAAATCAGCCTTTCTTAATGGTGAGTTAGAGGAGGAGGTCTATGGAACACAACCTACAAAATTTGAAATTCAAAATGAATAAATGAAGGTATACAAGTTAAAGAAGGCAATTTATGGATTAAAACAAGCCCCAAGAGCTTGGTATTGAAAGATAGACTCCTACTTCATCAAGAATGGTTTTGAAAGGAGCAAAAGCGAACCCACATTGTACATCAAAAGGGAAGGTAATGATGCTCTATTTGTTAGCCTCTATGTAGATGATATGATATATATGAGCTCCTTATTAGTTTTGGTTGATAAGTTTAGAAGTGAAGTAGGTGAAAGGGGGCATCTTCATCTCACAAAAGAAGTATGCTACGGATTTATTGAAGAGGTTCCATATGTTGGGATGTAAGGAAGCATACATGCCAATGAATACAAATAAAAAATTGCAACTAGAAGATGGCATAGGACCAGAAAATGAACATCACTTCAGGAGTCTAGTAGGTGGATTAATTTATTTAACTCACACTAGACCTGATATTTCCTATTCAGTGAGTTAAATTTCCAGGTTCATGCATTCTCCTTCAAATCATCATTTTGGAGTTGCATACGTATTCTACGTTATCTGGCAGGTATACTTGAATTTGGACTTTGGTATGAGCACTTGAAGCAATGTGAGCTGGTTGGATATACAGATAGTGATTGAGCTGGTTGCTTAGAAGATAGAAGAAGCACCTTAGGTCACATTTTCAGCCTTGGTTCAGGAGTAGTCTCATGGAGCTCAAAGAAACAAGCAACTGTTGCATTATCCTCACCAGAAGCAGAATATATGGCAGCAACTGCAGCAACGTGTCAAGATGTTTGGTTGAAAAGAGTGCTAGAAGAGCTTGGTCAGAAGCAAAATGAGGCAACAAAAATATATTGTGACAATCAATCAGCAATAGCCATGTCAAAAAATCCTGTGTATCATGGTAGAACTAAGCATGTGGATATAGGGTGCATTTTATTAGAGACCTTGTTGCTGAAGGAAAGATAGTTCTTAAGTACTGCAACACTAAAGAACAAGCAGCTGATATTTTGACAAAACCTTTGCCAAGAAAGAAACACGAATATCTGAGGTCTTTGTTGGGTGTGTGTGATTTTGGAGCAAGGGGGAGTGTTGAGAAGTGCTCCAACAAAATAGGATACTAACCTGGTCAAGTAGAGCCGTTTGAAGTTGTTGAAGCCCTTGAAAAGGAGGTTTGTTGGAAGAGTGCCCTTGGAAGAAAACTCTCACGTTAACATTCATATTTTCTCTCAAATTCAGTTGCTTACCTATTTTCTAGCTTAGTTTTCTATTTTGAATGCCCACGTCTTTTATTTTCAGTTATTAGTCATTGTAATTATATTTAAAGACTACTTTCATCGTTAATAAAAAGCAGCAATCGTATTCTGGTTTTTTATTCAGTTTTGAATCTGTTTTGAATTGTTTCTTTTATTTCAATAGAGCTAGCATTAGATCCCTCGATCAGTAATACCCTTACTGCTACGAATACTACTCTCACTACTACCCACATGTTTTACTGCTGATAGTATATCTGTATTGATGATGATGCTATCCTAGTATTTTCTACATCTATGTTTACAAGGAACAACTTTTGCTTTGTCATTATACTAGAACTTCGAATATAGCTTTGAGAGCTATTAGTGCTGCTGTCTATTATTATTAATTGGTATACCTGCTACTGCCTTTGACTATCACTATATTTACTAGAATCGATTTCAACTCTATAATTCTTCTAGTAAATATAACTGCTTTTTTGGGTCTACGGTTCATCAGGGCGAACTTGGACACCTCGACAACATCATCACGGTAGCTTTTATCTCTAATTTAAATATGCCACTAGGGAGAGTCGAACCTTGACCTCTTCACCAAAAGGCGTAGGTCATGTCAATGCAGGGTTGATAGAGTGGTAAGATCCATACTTCTTAGTGGAGTGGTCATGGGTTCGACCCTTGCAAATGACAAAGCTCCCTCTGAGGATGTAATTGAGGTGTGTGCAAACTAGCCCTGATAAACCTCAGACACTAAAATTAAAAAATTAAAAAAAAAAAAAAAAAAAAAAAAAAAAGCCCTATTGTTTCTAAAAAATAGGAGCTTGGATTGGGATAGAGATTGACGTCCAACTCTATTTGGGTCTAATTGTACTTATGACCACCGAAGTACCTACTGGAACCACTGCACCCTTTCTTTCATCTAAACAACTCATTATTCACATCACATAGATTAAGCCTAATGACAACACCAACTATCTCCTATGGGCCCAAGCTGTTCGGATTTATATTTTGGCTAAAGGTAAACTATCCTTCATTTAGCCTGATCCCCATCTAATAAAGATAAGACCTATATATGATGCTTGTATATAGATAAAGCACTAATTATGATATGGAATTAGGGACTAGAATTAGGGTTAGTGGAGTGCATTGAGTTTGAGAAGAAGAGAGAGGAGAGAAACGACACCAGGATTGTACATGGTTTGGTTGAGTAATAAAACCTAAGTCCAACGGAGAGATTGATATGTTTTCCACTATATTCAAATGAAGTGTTACATGCTCTTTATAGAGAATTATAGGACCAGAGTCCTTGTTCTTCACTTGTCTATGACTAGTAGTTGTGCTCTTGTGGAGTCCTTGTATTAAAAGTCTTGTAGAGTTTGGGTTTACATGAAGTATAGCTAAGAGTTTGAGATTACCTACAATATTGGCCAAAGTTCCATAGAATTATGATCAGCTTCAAATACTGGTTTGTATAAGGTAGAGTCCTTGTCATCTTCACGCACTTCAATGTTGGTGGGGCTAGAGTTTTGCAAGCCACAGGCTTCTAAGAGGAAACCCTAGTCACATAAGCTTGAGGAAGAGTGGTGGCTAGGGTTTGGGCTGAATTTCCAAAACTATCCCAAACATGCTCCCTCAAACTCAAGGGCGGTGAAGTGACCTTGAGGTTGGGCAGTAGACGAACCGCTGAAGCATTGATAAGAGGGAGGTTTCATGAAGATGTCAGCATGTTGATCTTTTGTACATAAGAAACGAACGTGAAGATCCCTTTAGCAACTTCATGACGGACAAAATGAAGATCAATTTCAACATGCTTGGTTCGAGCATGGAAAACTAGGTTTACTATAAAGCACATGGCACTAACATTGTCACACCACAGAACTAAAGCATCAAGAAGAAAATATAGAGTTCCTATAAGAGAGATTGGATCCAAGTAAGTCCAGCCACAACATTAATTAGGGCTCTCTATTCGGACTCACTGCTTGAATGAGCAATTGCTGCCTATTTTCTTGAGCTCCAAGACACAATATTACATCCTAGAAAGGTAGCACAACCTTATGGTAGACTTAAATATCAACAATTCAATAACAACATCAATAAATATCAATTTATCATTACCGAATAGTATGTAGTCACAATGTGATCAAATGACTGAGATAGTGATGTCCAACAACCGATTTATCAATGACTTGGATTAGGGGTGTCAAAGTGCTGGGTCAAATCAAGCCAGCCTTGAACCCTAACCCTACCCTAGAGATTGAAATTGAAACTCAAGCCCTAACCAACCCTAACCCAACCCTTACATCGCCCAACCCAACCCGACCTGCCTTGATTGACCTTGATAGGGTCGGGTTGGACCTAAATTATCCTGACCTTGACGCTAACTTTTAGTTTTGAAGGATTAATTAATTAATATTAACTTTTTCTTTTTCTAATTCCTAATTGTGGAAATATTTTTAAATATTTAGGGTTTGATGGAAACAAAAGAATTAACATTCCATTAGGCAGAAGTGAACATCCGACCTCTTCGTTGAGTGGTGTTGGTCATACCAATTGAGCAACCCTACACTGATATTATGTGAGTATAATTTTAACTAAATTAAACTATGGGTCGGGCTAGGCCGGTTTGGCCCGAGGGTAAACTCAATCCTGACCCGACCCTATCAAGGTTGATTATCTTGTAACCTAAGCCCACCCTTTAGGTTGAAAAAATTGGGCTTGGATCGGGCCGGGCTTAGGCTGATTTCGGGCTGGTCCAGGTCAATAGGGTTCTATTGACACCCCTAACTTGGACTTGTACCTACTTTCAAGCTTTGCCCAAAATTCCTTTGGATCCTCCAACCCAATGACGTCATGAAGAACATTATCCACATGATATAACGGGATCGTACTATTTGATAGACTCCTCAACTCTTGCCACTTGTCCTCCTTCGTCGTCTTTTGCCTTTCTAAATTTTTTTTTGAGAGCCTTAACAGTCCCCTCCTACGTAAGAATATTCTTTATCAATTGTTGCAACAAGGTGAAATCATTTTGACCATTGAAAAGTTTTATGGAGAAATTTGAACTCTTCAATGTCATCCTATTTACTTGATTTGTGTCCTTTATACCTTTCATCAACCTAAATTTACATGTATGTTGATCTCCGTACGATCCGTAAGATAAATAACAAGGGAATGTAATCTCCGCAATGCTTTACTCTGACTTAGTCTGGAAGTCCCAAAGACCATGGAAACAACTAACCTTGTACCAGAAACCTTCACACAAAATCTTGTGAAAAATAATTTGTACAAAGCAGATCTAATAAAAACAAAAAAGAAATTTCTTTTTGTTTTACTTCCCCACTGAATTTTTTTATAGGTTCCACCTTCATGTTCCCACTTTCTCAAAACTATGGTTGCTCTTTTAAAGAGTAATCACTACCTCTCCTTTCTATTTCACAATTCTAGATTGTCTTGCTCCTGGAAGATCCAAGACATCCTACAATTGTATAAGAAAAGGAAAAATACAATTTCATGATCTCTAACACCTAAGAATCATACATTTGATTTATACCTCAAAACCTTCTTCGATCTCCTTGCACCAATCCTCTGCTTCTTGGATCTTCTCATATCTCTGATGACAATCCACTATACCCTGCTCAAATTTCTCTTGTTGGGACTAGATGCACAACCACGAAGAAGAACACAAACAAAACAGACTCAAGGAATTTGCTGTGGTTCAGCATTGTTGCATACGTCCAACAAAGAGAAAGAGACTCCACTATTTCTTAAAACCTCTACCGCTCTCACACTTGCTACCATTTTCTAGGTTATCCCATTGAGACTGTTTATAGGGAAAACCAAAACTCTCATCCCCTTACAATTACAATTCGATCCATGACCCAAAACCTGTTTCAATTACAAATACAACAAAACTCTAATTATATGGACCCACAGAATGCAAGACTAACCAACCCAACATTAAGTTGTTCCAAATCTGAGGGTGATAGTCATGCCTCTTGCAGAATTGCTATCCTAGTGGAAACAAAAATGTAGGTTTAGTGCCTGCGAGTTTATGGAGATACTAATTTCCTTGTTTCTTTGGGATGAAAGGAGTAGATGAATATTCTCCGCCAAGCTGATGACTAGGAGTCTAATTGTGAAGTTGCTACAACAGGAGCTGCAACAAGTATCACAATCAGTAACGTGCCAGCTGGAGTCTATTTAGGATTAACGGTAGCAATGCATATTGGTGTTTAAACTAAAAGACCCAAGCATGCTAATGATGATGGGGTTGTTATGAAAAGTCTAATATACAATTTGACTAAGTTGAATATAGATGGATGGTCATGGGAAATCCTGGAAGAACAAGGATGCGGAAGTTTTCAAAGTTTCACTAAAAACATGGGGTCTTGTGCATTCATGGAATGGATGACACATGCTGGAAGGTTGAGCTGTTGAGGTTTTTAAGTAAAATTGGACTTTACTTAAGTGTAAGCTAGGAAAGTATCCTTGTTGTTGATATGAAAATATAACAAATTAAAGATGAAGGTGATTGTTTCCAATTCTACCAAGTCAGTCTAAATGGAATCTTATATCAGCATAACCCTATTGGCCTTCAAATTGCAATGAAACGAAGATTAAGATAATGGGTTTAAAAATAAAGAAAGAGGACGAGGGTAATGCTTTCAAATTCTACTAAGTCGGCTTAAATGAGTCTCATATCTTCTCTACTGTGTTGGGTTTGTCTTGGGATATCTAGCTGGTCTTATTTGATGGGAAATGGAGACTTCAATTCCTTTCAGTTCCTTCATATTAAAATTTTCCAAACTTGATGATTGAACTCTATGTAAGTTTTATTATTTTGTCAGCAGTTCAAGGGTTTGATGTGGTGTCCCCCTTCATGTTATCTTTCTAAGTTCTTTGCTTAGTTAATCTTTGGAATGGTTTCTCTAGGATCCTGGAGTTACAGGATGACAAAGATCTAATTTTCATTTTGATAATAAAAATAATGAACACTTTCTAAACTACTCCTCTAATAATTGTTATTCATGCTTCCGTTTCCAATTCTAAAGAAATACAGAATACAATGACACATATAATAGGCATAAAAGTATGGATTATAATGAAAGCCAATCATGTGAAATTATTGTAGGGGAACCGGAGACATAGCAAACCTGTGAAACCAAGCAAGAAAATTTGTATCCCTAATGTTCACCGTTAATGTCGTGATTCACTTCACTCAATCTTTCCTTCAGCTAAAAATGATAGCCAAATGGTTCATTATTGGACACAAAACCAATTATTTTTAACGAATTAAAAGAAATAATTTTTTTCTAGGTTATTGCCATATGATGTCATTCGCGAACTTCCCTTAAGGTCTACTGCTAGCCATAAACCTTGTGCTAGATGAATAAACGTCTATGTGAAGAATGTGACAAACCTCACCTCATTGAATTCTTTGATCTTCAATTCCAAAGGAACATTATGGATTCCCAATCGACATAGACGCAAAATGCGTGAATGGAAAGGGAGTGTGGAAGAAGGAAACATGAGAGTGGGGAAGAGAGAATGAGAGTGCAGGAGAAGGAGAAGCTGCTACAATCACTTGTGCGGCTGGTTCCTCTTCGATCCCTATGATATCTGTGTTTATATAGAGGAGGGTTCTACCAAGTAACCCACTCAAAACCCCAAGTGCGTGTATGGATCGGGTATTTTGTTCTTGCCACTTATATTTGGTGATGAACCCTTCCCATTTATGATTTAATAGCAGCCATTATAGTATGCCTGACCTCTTACCAATAGAAAAATATGTTTGATTAAAAAAGTAAAATATGTCATACTACTGTATAAAAGCAGGTACTCCTTAGTGGCAAATCTTTTCCTTGACCATTATATATTTTATTTTATTTTTTTATCAAATACCATATTTTGTGTATTAGTTTTCTAATAATTTTTGTTCTTTCCTCACAAATTGTGGGTAACCCCTAATATTTCTACTTTTTTCTTAAATTTGTAAAATCAAATATCGAATAAGAAAGAGAATTCTTACCCGTCATATTTTTACTTTTTTCTTAATTTTGTAAAATCAGATCTCAAATAGGAAAGAGTATCTTACCCACGATGGTTCATATTAAAGATATTTTGGAATTTTCTCTCAAAATCATCTTTCAAGTGATTTTCCCCTCTTACAATTGCTTTTGATATTTTGTTTTCTATTTTCGCCAATAATTGTGGTATTCTTATTTTTTATTTTTTATTAGTTCCATACAAATCAATTCAGAATTTTCTTTTTCTTTTTCTTAAATTTGTAAAATCAAATAGGGGAGATTATTGCCAAAAAAAAAAAATAGACAGCGAGATATTTCCTCCCACGATCATATAATGGTAGAAGTCTACTTTCAAGTAACTTTTCCCCCTTAAAGTTCATTTCCATGTTTGGTTTCTAATTTTGCTAATAATTGTACTATGATATTTTGGGATTTTCTATCAATTTCTTTTTTCAATTTATCTTCCCTCTTAAAATTAGTTCTTATGTTTTATTTTATAATTTTGCTAATAATTATGATATGATATTTGGGATTTTCTGTCAAATCCTCTTTCAAGTAATTTTCTTTCTCACAATTTCTTTCAATCTTTCAAGGTCAAAAACCTTATTTAGTTCAAGATTTAATTCTTGGAGATTTGGAAAGATTTATTGACCAACGAAGTAGTGCAGAAGACTCAAAGATCTCAGATCTTCAGTTCTTAATCTCAACAATAAAATTTGAGACTCGCATAATTAATCACAAATTTGATTTACAAGTTTGCATCTTTTCTTCTTTGAATCCTAATTAGAGATATTCCTTATTATTTGTTTGGTATTTTTCATAGTTCGATCATGGACTAAGCTGTAGAGTTCTAATTCAAAGCTGAAGTTTTCTCTCTCTCTCTCTCTCTCTCTCTCTCTCTCTCTCTCTCTCTCTCTCTCTCTCTCTCTCTCTCTCTCTCTCTCTCTCTCTCTCTCCCCCTCTTCGTTGGTGCAGCATAGGAGGTTCCACTCAGGACATTGATCATATTTATGCGGATTTTGGCAAGCCTAATTACCAAGAAACAAATGCCATAGCAATTTTAGTTAAGTTGAATGAGGTAGGATGATCGATCATATTTTGGTATATGTTAATTTTTATTGAAGTTATTTTATCGTTCTTTAGTAATTTTCTCTATGTAAGGTCGTTTGATTGTGAGGGTGATGAGGTGCCAATTGTTTCTATTTATTAAATTTTCACGTGCAGGCTTTTAAGCTAAGTTGGTTCACTCAATTTCATATTTTGTTATTCTTCTTGATGATCTTCAAGGAATATGAACTGAGTATCTTTCTTCTTCCCCTTCACTTTATGTAAATCTCTAAGTGCCTTCACTACATCTAGATGGGCCTCTGTGCATGTGGTCACATCCTTCAAACTCTCGGTGATGTGACCCTTATACCTATTGACGCCACCTGAGTAGATTTTCTTCCCACAAAAATTACATTTTGTTTTATTCTTATCTCCATCAATAGCCACATAGTATTGCCATACTGGGTCAGTCCTCCCTCCTGCTACTGGTCTCTCAGGCATTCAAAATGATTGCATAAGTCACTAAACAACACTAAAATAATTTTCTCTACACAAATAAAAAATTCGATGGGGGGGGGGGGGTCTTACATGATCTCTAGGACCTTCCAAGAGTGACGTCTGAACTCATGATCTACTTTCCATATCCGTCAGCGTTTGAGTGAGATCTTCTTCCCAACTTCAACATCATCACCATCCACTTCCATTGGTTTGGGTTCCAATTCGAAGGCCTCTATCTAGATGGCCCATAGTTGCCTTCTACTCGCACTCCGAGTTTTAGGACCTACAATATGTATGGGTTAGGGTCATAATTAAGGGATTTCACACATTGGCTCGATGGAACCACCTCTCTAAACTAGCACTTTAGGTGCAGAGAATAATGATGAATTAGGGTTTAGACGAGGGACCTAGTGTGAAATCTAGCCCAAACCCTAGCCTTGACACCCCTATCTGTTTTGGATGAAGAAGTGACTTGGATGGTGTTTGACCTTGAAGTGGGACCCAAAGTTCAGTGTGGATATGCTTAGAAGGTTCTAGGAAGTCAGGTCAGACTTTTCCCTAAGTTGGTTGAAGGCCTAAGTGTCGGTTTTGAACTTGGAGATCTAAAATTCAGCAATTGAAGAAGGGAGACCCTTTGGTCGATCCTCTTGGTCAATCCATCGACCAAGACCATCAACCAAAGTAGCTCCAAAAATGAAATTTTGTTATTTTTGGAAGTTTTGGATTTGGGATCTCCTATATATTGAAACCTCGTTCTAAACCTAATTGTTTGGCCTCTAAACTACTAGAGAATGTGAGAAGAACCCTAGAGCCTCTTCAAGCCAAGGAAGATCCCCAAGCATTCAACCAAGTTTCTACTTTGTTTTCTCTTCAACAAGGTTGGTATTCTACCTCTTTCTTCTTTAATCTCTTCTCTTACTATTGTTTCTTATTATTTTGATTATCAGGATGGTATTGCACTACTGTAATGACCCAACCTCTAGTCTCCTTTATCTTAGAGTGAATTCTCATTCACTCTATGCATTCCTTGAAGCCATATGGTGATTCTCATTGATTTTAATGTAGTTTTGATAGCATGATCTAATCTTACTATAGTTTGCTATTCTAATCAGTGTTAGACTTGTTTCTTACTAGTTTTCCATTACTGATTTGTTGTCTTCTATATCTTTGAATGAATCCCCATTCATTCTAGCCTTTCCATATTGATCCATGGTTTTAGCCTAATAGAAGAATTGTAAGAATTCTATTATATTGACCATATTAGATGTTTAAACCTTCTTAGATAGTCTTAGTATGTTTTTGTGAAGTTTCCTTTCGAATTTTGGACTAATCGGACTTCAAACGAAGAAGTTATGACCAATTTAGTGTATTTTGTTTGTATTGAATCTGCTTGGTCGATGCTCTTGGTTGATGGATCCTCTTGGTCGATTCATCAACCAAGAGCATCCACCAAAGGGTTGCTGACAACAACTTCTACCCGATTTTGTCTCCGCTTCGACTCCAATCTTTTGGAAATACTTCTTATGACCTATACATGTTTTCTCAAGCTCGTTTAGGTGATTTTGGAATTGTTCTCTGATCTATTACTTGAATATTATAATTTCGGATTACAAGGTGAGTATTCCACTCACAATTTGCATATTTACATGCTTGCTTTGATATGATGCGAATGCATGAGTTATCTATTGTTGTTTCACTTTCTTAACATTGTATTACTTCTGTAATTACAGTAGCATATCCATATTGTGATTTACATATTGGAATGAATCATGAATAATGTTGAATGTGCTTTGGACTATGATGTGAATTGTATGGAATCATGATATGATGTGAATGCCTAGGTTGTAGTTTTGGAATGGGGAACGCCCTTTTGGTGTTTCTGTCTTTGGACACCAATGGAAGGGGTATGGGACGCTTTCTTATGGTGCCCCTTGGCGCTTTCCCTGACTAATGGTTGACATACCTAGGGCATGTCTAGAAGTGTTTGGTTAGGAAACCTTTGTCATATATGACTCCATCGGAAGGGGAATTGAGACCGAGTGGCCCGTGGGCGCTTAAGACCGGTAACCAACCTGTGAGAGGACATGAATCACATTGTGGGGGCCATTCATTGATAGGGTTGCATGTGGTAGACTTGGGCTCGTGGGCGCTCGAGATTGCAGGAAGAGCTTCTCATTTACTATGTGTGGATGACCAATAGGGTTAAGAGTCTACATTGCCAAGAAGGAGACAGTGACTCTAGTGGGAAAGGTACCATAAAGGATCGCGGGAAGCGAGGAATGGATGTATCTATCCCTAAGTAGATGTGACTCAGTAGATGACTTGCATTGGGCTAAGATTTACCCTGTACACATGCCAATACTCAGACCAATGGTGATGTGAGATAGTGTTGACCTAAACCCCATTCAAGGTATGTCCGGGAAGGTTTCAGGACCCATTTACCAAATGGGGAACACAAGATGCCGGGAAGGCTGAGGGAGAGTGAGTTGAGACCTACCCAGAGGAGTATGGTGCTATGACTTAAAGCGTGTCTGCCAATAGAGACTAGCATACATATATAGAGTAAGAAACATGCTTGCATATATTGTTTCATATCATTGCAGTTATGTTTTCCTTTGATTTTCTGTGAAGATGCCTATTGTGATTGGATTACTTGATAAGTTCTTTTGAGCTAACCCTTTAGGGGACTTTTTTTTAGATGACCTTGCAGGTTTGGAAGAGAACCCGTGCTACGGTACGGAGGACCCTTTTCCTCATAGGTGCAGCTCCGGAAGTCTTTGGAGAAGGTTATGACCAGTGGGGCAGCCAGCTCACAAGTTTGGACTGCTATGATGGTTCCTATTGATGGCAGCCGGCATCGTCTTGTTCGTCGATGGGACCGTGAGTTAGATGCTGACCTGAAGCTACAAGAGCATGACCCTAAGGTGAAGAAGATGAAGATTGAAGAAGAAGAAGAGCTGATGGAAGATGTTGATTAGTTTACTTTCTTTTCTTCTAGACTTATATTGTTTACTTGTAATAGCTAGCTTTATCTTAGATTTCGATCTACCTTCCGTGTTTGTTTATTGGGTATATTTCCGCTATACTCTACAGTTTCTTTAGATTGGTATTTTGTTATTTCCGCACTCTGATGTTCTTTTGTGATCCTTCTGAGATCTTTTCTTGACTTTTATAATTAAATTACTAGAATAGGATGATTTGTTCTTGCTTTTGATTATGTTATTGTACTAAGTGGATATGATCGTTCCTAAACTTGATCTTCGGGGTTGTGGATCACACACTCAAGTATTCTAGATAGGGTACCGTCCGGGTGGATGTGACACCTAGCATCTCTTTATATAGGAAAACTCAATAGATCATCCATCAAGATCTAATAATCCCTATTAGCCCACACTAGCCGGTCCATATAAGAGTTTTAGTAACTATATATTACCATGTTAGACCAAATATGGAAACCAAATCAAAGTGTAACACAATCACTAAAGCCCACCTTATGTGGAATATTTTATTAATATACTAGCATTCTCCCACTTGGGCTATGTTGATTGTGACACAATCAAGCAAAACAAAACTCTCTTTATTTATTTATTTTTAAGAAAACATTCGAAAAGCCTGTTGAAAACATTTTGATCTTTATTTGCACAACTTTATATTGGTCTAGGGATATTACTAAAACTCAATCCCTTTACATAGAGGCTTAAGTACCAAATCATGGCAGTCATTGCATCTTTTAAGTGGCACAAGACCATCCATGGTCATAAGTACTCTTAATACTATTGAAAATTGATGCAATATGGTCACTACAAGAAAACGGGCCTATGGCGGCACTTTGGGTAAGGATAAACCAGCGTTTGATGAAAACGCCGCTGTATGTTAACTTAGAGTGGCATTTCCCAAAAAATGCCATTGTATGTTATTTGTGACAGCATTTTTGTAAAACGTTGTTGTATGTTAAGCTTTAGCTGTGCACTTTGTGAGAGGGGGTGGTCATATAAAACCTTTTAACGGCGTTGTATATAGCTCGTAACGGCATTTCTAAGAAACACCATCGTACGTCCCTTCACTCATGTCGTCCCTTCCATGAGGTATTATAGTTTAAAATGGCTAATATATGGCTTTATAATGGCGTTTCTTAGAAATGCTGTTGTATATAGTTTATAACGGCATTTACGAAAAATTCCGTCGTATGTCCCCTTCGTTTATATCGTTTTTGGAAAATACTGGTGTGTTTCTAATATATAGATTTATAACAGCGTTTCTTAGAAACGCTGTTGTATAAAGCTTTATAACGGCATTTACGGAAAACGCCGTTGTATGATTGTAGTTTAAATGTCTGTAGGTCTTTTTACGGCATTTCATGGAAACTCCGTGGTTGCCCTAATACCTCCCGCCCCCACGCCTATTTTTCACTTGTGGAAGACGAGCAGTCGAACGAAAAACCACTCATTCTCTCACTTGCTCTCTCTCTCTCTTTCTCAATCCCTTTGTTCTCTGGATTGCTCGCATCTTGCTCCCTCATTCTGAGAGATCGAACTCGAGTTGGAGCTTTCATAAGCCTGATTCTAACCTCGATGGACAGGCTGCTTCTTGATTCACTCACTCCGGCAAGCATTCTAAGAGATCGAACTCGAATTGGAGCTTTCGTCAGTTCAGTCAGCTACTGGATCGGAGCGAGCATTCTAAAGCAAGCCTTCTACAGGTTGGAGCTTTCATAGAGCAATTTTCTATAGCTTAAGACTCGAGTTGGAGCTTTCAAGGAACTTTTGGGTTCTCTCACTGTCTCTCTTGCTCTTGCTCGCTGAATCTCAGGCAAGGAGCTTTGTTTGGAGATTTTGTTAGGTCTGAGACTCCCTTCTCCTGCGTTTGGTAGATCATATTGAGTTGATTTGGAAATTTATGTTTGTTAGAAATTTAGAATTGCACACCCATAATTGACGAATGATTACTGTGATAAATCTGTGTTTGTTTCTGTTGTTTGTTATGGAGTAATTTTTTTTTAATCTGGTTGGAGTGTATCACTTACAGAACTACATGAAAATGTGACTTACAGTTGCAGATATCAAAATGAAATTTAGCTATGGTGTTTATGTTTTAGGAGCTCTGGATCTAAATGATATATTTATTTGTCTTACATCGACTCCGTTCTTCCATGGATAACTCCGATGATATATTTATTTGTCTCCATTCATTTGTTCATTTTTTTTTGTTTCTCCTACTATCACATTTCAGTTTTGCTCAGTATGGAAACCTTGACCTAATGTCTCATAAATCGTGTTGCTCTTTCTGATATTTTCTGTTTTTGTTTTTGAAGTCATACTACATCTCTTTGGATTTTCTGTTCCTGATATGGCCCATCTTTGAAGCATGTATAAAATTTTGTTGTTAAATTAAAAACAAATGAGAGGTGATGTTCCCAGGTCTCAATTCACGTTCTCATTAAGTGATTAATCATATAAAATTATCAATGAATCAATAAGAAGAAACGCAACCTATAAACCCTAACCTAGCCTAACGATTCGGTCGTGTGATTTAACAAGAAAACAAAAGCAAGAAGAAGAAGAAGAAGTAGAGACACAGAGATGATTACGGAGTTCGGCAATATGCCTACTCTCCGGGATTCAGGTATGAATCCAATTCACTAAGCCTTTGGGAAGTTACAGATTTAGAAGAAGAAAGAAGAGATTACGAATACACCTGATACAAGCAACCATAGGTCTCCAAAGTACCATCGAGTGCTCGCCATACTCCAGCGATCAAAAGCCCTATATCATCTCCTTCAAGAACCAAGGAATATCAGAGCTACAGGCGATCGAAGACAACAGCCATGGACGAACCTTCAGAAAGCTTCAAGAACCATAGAACAGAGAGAAAACCCCAAATGAAAAACGATTTGCATATACCCCCTGAACCAATCCAGCCCTCTAATAAACAATAGGCTGTGAACCATATGAACCCAACCGGTTCGGTTCATGACTAAAGAAGTACAAATACCAGATTACCCCTAACAATCTCCCCCTTAATCTGTACACCCAAAATGACTATAGTGAGCTGGATGCGACCGTCATCATCCAAGTATACCTGCACACACAAGACAAAAGAAAACCACAGTACAAAGCAAATAAAATATGCAAAATACCTAGACACGCACTAACCATGCAACACTAATGACTCCATGCAGATACACCATGCAACAAACTGCACCAGGTAGAGAAACCCTAAACATAACTCATAACTCACAACTCACTCATATAACTATGAAGAACAAACATGCACACACCAGGCATATATCTCATAACAGAGACAAACAGAGAAAGAGTTATAAAAAATTTGGGCAGCATCTCCCCTAAAAATGCAACATATGCAAAACCTGATAAACAAACACAAACATACCTGGACATCACCACACCATAGATAAATGAAAACAAAGTATACAATCTCCACAAGAGGTAATAACCCACCACATAGACTTACTCATGCCAACCAAAGCATACTAAATATATGAATTAAAACAAGTAAGACTTTAAATAAGAGACTTGTATAAACTTCAAGAAATCCATGGTGATATCCAAAACCAACCTAGATTAACAGAACCTCACAACATCAACAGATGAAGAACATGAATCCTGACATAATTGTCAATGCCAAAACAGCCCATGAATCTACAAATGCTTACAATATAAGCCAAGTCAAGTCTAAAACATATCACATGATACATAAGAGAACTTAACCAACTAAAGAAGAGAGATTAAACAATTCAAATATATAAAACATAACAAGTAAGCATAAATCTCTCCCCCTCAACCAGTAGATTCCAAAACTTAGGAAATTCCTAACAAATCCATGTATTTTCATTTCAAAATTTTGATTTTAAAACCTTCCCCAAGGAATACAATCATGCAATCAATATGTAAACTACATAGATGCAAATATAAGATACAGAAAATGAAATGAGAAACTAGAGGTAACTGTCAACCTAAAACTGCAAATACAATGCAAAAAACTCAACCATCAAGTCTTATATATCAATGCCAAGGGTATTCAAATGAAATCACAAAAGATTCATTAACAAGTCATATTTTCAAATTCAGTTGTTAAAATGCCTAAAGAAGTTGCAAATCTTTCTTTCTACTATATTAAAGTAAAGAAAGACAACAAGTATCCAATTACCCATTAAAATAATGAAGAGAGTAACTCAGGATAGCAAATATTCTAATAGCCTTACATTTAACCAACAAGATGAAAATATTCTAAACAAACCCAAATAGGCACTAACACTCCTCAATCCATCACTGGCTTACTACCACTACTCAAACCAAGACCTCTTCACCCACTCACTACACATGACTGGCACAAGTCACAACTAGACACATCTAGGTCATCTAGAGTAGAAACCAAACCAGAGATAAAAGAAATAAACTCAATAAGACTTGACAACTCTGATCAACAAGACCAGACTCAATGACCACATAAAAATACAACTGCAAACAAGACATAATCTAACCAATAAAACTGGTGCAAGTCATCTAACAGACAACTCAATAAATCTGACAATAACTACTCCCAAATCAAAATCATACAAGCTGACAGACCATATCCCCTGAATATCATGTGAACCCCAACCTGTGAGAACACACCCTCTTGACAACACCTATGTCAAGACCAGCACCAATGCTGAACTGGAGAACAAACCTCTCCCCCTAGAGACCAACCTCTTCAAACACTTGACAACACTGTGTCAAAAAACCAGCACTCATGCTAAACATGGAGACTATACCTCTCCAAACACCAGGGATATATCTAATGCTATAACAAGTGAAATAGGAATCCTCATGTGTAACCAACTATACTAAACAGTCTCAACACCACCTATTACCACTCAAGCATTACAAAAAACAGTCAGACAAGTATATCAATGCCAATAAAAGCATCCATGAGAGTACAAAACAACAACAAATACATAACATGCCAACACTATCATAATTGGTCAAGAATTCTCACACAACAAGGCATATCTTAACCAATAGAAAAACTAGGCATAAAACATGTTGTCTCAGATTTATGAAAAATAAACAGCTTCTTTACACAAGCATATCACCTTAAAGATAAATAGACCACCTCCTTTTAACAAAGGAACAAAATAGGATAAGCCAAAGTGTGCACCCAATGGAAACCCAAACACTAGGGCTGCGTTTGTTTGCTGGAATAAAGGTGGGGTGGGAAAAAAGGGGTGGGAAAATTCTTGAAAAATGTGTAAATTTCTTACTTTTCCTTTAAATCCTAAAATGGTAGAGTGTTTGGTTGTTTGGGGTGGGAAAGTGGGAGACAAGGTTCCTTGAATCAAGGAACCTTGTCTGCTGATGTGGCAGTTCAACTTTCCCACCCCATGCTATTTTAAAACCCCACATATTTGGTGGGATTTTGTGGGAAAGTTGGGAAAAGTAAAAAAGTGGGACCCACCCGATCACTTTTCCACAAAACCCTTTCCTTTCCTTTTCTTCTCCCTCACCCCACTACATGTGGGACCCATATGTTTTTTTTTCCCACCCCTTTTTTCCCACCCCACCTTTGCAAACAAACGCAGCCTAGGTCTTAAAACAAGGTTTATGCTAACACAGAAAGCACCTAGGTCATCAAAGGACCTCAAACATGTTTATTTCACCAGAATTACGCACATTATTATTAGATGTCTCATCTTCTAGCAGTTTTCTCTTATATGCAAAACAATTTTTCTTAAAGTGTCCTACTTTCTTGCAAAAGAAGCATCTCTTGAGGTTTGCATCAGACTTGTTGTTCCCATTATTATTCTTCTTGTTATTCTCATGACTTTCAAATACTTTTCCCTTCCCTTTAGGTCTCCCTTGTTTGTAAGAGCCTTTGCCCCTAACAAACAGATTTTCCCCACTATCCTTAGTCTTACCAAAAGCCAATAGTTCAGACTCCCTATTCTTTAAGGCATCAATCAGTTGTTCTAGGGAAATGTTTTGACAAGCATACTTGATTGAGTTCTTAACAACAAGATAATCATTATGAAGTGAATTCAATAGGATAATAGACAAGTCCTGATTTTCCAATTTAGTCTTCTCCCCTGTATTTGCTAAGTCTTGAATCAACTTCTTAAATGTATCTAGGTTCTTGTCAAGGCTAATTGTAGGGTCCATCTTAAACCCATACAACCTCTCCTTTAAATAAATTTTGTTACCTAGATTCTTTTTCTGATAGATCTGTTCAAGCTTATTCCAAACTTTAATAGGAGTATTGTCATCATTATCAAGACACCTGATAACCCCATCAGTGATGTTCCAGAGCATGCAACCAATGGCATTCTCCATCACTTCAGTCCTCAAGACTGGATCAATACTTTCAAAGAAAGCATCTGGGTCATCTATAGATCTTAGGAGCTTTTGCTGAGCCATTAAGGCTTGAACCTTCCTCTTCCAAATCCCAAAGTCCCCTATCCCATCAAACTTCTCAATGTCTACCCTGGAACCCCCCATAGGAGTATCAATATTTAGGTACCTAGGATTCCCCCCTAGACCTACTGCCCTACCCGAGCCTGTGGTAACCCCACTGACCACACTGGGAGGAGTGCCCTCCCCTAGTAGACCAAATCCCTTACTTAACTCCACTTTGACACCAGTAAATCACAACAAATCAGTATATAAGAAATAATTCAAACAATACTGATATAAACAATTCTGAGAAAGGAAGATTAAACTAATCAAGCATCAATTAATCACACTTTGTTTGCTAATATCATTCAAAACAAAAAACATCAGCATTTATTTAATTAGATGTTAACACAACAGGCCAATACAAACCAAGTAAAGTGCCAATATTAACAAACTAATATAATAATGCAATTTTATATATAAAAAAATAATATTCAGCAAAATTATAAAAATCAGTGATTAATCAAGAATTAATCATCTCAGAATATCTTCTCATACATAGGCTTATTCCATTACACTAATTAAAATTCTTCTCAAGCATAAGACCGAATATGATCAGGGCAGTAGAAGCAGGTATATGCAAAATCAGAAAGATTAACAAATGTAAAAGCCTAAGAACCGTATGAGAACAAACATTCAAATTAGATGTAAATCATACAAAAGTCCTAATCTGATTTCATCTCATCACCTTCTAACCAAGCTAACTGGCTAACATTGGCTAACAATTAATAAAAGCAGAATAAACCAGTCTTATTAGCACATCATATGTAGACAGCATTAACAGTGGCCGAATTACACAGATCATGTTACCAACAGTGGCATAACTGAGTTATACAAATCATATGTAAGCAGTAGCATAACTAAATAACAATAAAAAATATGAATATGATCAGACTATAACCAGCAGCCATATCTTACAACATCATATATATGAACTAGATGTAGCAGCAGCCGAAACCAGATTAATTTAAATACCATGAGATTGCATAATCAAATTAGAAGTATGAAACACAAGAACAAACTAATTCGATTTCATCTAATAACCGAAACACAGGCTATCTCAGGCTAACTGGCTAACCGAGCTCTGATGCCAATTTGATGTTCCCAGGTCTCAATTCACGTTCTCATTAAGTGATTAATCATATAAAATTATCAATGAATCAATAAGAAGAAACGCAACCTATAAACCCTAACCTAGCCTAACGATTCGGTCGTGTGATTTAACAAGAAAACAAAAGCAAGAAGAAGAAGAAGAAGTAGAGACACAGAGATGATTACGGAGTTCGGCAATATGCCTACTCTCCGGGATTCAGGTATGAATCCAATTCACTAAGCCTTTGGGAAGTTACAGATTTAGAAGAAGAAAGAAGAGATTACGAATACACCTGATACAAGCAACCATAGGTCTCCAAAGTACCATCGAGTGCTCGCCATACTCCAACGATCAAAAGCCCTATATCATCTCCTTCAAGAACCAAGGAAGATCAGAGCTACAGGCGATCGAGGACAACAGCCATGGACGAACCTTCAAAAAGCTTCAAGAACCGTAGAACAGAGAGAAAACCCCAAATGAAAAACGATTTGCATATACCCCCTTGAACCAATCCAGCCCTCTAATAAACAATAGGCTGTGAACCATATGAACCCAACCGGTTCGGTTCATGACTAAAGAAGTACAAATACCAGATTACCCCTAACAAGAGGGAAACCAATTTGTTTCAATTTAGTTACTGATGTTCCCATGGATACTCTGAGGAAACCAATTGCTAATTATTTTAGTATAACAAGACCTGAATACCGATTCACTGCAGTCAAAGCAGATCCGCAATAAGCCTACAACAACCATGAGATGAGAAGTAACAACAATAAATTTATTGATAAACAAAGATAACTAGGAGACCCAGTCAAGGTAGCATTCCAGGAACATCCCTTATATGGGATCAGCTGCACAGGTCCTAGCCTTCCAGACAGCTGTATCAGCACAAATATGGGCGTGTAGTCCTAGCACATGCATATCATTTCTTACAACTTCTTCAACAGCCAATTTAAGCCTAACCCTACCTTTTTTAGTTCCATCTACTCGGATCTGATCACTCTTTTTCAGGAACCTCTACCGGCCTCCTATGGACATGCCCAGACCTGATATACCCTTTATCTACTTTAAAAGAAATAATTAGACAAGGATTTAGTTGGTCTATACAGAATAGGAGTAGATTGTCTTCTTCCCTATGTCAATGTCTTCTTTTCTATGTCAACTTTGTAAGAGCCAAGGTCCTAGCGACTTGTTGAATTGAAGATTGAAGTTTTTCTCCGCAATACTTGAGAAAATCATCGAGGCATGAAACTATTCAGGTGGAAGCAATCTGATCCGATTGGGGGAGAGACCAGAGTTCTCTATAAATGTTCTCATACTCTGTTTTATTTACTCCAGGTACTGATTTCTTCTTCCCATCAATTACAAATCTCACCTTGGAATCAATTTGAATTTTCTCTTTTGCACTATCAGCATCCTCTTGCTTTTATATGACCCATTTCAGAAAGTCGGCTTGCCAATAGAATCCAAGTAAGGGTTTAGAAATGGCAGGTCCATGGCTTCCACTACAAAGAAAACAAAAGGATACATGATCAGTACATTAGATAATAGAGAAAAGTGATCTTTATTTCATGAACTGGTGATCAAAAACAGTGAAAATACTTCCTTAACAAAATAATAAATTGAAAGGACGTGACAGTAAATAGGTTGTGCGAGCTAATCTTAAGGTACATCTAGGATTTTTTTATGTTTCTTAATTAGTAAATTTTCAGTGGAGCTGATGCAAATTAAGCTGTAGCATTTCTTCTTGATTCTGTTTTCATCGTCGGAGATAGTCCACTGGTTTAGTGATTTATCAATTTATTTTCTAATAAAGAAAGAGGGCCAAGGGTTAAGGGTCAATTTCTTCTTAGTTAGTAAATTTTCAATTGAATGTACTTCTTTTCCCATGTCTTTAATGCTGTAGTTTGAATCAATTCTCACAATTTTCCTAACAAAAAAGAGAATTGATATCAGTCCTAGCAAATTGTAGAATACTTAAATCGCAGTAAGCTCTATAGACCACTAAACCTCAGTCAACTTTTGTAAGACCATCAGAAATTTTGATTAAAACAGTGAGGCAATCATAGAAACCCACTTGTTGTCAATGATTATCGCAATACAATAAGGGAAAAAGAGAGGAGATTATTTACCCATAGCATCCAAGTCTGACCATCACATTCTTGGAAGAGAACCATTCTCAACCCATACACTAAAACCATATATTTTTCAATATCTCTTCTTCTTCTTCTTCTGTTTTCTTTAAAGAAAAGTCTGTTACATACAGTTGCTTATATCCGATCCTCATACGGCTATTTGTACTGTGAACCAATGTCCTATTGCTACTGTTATTGAAACAATTGATTCTTTAAAAAAAGCACAGAACTAGATCCTAATTTTGCTCAGACTTAAACCCATAATATTTAGGATTGGATTAACCCAAGAACAGACACGACTAAAATCAACTCCTAAACTTAGCATATTTTCAATTTTTAAATTAACTAAGCCCCTCTTGTAAGGAAGCCAAAACTATGTACAAGAAAAGAGAAGGCTGGCCCATGTGTAAGAACAATATTTCAGCCACTGGCTGGAACTTGAATCTCTGTTGTCATCACTATGAAGTTGTTTTGATCTGTTCCTGCCCTTCCCAAAGATAAAAGAGAGTACTAATGCACAAACATATGCAGAAAAAAAAGAAGGAAAGCACTACATAATGATTGCTTCTATGAGATAGAGTGACATCCACTAATACTTATCCATTTTACAGGCAAAATATGGTGTCAGCTGCTTGGAACTTCCTCTCATCCAGCATACAGAAGGGCTTGATTTTGATAGACTTTCTACTGTCTCAAGTGGTTGGTTTCAATGCAAGGGGAAAACTACCATGTCCTGCTGGTTTCTTTTCTTTTTGATCACCTTAATAATCTTCACGAGTTAAACTTATTTTCTGTTCATTTTCTGCCCTGAAAATGTGAACAAAAAACCCATGATTGTTTATTTTTTTTGTTTCTTTTGCTACCAGACAGCATTTGACTGGATTGTCATAACTTCTCCAGAAGCATGTTTAGTGTTCCTTGAAGCTTGGAAGTAAGCATTAAAATTTGCTTTATGTAGCACAATATTTTTCTGTACTTGATATGATGAGTGCTGCTGTTTGCTAGAAGCTTTTTTAGGGTTAAATATCATAATGTAATTGTTATAATTGTTATCATGATATCTATGCATTGGAAATAAGCCAGCTGTGAATTCTACAACTTAAAAGCATTATCCTCTTACCAAATTCAAGGATGATCTTATCCCAACTTGAGTAGAGCTTCTCTCATGTTTCTCTATTTTGGTCTCCTATGAGATAATTGGTCCTAGTTTGTTACACAGATCTTACTCTTATTGATAATCTTAAAGAAGTTCTGTTGCTAGTTCTCTTTTGTCTACATAAGTTCTTAAATATATTTTCTTTAGCTTTGACTGGTATTGTTCTTGTCTTCAATGCCTTCTTACTATCTTGGCTTTAGCAGGTTTGAGTTTCTGATATGTTCTTATACAGCATTAAGTAATCCCTGAATAAAAGAGACATTTGTTTGATGAGCCTTGTTGAATCTGATTGGATTATTATATTTTGGGCTGTATCTTCTGTAACTGATTTGACTATTATATTTTGGGCTGTATCTTCTGTACCACTGACTTTGGAAGGCCCTTGACATGTTAAATTTCTGCAAGCTGGCAGGTTTAAGGCCCAAATTTTGTAGTGCAGCAGGGCCCAAGTTTCCCATTTCATATGTAGGGCTTGCCATGTGACAAATAAATACTTGGAAATAGATCAACATAATAAGTAGGAACCTTTCGTTGAGTGTGGTTGCAAGGAAGTTGAGCAGACCAAAGTGTTGGACAAAATAATTCCTATTTTCAGGTGAGAAACTGGGTTACCATTTGAAAATATAAGTTGGAATCTACCTACCTCATTTTAGTCCTAAATGAGAAGCCATTCGTGTAAGGAAAACGTTTTACCAATCAACAGTAGTAAGGTAACAAGGTCCTGAAAGGCTGAAGATATTCCTCTCAGAGGTCATCATCTATGTAGTTCTGCTATTTCTCTTCCTGATTTCTCCACAGAATCTGCAACTAACTGTTTCATTGGTATGATTGGTTTGAGCAGGGATGAAAATTGGTTTTCCATGTATGTTTCATATATTCCCTTCATGATTATGGTGTATTAGAATGAAGTTTAATTGATATTTTGAAAGGTTATTCAGCTAAGTTGATCTACCATTTAATGGATAGAAGTTGGATTCGAAAGTCACGGGATCGTGGATTCCGTGCAGGTGATACATATAAAGGTGGTGTAAATGGATTCCTTGATTTTGCATTTTCTAAAGTAACCTTAGGAGAGAAGATTCCATGTCCATGTGTAAACTGCACCAACCACCGACTAGAAACACGAGATGAAGTGTTTGAGCACTTGATTGTTGATGGAATTGTGGCTGGTTACATGTTTTGGAGTTCCCATGGGGAAGTTAGATCTTCATTTACCACAACAACAGAGAATAATGTGATTAGTGAAGAAGATCAAGGCATTGTTAACATGAATGACATACTTCATGATGCATTTCCTAGTCAGACTTTTACAGAACATGGTGTTTATACCACAAACGAACACATGGATGGAGTAAGACATGAATCAGAAAAATGGGAGAGATTGATAGAACCAATAGAGATGGCATTATATACAGACTACAAGGAATTCACAAGATTGTCATTCACTATTGCACTATACAACATAAAGTGTTTATGCGGTTGGAGTGACAAGTCTTTCTCTATGTTGTTGGATTTATTGAAAAAAGCATTACCACAACACAATACTTTGCCAAAATCTTTATATGAAGCAAAGAAGATGATTAAGGACTTGGGACTCAGTTACAATAAGATTGATGCATGTCCGAATGATTGCATATTATATTGGAAAAATGCATCTACTGAATAATCATGTCTTAAGTGTGGTACATCTAGGTATGAAGGTAAGAAGAATGCTCCAGCAAAAGTATTAGATACCAAGACTTCAAAGGTTGTATAGATCATTTATAACTTCATTTGAAATGAAATGGCATAAAGATGGATGCATAGATGATGGGAAACTACGTCATCCTGTAGATGGAGAAGCGTGGAAGAATTTTGATGGATTACATCGATCTTTCAGTGTTGATCCGCGAAATATAAGGTTAGGGCTTGAAAGTGATAAATTTAACCCAAATGGTATGAATCGTTCACATAGCACTTGGCTGGTTGTTGTGGTGCCTTATAATCTACCTCTATGGAAGTGTATGAAACATCATTCATTCATATTGACATTATTGATTCCAGGGCCAAATCAACCTGGAAACAATATAGATGTTTATTTACAGCCTTTGATAGATGAATTGAAATTATTGTGAGATGGTGTTGACACATATAATTCGTTGAAGAAATAATCATTTAACTTGCGTGCATGCCTCTTATGGACAATTAATGACTTTCCAGCATATGCTAATCTTTCAGGTTGGAGCACAAAGGGAGCATTGGCATGCCCTTGTTGCAACAAGGACACTAGTTCAACATGGCTGAAACATAGTTGCAAGCATTGTTATTTAGGACATCGTCGATTCCTCAAGGAAAATCATAAATTTCAATGGGATAAGAGAGGTTTTAATGGTCATGTTGAGTTTGGGCAAGCACCACAACTCTTTTCAGGCACTGCTTTACTAGCTCAAATGGAAGGTGTGGAATTCCTACCATTTGGGAAAGAACTTGATAAGAATAGTGGTAGTAAACGGAAGATAGTTGCTACAAAAGAACTACCATTTAATTGAAAAAAGAAAAATATATTCTTTGAGTTACCCTATTGGAAGGATAATCTACTACGCCATAATCTAGATGTTATGTATGTAACAAAAAATGTATTTGACAACATAATTGGTATGTTGATGGAATTGAAAGATAAATCGAAGGACAAGTTGGAGGCTCGACTGGATTTGCAAGAGATGAACATTAGGCCATCCTTGCATCCACAAAAATTAGAGAGAAGCACCAAGTTGAATATCCCTCCAGCAAGCCATACAATGTCTAAGGTTGAAAAGAACAGTTTTGTGGAGCTTTGGATTGTTCAAAGGTCCCTGATGGTTATTTTGGAAATATATCACGTTGTGTGCAAGTAAATGAAAGGAATATTTCTGGATTGAAGAGCCACAATTGTCATGTTTTAATGTAGCAACTCCTTTCTGTGGCAATACTTGTACATCCAATAAAGAATGTGAAGTTGGTGTTATCATCACTGTTTGGGTTCTTTCGATGTCTCCGTGCCAAGGTTGGTACAAAAGAAAATCTGAACCATCTTGAAGCAAGTATTGCAAAAATTTTATGCAATCTTGAAAGAATCTTTCCTGCTACATTCTTTGATGTTATGATTCATTTACCACGAGAGGTATTACTTGGTGGACCCATCCATTACAGGTGGATGTATCCATTTGAAAGGTTAGTAATTAATGCTTTTGTAACTTTCAGGATACTTCTAGGATCTTTTGAATATTCGTTTTCTTAAAGTTATTTTATATGTTATTAGATTCAACAAGACCCTAAAGGACTACAAGCGTAATAATAAATACCCAAAAGAATCTATTGCAAAAGGGTACATTGCAAATGAATGCCTAACATTTTGTTCTCAACATATTAATGGACTTGAGACTTGTTATTCCCGTCCAAAAAGGAATCTTGCTAACGGAAATCTACAGTCAGAGTAGCAACACTGGATTTTTTCAACCAATGGGAGACCTTTAGGGAGTGTTGTAATGATATAGTTAGATTGGAAAGAGATGCAACAAGCTCATCGATATGTTCTATTGCATTATGATCTCATTGATAAATATCGGAAGTAAGTATCAACACTAATGTTACTTTAGCCCTAATCTTTGTCTTCCCTAGTGTGACTTCTTTAAATATAGACTCCATTTGGAAGAGCTTAAAGCAAAATTGAACTATATAGTACGGAAACAACAAAGAGAAAAATTGCATGCAGAGCAATTCATCGAATGGTTCAAAATTCATGTAAGCAACATTAAGTATTTAGATATCAAAGCATCTATCTTTGACTTCCTTTTTCTAAAATAATGTTAATTGATTAGGTGGACAAGCAAAGGGAATCAGGGGAAGAGGTACCTCATATTATCTAAGGCTAGCCAAAGGTCCCAATCGGGAAGTAAAAAAGTATAAGGGGCACATTTTGAATGGTGGACGTTTTCTCACCAAATATCATGAAGCCAATCATCAAACACAAAATAGTGGACTAGTTGTAACAACAGTAACATCAAGCTATGCTAGTCATAGAGATACTCAACCCCGTGATGGAAATGTTCATTACTATGGCATGTTACAGGAAGTGGTTGAGTTGGAATATTTAGCATAAT
Organism: Hakea prostrata; assembly: GCF_041222555.1. Taxonomy (NCBI): domain Eukaryota; kingdom Viridiplantae; phylum Streptophyta; class Magnoliopsida; order Proteales; family Proteaceae; genus Hakea; species Hakea prostrata. The sequence continues at coordinate 5,998,235 of NC_142606.1, forward strand.
TGAAGACAATATTATTCCATTGTGATTGGGCTAACACAAGTAACAGAGCATTGATTAAAGAATCTACAGACTTAACACGTGTAAACTTTAATCATTTAATACATATTAGGAAAATTTTATATGATGATCCATTTGTCTTCCCTAGCCAAGCAGAACAGGAGTTTTATGTGATAGACCCAATAAACCAAGGTTGAGTTATTGTTCTAAAGACAAAAATACGTGATGTGTTTGATATAGATGGTGCTATGGAAAAAGACTTTGCTGAAGAATTATGACATATGACTACGCAAACTATGGAATTAAGGCAATTGAACATTAATGATGTTGATGTTAGTTTGTTAAGGGTAGATTTAGTGGGAGAAATTGTTGACTTAGAGGAGTTATCTTAGTTTGTATATTAAATTTAGTTGGGGATATGTTAATGCTCAGTGTCTTTTATTTTCTTTTATTGGACCCTTTTCCTATCTCTTTTATATATGCATTTTCTTTTTTTTTTTTTTTTCCCCAACAATATCAAAGCATATCAGATTTGTGTTTGTCATTGTGGATTGGAATTCAACATCTTATCACCTTTTGTTCTAGCTAGTTTCATTTCTTAGTGTGAGGATCTATAATTCTTAACATGTATTATTTTTGTGTTGGATATTGATGGTCTTATAATAACTGATTATTGTTTGGATACATAGACTCTTGTTAAATGATGATTTATTGATTATTCCTTGTATTGAGATTGTGTTTATATTTTCTATTTTTTTGAAATGTTCATGATTATCAATGTTGTTCCAATGTATGTTAATTCAAGTGAGGATGGGTGAGAATCATGAAGATTCTGATTACGATAATGCTTTGCACCACGAGGACCAAAGCGACGATGATCATGGTACGATTGCGTCCTCTTCAAGTACAACATTTGATTTCTACTTTTCATTTTCAAGCATAATTAAAATGATTGTTGTAACTTATACTGGGATAGACACTAATGTTGTCACATTTTTCAAATGTAGAGCATAACAGAGGGTGAGGGCGTACCATAGGAAAAAAAATCAATGAAAGAGTCGAGAAGAAAGATGTGGGTCTTGATGAAGATAACGCTATGGTTGGAAAAAATAATAGTGAGGCATCTACGTACATAGGGATACTTGCTAGGGATCCAGTCAAGTTATCATTGAACTATCCAGATTGGAGAAAGGTTCCATTACATCACAAATTAGATGCATGGGCCAGACTTAAGGTACAATGACATCCTTTATTATCTTATTTATGTTATTAATTCATGGGATTGGACATCTACTAATGTATCTTCTTTATTAGAATAAATTTAATGTGCCAGATGAAGGTCAACGCATTTTTTTAATGAAGTTAGGCCATGTATGGAGGGATTTTTAGGTAAAATTATTGAGAGAGACAAAAGAAAAATACGAGAACATTTATGATGCTCCTCGTCCTACTAGTCCCATAGAGGTTCCAACAAATCAATGGGAGTACCTCAAAGTCAAGTGGACATCTGAAGAGTGGATGATATACAATTTTTTAAGCAGTCCTGTGATTTTAATCTTTTATTATTATTATTATTTTTTATTTTTTATCATAATAGCATTCTATTTTTACTTTACCCATTTACTTATAAAATATATGACAATCATGAGTTTGATATCTGGTAGGAAATATCTGCAAAGAATAAAAGCACCAGAGAAAAAAAGAATATATCTTATACAACTGGTCGGAAGAGTTTTGCACAACTTGCTTGCACATGAGATGGTAAGTTTCTTATTCACATCTTGTATATTAAGTTTCTTATTCACATGATTTTAATCTTTTGTCATGTTTGGTTGTTTAGAGGGCAGAAGGTGAGGATGTTACTGGAATTAAATTTTATAAGAGAACTCGCCAAAGAAAAGATGGTAGCTTCATAAATCCGGCTGCCAGAGAGATTGCGGTATGATCTTTTATTTCAATTAAATTTAGTTTATAGAGAATACCTAATATTTTCTATCATGGTATAGACTAACTTATTTTACATTTGTTTATAAGAAAAACTTGATTACGAATTAGAGAAACAACTTCCAGAGGTAAGAGACACTCCTGCTACCCAAGACAATGCTTTTGAGGTAGTCATTGGGAAGGAATGTCCGGGGCAGGTTCGTGGTGCAGGTGTAGGAGTTACACTTATTAGTCGTCACCTCACTCAGAACGACAATGAGATGCGATTGGAAAGAGAAAAAAGTCAGCAAAAAATTGAAAAGTTGGAGAATGAGATCAAAGACATCAAACATAAATTAGTGGAGAAGGAAAAAGATCATAGTCAACTTCAACTTGAAATGACCCAATTAACTCAACTTGTAATGGATAGGCTTGGTTCACAAGGTTCAACTCACTTATAGACCAACGACTCTCAGTCATAGATGTGGTTGCTCTTGTGGGTAAGTAAGCTTCTCATGATCTCCAGATTTTGACAACTGTAAAATGAACTGGATGTATTTTTAAGCCTTGGAAAGGTTTTATGTGCATTTAAATCTTTGAGGTGATTGATTATTTATTTATTTTGTTTTTCCTTGTTTAGGTTCCACAAACTGGATGGGATAAGTTATTTGTATCTTTAATTCCTGTTGACAAATTGTATTACGTGGTAAGGAACTATTCTGTTATAGATTACATATTGTAGCTTATTTCTTAGTCATTGTCTTACTAATAGAATTTCCTAGTCTTTTTCCATATCATGCTCGAATTTTAAAATAATTGTTTTTCTTTTTGAAGTAGGCTGATCTAAAAGTTAGATTTAAGTCAAAATCTAGAGGAACTTTCCTTCTCTTGAAGAGGATGTAGAGTTAAATGAAGACCATGCTGATTCAGCTGCTTGGATTGATGACTCATCTAACACATCTGAAAGCATTTATGCTGAAAAGCAAGATTCATCCAGCATGCACAAACTTGATAGTCTCAGGAGCACATTGTCTGGTGAATTAGGAGGACTTTCTCTTAATCAAAGTCTTCAACCTGAGAAAAAGGACCCCTCTGATCTTCAGATTTTGCAACAGGGGAGCAGTGATTGGGCCCATGGTTGGAGTTCAGACTATTCTTTGGATAATGACTTGACAACTGTTTATGAAGAGAATAGCCGGCTTAGAGAAAGCTTGAAAGTGGTTGAGTCTTCTATCCTAGAGCTGAAGCTTCTAGTAAGCAATGCACAAAGTCAAGCTAATGAATTAGGTGGTGAGACAGAAAAGTATTCTGAGCAGCTTGCTGCTGAAATTGCTTCGGGAGCAAGATTGGCAAAAGAAGTTACTTCACTAAAAGCAAAGTGTTCACAGTTAAAATTTGATTTTGAATAGCTTCAGCATTCTAGATCGGATCCTCAGACCAATAAGGAATTCATTGAGAAGGAGCATGATTACTTATCGTTGGATGTGCAAGATGAAATGGATGCGGGTCTTTTGGTTATGGAGGATAAGCTAAGGGAGGTTTAGGACAAGGCATGTCATGGGTATAGTGATTGTGAAGCCGGTTTCCTCTACTCAGACTTAAGAGGCATTGCAACACACCCTGCAAGATCTTAAACAGGGAACCACAAATATAGTTTCTCTAATAAATTTACTTCCAACGGAAGTAGCAAAAATGAAGGAGATTAGAGTGATGACTGTGCAAAGAACCGTACACTTCAATGGTGGAGATGGGGGAAGTTGTTTAGAGGGCTTTGCTGCCAACAATTCTCTACTTGAAGTATGCTTCACTGTTTCTGAGACCCTGTGCAAATTTCTATGGAGGCTCAACGTATTGATATTACATTTGCAATGGAAACCAAAATTCATAAACTTCAAATGGAGTTAGAAGAGTCCAAAACTGAAAGGGAAAGCCTTGCCCAGAAAATGGGCTAGCTGGAATGCTACTATGAAGCTCTTGTTTAGGGACTTTAGGAAAGTCAGAGCAAATGCTAGTAGAGTTGTAGAACCTTAGAAATGAGCACTCTAGTTTCCTGTACACAATTTCTTCTTGTAAAACTGAGGTGGAAACAGTGCACCAAGAAATGAACGACCAGTTCTTAAAGTTTGCATCACAATGGCCCAGCCTTGTGGGGCTTTCGGTGCCATGAGAACATTTAAGCTTCCCAATTCTCTATATTACATCCTCTAAAGGATTGTTGGTATATGTATAATGGAAAGTGGCACATTTACATTTGTAAAATTGAATTTGGATTGATGGAATTGGATATTCATTTGTAAAATTGAATTTGGATTGATGGAATTGGATACTCATTTGTAAAATTGAATTTGGATTGATGGAATTGAATATTCATTTGTAAAATTGAATTTGGCTTTTTGGAACGATTTTTTTTTTAATTTAAAAAACCTATCCCGGCGTTTTAATAACGCCGGCATAATTAACATATCACGGCGTTTGTTGAAAACACAGCCATTAAAGTAAACACTTAAACAACACTTTTAACGGTGTTTATAAGAAACACTGCAACAACACTTTTAACGGCGTTTATAAGAAACGCCGCAATAGAATTTTTAACAGCGTTTATAAGAAATACCTCAACAAGTACTTTTCACCGGCGCTTGTATTTAGTGCCGCCATAACAATACGGCAGTGCTTTTGCCGTGTTTTTTTGCGGCGTTTTTGAAGCGCCAGGAAAGTTTTACAGCGGCACTTTTTAACTTATGGCGGTGTTTCCAAAATGCCGTCATAGGTCCATTTTCTTGTAGTGGGTAGTACAACAATTGATTACATTTTATAGAAAATCCTTATGTGTCATTCTATTGTCTGTCAAAATCTTCTACTTTTGTCTGTCCAAATCTTCCACTTTATGTGACTCAATGCCACAAGAGAATTTACTTTATGATTCCTACGAACATGTGACTCAATGCTACAAGTATGTACTTTATGGTTTCCATGAACCTGTTACTCAATGCCATGAGAATGTACTTTATGTTTCCACAAATCTGTGACTCAATGCTATGAGAGAATATACTTTACGGTTACTACAAACCTATATGTCATCTTTATAATTCATGTTTAACTTTATGTGTTACATGACATACCTCAAATCTAATACATATATCCCCCAGCCTTTGCTTAAGGTTAACACATACCTTAAAACTTGCATAATATGCAACATGATGATATTGTAAATACCCATGTGTCACCAAAGAACTTTATTGAATTCAAACAACAGATTATCCGTACATATACAAATAAAATGTCAAGAGACAAGTACAGATGGAAAACCTTATTACACAATAGAGAAAAATATACAAACTCCCACTAAGCAATCGCATCTAAGGATGCTCCTAATCCCATCATTACTAATTATCATTGAAAGACGTTTAGGTGGAAACCCTTACAGAATCAATCCATGTCATCTGCACAAATATGCTCTATCATGTTATCACCTTCTTTAACATTTTCCTTAATGGTCAAATACTTGAACTTCATGCGTTTAGACCCTGTGATACCCTTATTGTTTTTAATAAAAACACAACATAATTATTTTCATAGTACAACTGAACTAGATAGGTCTATCTACAATGTTAAATAAAACAATCAACAATCTAATGAGATTCTTTAGCCAAACTCTTTGAGTAGCTGCCCCATAGAATGACTACAAACTCTAGCTACATGATGGAGGAAGTAATTACACCCTACTCCGTACTTTTTCACAATACTTCCCCTCCTACCATCAAGGAAAATGACCTAATGTAGACTTCTTATTGTCCTAACAACTAGCAAGGTCAAATTCTATAAACCTTACTGCTATACGTCTAGAACACGATTATAAATCAACATATAATCTCTTGTCCTCTTCAAGTGCCTCAAATTTAGATACTTTCTTTAGTTGATCTCTCTCATAATCTTTTATAGAGCAACTGTAATGATCTCAGTGTATTTTTCTTGAGAATCAGAACATTCCTAGGTCTGCAATTCAGCATACTAAATTTCTTAAAATATAAACTATATATGCCCACTGAAAAAGCCAATAATTGGCATAAGCGATCACAATGGATTTCAATATCTAGGACAAAAGATTCCTCACCAACATCTTTCATATCAAATTCTTAGAAAACAATTACTTGGTCCTCATGCAATAGGCCAATGTCACCACTAGTGAGCAAAATATTATCAACATAAATAATGAGGAAAATAAAATTCCTATACAAAATCAAATGAAGTCACAACACTATCAAACTTTAAGTACCACTATTTGGAAGCTTACTTAAAACCATAAATAGACTTCTTGAGTCTACACCAAGGTGGTGAAAATTATCAATCGCAACACCCTCAGGTTGAATGATATAGATCTCATTATCAAGGTTTTCATTCTTAAAGGCAATCTTCATATCCATCTGGTGTAACTCAGAAAGAGTTCTTAGAAGATACAGGTGAGAAAATCTCATTAGTCAACTTCCTCTTTTTGAGTAAATTCCTTAGCTACCAGCGTGGTTTTAAACCTTGTAATATTTCTTCAAGAGTCCTTGTTGGTTTTATATACCCACTTACAACTAATGGGTTTATAGCCTTTGGGCAACTTAACAAGCTTTCCAAACATCATTATGTCACATCAATTACATCATATCCTTTGTTGCAATCAATCACAAATCTAATTAAGGATAATAAGTAACTGGGTCAACCATCATGCCAATGTTATAGACATGTTCACCAAAAATAGACCAACTAGTCTAGGAACAAGCTACCCTTCTTGACTACATCAAACACTTAAACTTAGCTACCTAAGAATCCACAATTCTGGTATCTTCACAAGGATGGTAAAAAAAAAAGAAAAAGGTCTTAATAGGAAATAAGATAGCAATGAGTACTTTTAAGTTCCAACTTTTGCAATACTTAATTATACAACCTTAGCTTTACAGAAAAACCCCAAACTCTAAGATGGTTCAAGCTAGATTTATGAATAATCCACAATGGAAAAAGAGTCAAAGAAACATATTTGAAAGGGATACGATCAAGGATATAAAGTGTTGTTATCAAGACTTCACCCTATGAAAATTCAGGTAAATTAGTTCTACTATCCATACTCCTCACCATATCGACAAGGGTGTGGCTAAGCCTCTCAGCTATACCATTTTGTCAAGACTGTCAAGTGTAGTAAACTGACCAACTATACCAGAATCCTCCAAGTATTTGGTGAATGGGCCCTTAAGCTGTCCAGCATCCTCATGTTTACCATAATGTTCTCTTCCCTAACAATTCTATGACTTTTCCTAATTGTTTATCAATTTTAGTCTTAAAAATCTTAAATTTCTCTAGAGATTTAGACTCTTTCTTAATTGAATATATAAGCCACATTAGGAGTGGTCATCTATAAATGTGATGAAATAGTAATTTTTACACAAGGTGGCTGAATAGGGACCACTGGTATCAGTTTGAATGACTTTCACTAGGTCAAAACTACAGACTACAGATATCCTTTTGGTCATGGTCAGCTTACCCCTAAGCAATCTACACAAGTCTCTAAGACGCCTTATAGGGTAAGAAGGATGTAAAACTTTATCATTCTTCCTATGGTTTCCTTAGAGGTATGGCCGAGCTCCTTATGCCACAATGTGTGAGACTATTTTGTAGGTAAAGATCTTATGGGGGCAACTGTTCATCATTGTAGAAGACATAAATATCCTTATTGAGAATCAGACACAATCTATATAATTTGTATGACATTGTGTAGCATCCAACTTTATTTGAATTGAAAAACACAAAACATTTATTGCCTTTTACTTCAAAAGAATAACCACACAAGTCTAAAATTGAATAAGAAAATAATTTTCTTCTAAATGTTAAGTACATAGAATATATCATCTAACATCAATTTAAAACTAGAACTTTGATTCCTCTCTATATTAGAAATGATGTCTCCCACAAACTCTACGTCCTCTTCTACACCTGTCCCATTGTGAGCTTTGATTCCTCTCTTTATTGGCTTCCACATGTTTTTGAATCTTTGTATTATGAAAGTACCACTGTCTAGTTACTAGAACCGAATGGGACAAGAGAAAAATTGGATTCTCAAACAAGAGCCAAAGAATCACTACCTTTATTATCCCAATTGGCTAATATGGCCTTATACTCAATGCAACTTTTACTTACAGAAAAAACAACGGTCACCTCTCTTTTATAAGAAAACTTTCTTTGGTCCCATTTTTTTGGTTTGACTAGGTTCTTTATCTTTATCCTGAGCATCTTTATGAGTGTTGATGCTCATAAGAACAAAGTTTCATCTTGAATAAAGTAATTGATTTTTAAAAATCCAAACTTAGTGTCCATAATGAGGTGCTTTCTATTTCCTAGTACCTTCTTTCACCATCCTTTTCTTCATCTTTCAGCCCATCTGAATATCTTACTTGTTCCTTCATCTGTTATTATGTTTCTCAAGATTGTGACCTTGTTGCACAACCTTCAATGTCAATGCATGAATTACTGTGGCCAATTATCTTGGAAATTTCTCTTTATCTAATTTTCTGTTTATTCTTATTTTCTTTTCAATTGTGATCTTCCAACAACATCTGGTTCATTCATATTTCTTGTTAGTAATTTGCCAACCCTATTTGTTACTTCAATTTGTAGTTTAAATGTGAAACTTATTGATCGATCCTTGTTGGAATATTGAAACTGAATGGTGTTCTTGTTTACCTAATGGTAACTAGACGCAGGCTTCTTGATATGGGCACCTAGAAGTTTTTCAGACTCTTCTACTGTTCTAAAAGCAATATAAGACTTCATTTTCTATACTTCTTGATTTTGTAGTTCCTTTGCCAACATGTTTATTATTTAGTTTACCAGAGCAGACTATCTTAGTGGTAGGACATTAATTCATTTTGTTTCCTATTCAAGTTACTATTGCAGACTACCCTAATGGTAGGACATTAATTCATTGTGTCACTGTAAATGGATATGTTAGATGTATAAGAGTTCTGGTGGCCGATTTTATCCCCAGAGTTCCGTATCCGGTTATCAATTCTCAAACCAACAGCAATTTAGGGGGATAATTCAAATTTGGGATACAACCAATCATGTGGCCTCGTACCAGTGAGTTTCTCATCTTCCCTACCTGTATTAAGTTCATAATTCATAAAAGTTGCTACTCATACAAAATATCCTAACTAAGAGTGGATGAGTTATCAACCTTTACTTCTGTTCATTTTGTAAATTTCTATAATAAGCTAATTTTTAAGGCCCAAATTTATAGATACCATCTCCTATAGTCCCACATATATCTTATGCCTTTTTATACATATTTGTGATCAATGACCTAATCCTGTCATCTTTCTCCACCCTTTTTTTCCATTGACTTCTACATTGTTTTTACAAGACAATTATACATGTTTGATGGATACTTTGATTGTGTACAGCTACTACTTGACATTAGTGTGAATGCCTTTGCTGTAACATTTCATTATGGAACATGATTGTGTTCCATTAACTTATCAAATTATATTATTTTTTAGGAGCTGGAAGCACTCCATCACGCTATGCTTCTTTTGGAGGAAACCCAAAATGCTGTCAGGTGATTGAATTTGGATTTGGAAATTCAAGTTTACTTTGTGAATTAAGTATGAATGTGTCTGTTTTATGTGGTTAATTGTTTGCCAAATTGTAAAGACATTGGAATTTATCCTCATAGGTATGGATTTCTCTTCTTCCTGGTCAATCTATCTCTGCCTTTGCTTCTTGTTCATTTTTGTTTAATTTGATTTACATCTTCTCTGTTTTCTAGGTTTGTATTAAAACTTTTGATGTTGAAACTCTTACTTATTTGGACCTAATTTATCTTCTTTCTTTTCTATAATTTAAATATTTCTTTTTCTAGTAATCAATATAATTTAAATATTTCATAGTTATATACCTCTTGATTTGATCAGTTAATTTGCAAAATTTTATTTACAGTAGTCAGAAGGTCTCAACATGAAATTTGGTCTCTCCGTTGCATTCAGCAGGGCTTCTTATAGAAATAGCTATTCTAGAAGAGGAAGGATTCTTTCTTGAAGAATAAATTTTGAATTTTAAACATGGTTTCTATCAAGACGTTTTCCATATTGCATCTTTCAATAAGAACTTGGAAGGGATAATCAATTCATATCTGCTATACCCATGTGAAGAGTTCTCAACAGTATTAAGCACATTCTTTATCCACAGCTTAAATTAAGACAATGAGATCTATTACCATGTTTTTAATCAATGATTTTCGATTCTTTAATTAATGATGTAGTCCTTCCAATTAGCCAAAAATGTGAAACAACTATAGAAGAGACCTCATGGTTCTTTGACTTTTCTAGAAGATTAACAGGTCAAGGAGAATCAATCCTTACCTAATTTTACTGAGCATAATAAAGAATCAAAAAAATAGAAATCTCTAAAAATCCAAACATCAATGGGATGAACCCTCTATGAGCCTAAATTGTAAGACAAAAGAACTTGGATCCTCTAAGGTTAAAGGTAATAATTTCTACAACCCAAATGCCGTGTGGAAAGAAGATGGAAGAGTGATCTACAGCGAAGGAAGGAAACTTCCAATCCTACGTTTCCAGGAGAGAGGGAGAGAGAGATGGAGCCGCCTCTTTTCAGGAAGAAATCTCGTACGAATGAAATCACTCTTCCTCAAGTGATGCGGTGGTTACAAATATATAACCTATATTCTGTAACCGCCCTAATATGTGAGTTTCCAGATTTGCCCTTGGGCATATAATTTATTAATTATATTAATAAATTCCAACAGCTCCCACTTGCACAAGGGCAAGTGTTAATCTCTCAATGTGTCCTAGACACACTTGTATATCCCAGATATACATATATATTGATCTCTTCGCTATGTATCCCAGATACATAGACCACGTGTGTCCCAGACACTAATATCCACAAGTCATACTGGCAAAATGGGTCGTGCGACCGGTGATATACTTGCACGTGTGAGCCCCAAACTAGAAACCTTCCCAGAAGGCCAGAATGACACATCACTCAAAGAAACATATCAAATAAGTATTAGTATATCACAGTGTCCTAGGTTTCTTCAAACTCACCAGACTAAAGGTATCTCGATCCCTCTGAGAGATCACCTTTTTGTCCTTAAAATGGTCACTACTGTAACACATAAAGTTGGCGCCAGCAAACACTTTTAGGGTGCAGTTGAATTAAACCTTTCCTTTCGCCCTAGACCATCACTACACTTAGGATTGATTCCTTTCTTGGTAGTGCCCCTTTAGGTCGAATCGATCATGACCATAGGTAACACCCCAAAGTAGCCACATCAACCCTTCGTTTCATGATGTCATCGAAAGTCACTAAGAACACTAATGGACCATAAGGTCCAGGACTCACACAATGAGAGGAGCAGGGATCCATCCTCTCATTTCCAATGATCGCTAAGCACACATAGTATGATATGCATGCTATGGTGGAGCATTCTATATACAATAGAACGTATGTACATCTCAACACCATACAGGTCTTAGTCTAGTCGCAACCTCTTGCGCCTAACCCGAGTTTCTTTATTGTCGCCACCCTAGCGCCACATAAAGTACTCGCACCTGGCTCCTATAGGCAACATGAATAGTGGGAACATTCATGTCAATTCTCTTCACAATAGAAAAACTCATCTTGATTCCAAATCAAGGCGACACCATGATTATGAATTGACCTACACAAAGTCATTCACAATCTATCTCATCTCTGCTGGCCTCCAAGGCGCCGAGGGCGAATGCTCAGGTGAGTGAGCCATTCTTTTGCCTATTGACATATCTTGTTTTATGCTAGAAAAACACAATCACATAGAAAGTGAATAAATGAAATGCTAGAATGAACTCATATTACTCATTAATAAGAAAGTCTCAGTACAAAAGTAAGTCACAATCTACGCAAGCCCAAGGATTTTACATGAGAAATAAAAACATCTTTGGCTATAGGTTTGGTTAGAGGTCAGCTACCATCTGACTAGTAGATATGTTCTTAAGTACAACTTTCTTCATTGATGTAATTTCTCTAACAAAGTGATATCTCAACTGTATATGTTTGGTTTTCCCATGATGCTTGGGGTCCTTGACATACCTAAGAGCTGCCGTACTATCACAATAGACAAGGGCAGCCTCTTTGGATGTCATCACAATCCCAGTATGTCGAAGGAATCTCCTCAACCAAACAGCCTCTTGAACTACAACTGAGCATGCCACATACTCTGCTTCCATGGTCGAGAGGGATATACAAGTCTGCTTCTTGCTACAACACGAAATGGCCCTGCCATTCAGCAAGAAAGCATATCCAAAGGTTGATTTGCACTCATCAATGTCTCCAGCTCAGTCGACGTCACTATAGCCAGCCAACCGCAAATCCGATCCTTGGTAACACAGCATGTAGTTACTCGTTCCTCTGAGATATCTTAATATCCTCTTGACTGTTTTCCAGTGCTCTATGCCTGGGTTTGATTGGTATCGACTAACCAAACCCACTGCATAACAAATATCTGGCCTAGTACTTATCATATCGTACATAAGGCTACCCACTGCACTGGAATATGGAACTCTTTCCATCTTGGTTTTCCCCTTTGGAGTCTTAGGACCCATATCAAGGCTCAAATGCAAACCCTTCTCCACTGGAGTATCAATTGGTTTGCAGTTGTGCATCTGATATCTTGTCAAGACATTGTCAATATAGGTCTCCTGAGATAAACTCAGTAATCTCTTTTGCCTATTTTTGACAATCTTGACACCAAGCACATAGCTTGCTCCACCCATGTCTTTCATATCAAATACGGAGGACAACCATTTCTTAATGGTTTCCAATAGCTCCTTGCTATTGCTAGCCATAAGCATGTCATCTACGTACAATGTCAGAATGACATAATTACCATCAAATCTCTTGGTGTAAACACAGTGGTCTTCCTCAAACATGGAAAAACCATTTTCCATCATAGTTTGGTGGAAGCGCACATTCCACTATCTAGATGCTTGCTTTAAGCCATATATGGACTTCTTAAGCTGGCACACTTTGCGCTCAAGTCCATTAGCTACAAAGCCTTGAGGTTGATGCATATAGATCTCTTCCTCAAATTCTCCATTGAGAAAAGCAGTTTTTACATCCATCTGATAAAGCTCCAAGTCCAACTGAGCAACAATGGCTAGTATGAGGCGGAATGAGGCAAACCTAACCACAGGGGAAAAGGTTTCCTCATAATCAACGCCCTCTCATTGGGTGTAGCACTTATGTAAAACCCAGCCCTAACCTTGACCCGGAAACCTTGTTATTTGTAGGTCCGATGAACCGAAGTAAAGTAAGAAGTTAGCTTTGGGCCATCCCAGTGGAGGACTTGGTGTCTGGCTTTGAATCCATGAAAGTTGATGATGAAGTTCTATTTATGGAAACTGAATCTTGATGAAGATCGGATTAGTTGATGGACTTGGAGTGCTCTCTATCTTGGTTTGAAGGCATTTCTACCTATTAGGTAAGTCACTTGACATGTGTGCAAAACCCCTTTAGGATTGGATTTGATCTGGGTCTTCAATTCCCTGTTTTGGAATTGCTGTCAGCATTGGTCGAGTGGATTGGTCGACTGGTCTTCAATTCCCTGTTTTGGAATTGCTGTCAGCATTGGTCGACTGATTGGTCGACTGGACCAGTCGACCAATCCACTCGACCAATGAGTGCTTGTCTTTGGCAATTAGGTTTTGCTTGCTCTATTTAAGTCCAATCTCGAGTCTACTTCGTATTTGCTGCCTCCAAACTCTTTGGAACGAACCAAAGACCTCTGCAAGTCATCTCCCTTGCATCCTTGGTGATTTTCTTGACGGATCTTCGTCAAAACTCTTCCTTTTCATCAAAAGGTATGTCTACACTCTCTTCTTCTCCTCTATCTCTTATTTTCTTTCCTTTTTGGAGTTGAGACAGTGAGGAGATACTGCATTCTCTGTTGCAAACATCTCTGGACTTGTCTCTCATGATCATCCTAAGGATTAAAGGCTAGAACAATGATCTTAACCATGATCATTGCAAGCTTTTGAAGGAATCATGATCAAACCATGATCTAATCTTTGTTAAACTTCTGATTTGAATTCTGATCTCCTTGGATCTTCTATATTGATCATGTTAGTAGTTAATTGCTGTGTTTTCTTTTCATGATCCATGATCTATCAATCTCTAGTTGTTCTCTTCTACCATACTATGTGTTCTTCATGAATCATGATAGTTACATATATGGTAGGTTTTGTTTCCTTATTCAGATTTATGCTTTTAAGCCTATTTCCTTGAAGATCTAAGTATGCTTTTCATGATACCTTTACCTAAAGCAATGATCCCTTCTCCTATTGTTGTTGTCTTTGATTTCTATTTTGAATTCATCAAGATCCATGGTTGATCTAATTATGGTAACTTTTTGTTTCCTAATTTGGATCTTGATGGCTTGATTTGATTAGTGTTTTGAGGTCCCCCATATGTTAGAATACTACTGATGTAGTTTACCCCTTGATTAGTACCCTTTTGAACCACCAAATTCGGATTTCATATCTTAAAACTCTGTTTTTTTTTAGGCTACTGTCTGCATTGGTCGACTGATTGGTCGACTGGACCAGTCGACCAATCCACTCGACCAATGAGTACAGCAACTCCAGAATTGGTCCGTGTTGGATGTTTTGGTATCTTTTCTGTTAGGGATCTTTCCTAATATGTTGTATACACTTGTTTAGGACCTTCTTCTCAAGTTTGCCAAGATCTTACTTGATTTCTTAGGATTCCTTTGCGAGTTATAAAAGGTAAGGATGGTTATTTCCTTAATTACATAGATAGCATGAATCTAGTTTCTATATTTGAATATCATTGATATGTTTCCTTAATTAGATTCTTACAACGATATACTACTGTTGCATAACCTTGATTACAGTAGCATTGCTTAAATTGATTCATGTATGATTTACTTACCAATTATATACAAAGTGATTGTAATTATTGATTTCTTTCCATATATGAAGTTACCATATATGTGATGATCTGAATTGATGCATGCGTATGCTTAAGTATGGTTTGGAAAGGAGAGGTGTCCTTTTGACACTTCTGTCCTTGGACTACTACGGGAATATTATGGGATGTTTCCGGAGATGCCCTATGGACACCTTCCTAAACTGTTGGATGACATATCTAGGATTGTCTAGTAGTGTTTGGCTAGGATGTCCTGTTATGTCAGACCCTAATCGGAGGGGTATTGAGACCGAACGACCCGTGGTAGCAATGGGGATTCATGGGCGCTCAAGACCGGTAACCAACCCGTGAGAGGACAGGAATCACATTGTGGGGGCCATTTATTGGTAGGGTTGCATATGGTTAGACTTGGGCTCACGGGCGCTTAAGACCGGTAACCAACCCGTGAGAGGACGTGAGAGCTTCCCGTTTACCATATGTGGATGATCAATAGGGTTGATGAGTCCGTAGTCAGGGACTATGAGGACTCTAGTGTGAAGGATACCGGAAAGGATCGTCAGGGACGAGGAATGGACGTATCTGGATTTGACTTGATGTAACTAAGTAGAAGACTTGCATTTGGCTAGGTTTTACCCTGACATGCGCCGGTACTTAGACCAATGGTGATGTGAGAGAGTGGTGACTTAACCCCCAGCCATGGAATGTCCCGAGGGATGCCGGACCCATTACCAACTGATGATGAGTGATTGAGACCTTCCTAAAGAAGTACGGTGCTATGACTTAAAGCAGTGCGCCAATAGAGACCAAAGCATACATAGAGTTAGATTCATTCATTCATTGCTTGTCTCATATCATATTGCATTTATGTTTATTACGAAATCCTGCCATTTATGTTATTATGGATTTAATCGCCTTCTTGAGTTTCTTTGAAACTCATTCCTTTATTGTACAATGTTTGTTATACTATTCTGCAGTGCGAAAATTATGACGGTCCCTATGAAGAAGCGCAAGGCGAAGAAGCATATCTCCAGGAAGGTGATTGCGGTTACCACAATTACACTGAAGATCCCGCGAGTGGTTATGCTCCGTACGATGCTTAGTCCGACCATTGAGTGGAAGCGTCCTTGTGCCATTTATGAGATTTACACTTATAAGGATGTTGTCTATAATGTGGAGAACAATTTAGTTACCCATTGTACTTGCTACTGGGATTAGATTTTGTCTAGTTTATTCTCTTTTGGAGCTACTTTTCCGCTGGTTGTAGAGTGGGATTTTTGCCTCACTTTACTTATCTGTTTTGACACTCGATTATATCTAGTATTCTGATTTATTTATGATTCATTCTTTCCTTATTGGATCTATGGTTTATCTTCCGCACTTTTATTATGATTGTTCATGATTATGTTATTGTTTATGTGGGAGGTTGATTACTCGATACCTGATCTTCGGGCTGTGGATCACACTCTCGGGTAGGCCAGATAGGGTACCGGCTGGGAGGATGTGACCGATTGGTATCAGAGCCCAAGGTTCAAGGAGATCCTAACCACAAAAGACAATAACTTAACATTCCTGAGTCATTGATCTGAAATGACTCTTCTACTCTTAGAAGTGAATAATAGAACACTGAATTAGAAACTTAACCTTTGAGGCATAACGAACATTTCCGAATAACATACCATAATTATACTTGAACAAATGTCACTAATGCAAGGAAAAGAAAGGTGCATAATATACAATAATTAAGTGAAACAAAATGAACTTCATTAATTTCAAAAGTTTTTACAATGATTACATCTGAAATGCATAAATGGAAATCCTAGGGTACAGTCTATCTAGGTGATCTTCTCTGATCTCTGTATGCTCTGAACTCCTCCGCTAGCTGAGTCACCCGATGCTCTATCCTATCCTCGTCGTGACTCCATCCTCTCATACATCTGCTCTGTCCGACCTCCATCCTCTCTAGCATGGAAGTCATCGATCTCATCTGTGCCCCAAGATCTGAAGTCTCTGGAACTGCATGTGAAGGGCCACCTGCCTCGAAGTGTGATGAAGGAAACTCGTGATGCACTAGCTCAGCCTCGTGCATATCTGCATCATCTCCGGCCTGATCATCACTATCAGGACCGATATCCTCTCCTCCATCCTCTGACCCCTGATCCTCATCCTCTGACTCCTCATCATCCTCACCCTCCGGACCAAGAGATCTCTCGGACTGCTGCAGTCTCATCTGACGAATGGTCCGAGTCCCAATAGAGTATCCCTGTGAACCAGTGTCCGCTGGTGTATCCTCGAAGCTCACCCCGAAATGCCTGAAGATCAAGGTCAGTAGCCTCCCATAGCAAAGGTTCCGCATGCTAGGCCGCAGAACTAAGTCCAGCATGACCTGGCTGAATGATGTAGGAGAGATCGATCTCGAAGCCCATGTAGATGCGGTAGATGACTAAGGCCTCCATCACTGTGACCCGATGGTGATGTCCGGCTTTCGGCATAATGTTTCAGCCGACTATGCGACCGATAATCCGTGCAGAATCCATCATCCGTCCGCTGGTCCACGGAGTGAAGCATCGACGGCTATCCCATAGCGTAGAGCATATCTCGTGAAGCTCGTACGGCATCAGATGGCTGTCCAGATCTGCCCCTACGGGTATCCACACACACTGCTTGTGGATAGTAAGGAACCCGCAAGATCTCAGCCCGGTGCCCGGGTGGAGAAGCGAATCTGAGTCCGGAAGACCACTGCTCCTTAGGACAAGTCTAAGTGGATGTCCTTGGCCTCGAGCCTCCTCTGTGTAGGTAAGGTTCGCTGAAGAACAACCTCACTAGTTCCGGGTATACCGGCGGATCCTCGGTGAAGAGATGAGTCCACCTGCAATGTGTCGAATCTCTGCCGAATCCTAAAGGCTCGAGCTGGCGTAAGTGAAGTAGACGTCCCATCTCGATATTGCAGAATGGCGAAGTAGGCCTCGTACAAGAACTCGGCTTGAGGTGTGTCGAACATGTCTGGTCTCCTAACCTCTTGTCTAGGCTCTGAAGGAACCTGACCTCTGCCCCTAAGAGCACCTACAATGCGACCACGACCTCTACCTCGTCCTCACCCTCCCCTCTGCATAGTGTGTATCTGTGAAAGAAACAAGAGACAATTCCAGTTAGTGCTACCTTAAGATTTGAGCCAAAAGGGTATTTTCGTAATTTTTCGGAAAATTTCAAATTTGGGGGAAATTTGATTTGAACATACTAGCATGTGCGCAATACTTGGAATTTCATGTCTATGAAGTTTGTTTGATGAAAATCGATCGAAAACTTGGATTAAAGCGAAAAATTCAGCAAGAAGGAAATTTGGGGATTTTGCAATTTAGGTCAAAATTGGATTTTTGAAAAGTTGAAATTGGTTAAATCAAATTGTATGGACCTATCTACAATGTCATCTTGAGCATGTAGCATTTGATCTCGTGCGAAAATTTCAAGCGGTTGAGAGAAAACGAAATTTTTCTAAGGATAACGATTTCGGTATGAAAACGTTGCGAGATGAACACCAATATGTTAAAACTTGTTGTCTATGCATGGTATTGTGTTTAAAACCTAGGGAATATGTTTCTAAGCATTCCTTAGCATGATTTCTAGCATTGGATACAAGCAAAGCATGGTTTTGTTTGAAATGCAAGCATGAGAAGATGAAAATGGAAGAAAGAATGAGAGATTTACCTTGTTTGTGATGATTGTGTGTTGTTGTGTTGTTGTTGAAGCACCGAAACACCTCAAGAACACTTGTGAGAACCTTTGGAGACTTTCCCTAGAGCTCTCTCACCTTTGGAAGAAGTTAGAATGAGGTTGGAATGTGGAAATGAGGCTTATAATGCGAATTTTCGCATTACATCCGCCATTGGTCGACTCATTTGTCGATCGGGTCGATCGACCAATCACTCGACCAATGGTCACAGAGACCTCTTTTGCTGTTGAATTTTTGGAAAATGTGATTTTTGCCTTATGGATTATTGTTTGATGACTATATGGATATATGTGAGCATGATTTAAGTTTTCAAATCATTTGGACTTGTGGTTTTTGTTGAAACTTCGAAATTCGGTATTTTGATGTTCTCAGTTTTGCGAATGGTTACTCTGAGAAGTGGGCGTGGTGAATCCAGTGGTCAAGGAGGTGGTGAAATACCTCATGGAGGTGGTGAGATACCTAATGTTGATCAGGGTACCCATGAGATACCTGGTGCCCCGAATGTTGGAAGTTTCCGAGATATTGCCAATATTATGGGCAATATGATGCAGTAGCAAGCAGCTCAGTTCAACCAGATGTTGGTGGGTCTCTGCATAATGAGACTCGAGCTGGTGCTAATGTGAATCCTCATGCCGCAGATCTGAATGCGGGAGGTTTAGCTGGAACTCCTCATACTACTTTGATGGAGAGTTTTCCGAAGATGCAAGTACCCACTTTCACTGGAGTTACCAAGGACCCCTTGTTTCCTAACAAGTGGCTTCGTGAGTTGGAGAAGGCTTTCCGACATCTACAATGCTCGGAAGCTCGAGAAGATTCTGTTCTTTGAACAGAAGTTGCAACAAGAAGCTGATGCATGGTGGATCTCCACTCGGCCTGTTTTGGAAGGTTTGCATGCAGGAGTTGTAACTTGGGAGTTGTTCAAAGAGGCTTTTTGTATGAATTACTTTCCCGAGGCGGTAAAAGATGCGAAGGAAGCTGAGTTCATGATTCTTACACAAGGATCTCTGTTTGTGTTGGAGTACCAACGAAGTTCGAGGAGCTTCATTTCTTTGCTCTAGATTCTCCCGAAGGATGACCTCGCCAAAGCAAAGAAGTTCTTCAAAGGACTGCGCCCTGCCATTAAAGCTTACCTCACGATCCGGCCTATAGTGAGCTATGCTCAAGTGGTGCGAGAACTCAAAGAAGTTGGAAGAAACAGAGAAGGAAAGTGCTCGTGTGCAAAAGCCCCGGCGATCAAGGAATTCTGGTTTGGTGGATCGTAATGACCGTCGTTTTGTGAGACCTACACCCTACCCCACTCCTACCTTTCGGGCTAAGAGTGTAGGTCGAACACGGGTTTTCAGCAGCCGGGCCGGTTTAGACAAGATATGGCGGAAACCGACCACCAGCAAGTGCAAGTGCAAGTGCAAGTGCAAGGCCTTTTGTTCAGAAGCCCTCTGTTGCAGCCACCCCTGTTGGATCCAGCAATCCTGTTTGCTTCTACTGCAAGCAAGCTGGTCATTTCGCTCGTGCTGTCCGAAGCGGCCGCCCAAAGCAGCCTTGCCCAGTGGTGAAGAGTGCTCCTGCTCCTCCCTCTGGTAGAATTTTCAGTATTTCCGGTCTTGAGCGGGATCCAAGCCATGAAGTGATTTTAGGTACATTGTTAGTTGCTTCTATTTCGCATTTGTCTTATTTGATACGGGTGCATCTCATTCGTTCATGTCATCTGCATTCATCAAGAAGACTAACCTAATCCCTGAGAAGTTGTCTAGTTGTTTATTGATTAGTACACCTACTGGTCCTGTTGTGAAACTAGATAAGGGGTTATCTAAATGTCCTGTGTTGATTGGTGAGAAGAACTTGGAAGCCAATTTTGTAATTCTTGACATGAAGGACTTCGATATTATTTTGGGAATCGATTGGTTAACAGCCCACAAAGCTGTGTTCCTTTGTTCCTCAAAGAAGATTCAGTTCCATATTTGTGGAAGTCCGGTCTTGGAATTTCAGGGGGAAAAGAGAAGGGTTTGTAAGAAAGTGCTGTCCGCACTGATGCAAGTCTATGCCCTAGTGGATGATGCTTCATCTGAAGGCAAGGGTAAAGTGGAGAAAAGAGTCGATGAAGTCAGGGTTGTCTGTGACTTTGTTGATGTCTTCCCTGTTGATCTATCGGGAGTGCCTCCAGACAGGGATGTCGAGTTTTCTATTGATCTCGTCCCTGGTGCCGCTCCGGTATCTAAAGCTCCGTATAGGATGGCTCCTACTGAGTTGAAAGAGTTGCAAAATCAGTTGAATGAGCTCATTGATAGAGGTTTTGTACAGCCTAGTGTGTCACCTTGGGGAGCTCCGGTCTTGTTTGTCAAGAAGAAAGACGGTAGTATGCGCTTGTGCATCGACTACCGTGAGTTGAATAAGCTGACTATCAAGAATAGATATCCGCTGCCCAGAATTGATGATCTCTTCGATCAGTTGAAGGGTGCAGTTGTGTTCTCAAAGATTGACTTAACGTCCGGATATCACCAATTGAAAGTGAAGTCTAGTGATATCTTCAAGACAGCTTTCCGAACGCGGTATGGTCACTACGAGTTTAGAGTCATGCCCTTCGGATTGACCAATGCTCCTGCAGTGTTCATGGACCTCATGAACCGAGTATTTCACGATGTGCTTGATAAGTTTGTGATTGTTTTCATTGATGACATTTTGATCTATTCGAAGAGTGAAGAAGAGCATGCGAGTCATCTAAGCTTCACTTTGCAAAGGTTGCAAGAAAAGAAGTTGTTCGCTAAGTTTAGCAAGTGTGATTTCTGGCTTAAGAGAGTGGTATTCCTTGGTCATGTAGTTTCAGCCGAAGGTATTCGTGTCGATCCTGAAAAGGTTGAAGCTGTGGCTGATTGGGAAAGACCGAAGTCAGTAACGGAAATACGAAGTTTTCTTGGATTGGCGGGTTACTACAGAAGGTTTATTGAGAACTTTTCTCGGTTGGCTGCTCCTATGACTAAGTTGACCAGGAAAGAAGAAAAGTTTGTTTGGTCTGACGCTTGCGAGAAGAATTTCCAAGAGTTGAAAGATAGATTGACAAGTGCCCCGGTTTTGACTATACCTGATAGTTCCGGCGGTATGACAATTTATACCGATGCATCGAAGATTGGATTGGGTTGCGTACTGATGCAACATGGCAAGGTCGTAGCCTATGCTTCTCGGCAATTGAAAGATTATGAGCGGAATTACCCCACTCACGATCTAGAACTTGCCGCTGTTGTCTTTGCTTTGAAGATTTGGAGACATTACCTCTACGGTGAGAAGATTGCCATTTTCACGGATCATAAGAGTTTGAAATACTTCTTTACCCAAAAGGAGTTGAACAGGAGACAAAGGAGATGGTTGGAACTAGTCTCCGATTATGATTGTGATATTCGGTATCACCCTGGGAAAGCAAACGTTGTTGCTTGATGCTCTTAGTAGGAAGAACCGGAAGAAGACTTTGGATTTGAATGCTTTGAGTTTACCATTGTGGTCTTCTATTAAGAGTTTTGATTTGGAAATCGTCCCCGAGAATTCTGATTTTATTCTTTCGCCATGACGGCAAGATCTGGTCTTAGAGATAAGATTGTTGCTCTGCAGAGTTCTGATCAAGAGCTTTTGATCAAAGTTGAGAAGATTTCTTCGAATCCTGAGTCGGACCCCGACTTTGGTATATCCATGGATGGTGCTTTGTTGTTTAGAGGAAGACTGTGTGTGCCTGCAAACGAAGAAATTAAGAAAGAAATATTGAAGGAAGCACACCAGTCAGTCTTTACTATACACCCGGGAAGCACCAAGATGTACAAGGACTTGAAGGAACATTTTTGGTGGATTGGTCTGAAGGCTGATGTTGATGATTTTGTTGCCAACGTGTGAGACTTGCCAACGTGTGAAAGCCGTTCGACAACCTCCATCTGGATTACTTCAGCCTCTTCCTATTCCTAGTTGGAAGTGGGAGGATATCTCCATGGACTTTGTGACTAGCTTGCCTCGGACAAGTAAAGGCAATGACACTGTGTGGGTGATTGTTGATAGGTTGACCAAATCAGCCCACTTCATTCCTATGAAGATCACTCATACTCTGGATAAGCTAGCAAGGCTTTATGTGGATAATGTGGTTCGTCTGCATGGTGTGCCATTGAGTATTGTTTTGGATCGTGATCCTAGGTTCACCTCAAGGTTTTGGAATAGTTTGCAGAAGGCCTTGGGAACCCAATTGAACTTGAGTACAGCTCATCATCCACAGTCTGATGGACAATTTGAGCGGACAATTCGGACATTGGAAGACATGCTCAGATCTTGTGTGGTGGATATGGGTGGTAATTGGGATGAACACCTAGCTTTGGTTGAGTTTGCCTATAACAACAGTTATCAAGCAACAATAGGCATGGCTCCATTCAAGGCTTTGTATGGCAATATTTGTAGGACACCTTTGTACTGGATTGAGACAGGTGAAAGAAAAGTCTTAGGTCCTGAAATGATTGAAGCTACGAGTGTTATGGTAGATATGATAAGAGAAAGGATTAAGTCTCGCCAGTCAAGACAGAAATCTTATCTTGATAAGAGAAGGACCGATTTGGAATTTCAAGTTGGAGAGAAAGTCTTTCTGAAGGTTTCACCAATGAAGGGTGTGATGAGATTCAATGTTAAGGGAAAGCTTAGCCCTCGTTTCATTGGACCTTTCGAGATTTTGGAAAAGGTTGGACCTGTTGCGTATCGATTAGCATTACCTCCGCCTCTTGCTGGTGTTCACAATGTGTTTCATATTTCGATGCTCCGAAAATACATAGAGAATCCGGAACACATTTTGCAGCAAGCACCCGAAGGACTTAGTGCTGATTTGACCTACGATGAAGAACCGGCCGAAATCTTGGATAGGAAGGACAAGCAGCTGCGGAATCGCACCATCCCTTTGGTGAAGATTCGGTGGAAGAACCATACCCCTGAAGAAGCTTCTTGGGAGAAGGAAGAAGACATGAAGGAGAAGTTTCCTTACCTCTTTGGAAGCACAGGTACGCTTTCAATTTTGAGGACGAAATTTCTTTAAAGGGGGGAGAATGTAAAACCCAGCCCTAACCTTGACCCGGAAACCTTGTTATTTGTAGGTCCGATGACCCGAAGTAAAGTAAGAAGTCAGCTTTGGGCCATCCCAGTGGAGGACTTGGTGTCTGGCTTTGAATCCATGAAAGTTGATGATGAAGTTCTATTTATGGAAACTGAATCTTGATGAAGATCGGATTAGTTGATGGACTTGGAGTGCTCTCTATCTTGGTTTGAAGGCATTTCTACCTATTAGGTAAGTCACTTGACATGTGTGCAAAACCCCTTTAGGATTGGATTTGATTTGGGTCTTCAATTCCCTGTTTTGGAATTGCTGTCAGCATTGGTCGACTGATTGGTCGACTGGACCAGATCGACCAATCCACTCGACCAATGAGTGCTTGTCTTTGGCAATTAGGTTTTGCTTGCTCTATTTAAGTCCAATCTCGAGTCTACTTCGTATTTGCTGCCTCCAAACTCTTTGGAACGAACCAAAGACCTCTACAAGTCATCTCCCTTGCATCCTTGGTGATTTTCTTGACGGATCTTCGTCAAAACTCTTCCTTTTCATCAAAAGGTATGTCTACACTCTCTTCTTCTCCTCTATCTCTTATTTTCTTTCCTTTTTGAGTTGAGACAGTAGAGGAGATACTGCATTCTCTGTTGCAAACATCTCTGGACTTGTCTCTCATGATCATCCTAAGGATTAAAGGCTAGAACAATGATCTTAACCATGATCATTGCAAGCTTTTGAAGGAATCATGATCAAACCATGATCTAATCTTTGTTAAACTTCAGATTTGAATTCTAATCTCCTTGGATCTTCTATATTGATCATGTTAGTAGTTAATTGCTGTGTTTTCTTTTCATGATCCATGATCTATCAATCTCTAGTTGTTCTCTTCTACCATACTATGTGTTCTTCATGAATCATGATAGTTACATATATGGTAGGTTTTGTTTCCTTATTTAGATTTATGCTTTTAAGCCTATTTCCTTGAAGATCTAAGTATGCTTTTCATGATACCTTTACCTGAAGCAATGATCCCTTCTCCTATTGTTCTTGTCTTTGATTTCTATTTTGAATTCATCAAGATCCATGGTTGATCTAATTATGGTAACTTTTTGTGTCCTAATTTGGATCTTGATGGCTTGATTTGATTAGTGTTTTGAGGTCCCCCATATGTTAGAATACTACTGATGTAGTTTACCCCTTGATTAGTACCCTTTTGAACCAC
Organism: Hakea prostrata; assembly: GCF_041222555.1. Lineage (NCBI taxonomy): Eukaryota > Viridiplantae > Streptophyta > Magnoliopsida > Proteales > Proteaceae > Hakea > Hakea prostrata. The sequence continues at coordinate 6,023,138 of NC_142606.1, forward strand.
CAAATTCGGATTTCATATCTTAAAACTCTGTTTTTTTTTAGGCTACTGTCTGCATTGGTCGACTGATTGGTCGACTGGACCAGTCGACCAATCCACTCGACCAATGAGTACAGCAACTCCAGAATTGGTCTGTGTTGGATGTTTTGGTATCTTTTCTGTTAGGGATCTTTCCTAATATGTTGTATACACTTGTTTAGGACCTTCTTCTCAAGTTTGCCAAGATCTTACTTGATTTCTTAGGATTCCTTTGCGAGTTATAAAAGGTAAGGATGGTTATTTCCTTAATTACATAGATAGCATGAATCTAGTTTCTATATTTGAATATCATTGATATGTTTCCTTAATTAGATTCTTACAACGATATACTACTATTGCATACCCTTGATTACAGTAGCATTGCTTAAATTGATTCATGTATGATTTACTTACCAATTATATACAAAGTGATTGTAATTATTGATTTCTTTCCATATATGATGTTACCATATATGTGATGATCTGAATTGATGCATGTGTATGCTTAAGTATGGTTTGGAAAGGAGAGGTGTCCTTTTGACACTTCTGTCCCTGGACTACTACGGGAATATCATGGGATGTTTCCGGAGATGCCTTATGGACACCTTCCTAAACTGTTGGATGACATATCTAGGATTGTCTAGTAGTGTTTGGCTAGGATGTCCTATTATGTCAGACCCTAATCGGAGGGGTATTGAGACCGAACGACCCGTGGTAGCAATGGGGATTCATGGGCGCTCAAGACCTGTAACCAACCCGTGAGAGGACAGGAATCACATTGTGGGGGCCATTTATTGGTAGGGTTGCATATGGTTAGACTTGGGCTCACGGGCGCTTAAGACCGGTAACCAACCCGTGAGAGGACGTGAGAGCTTCCCGTTTACCATATGTGGATGATCAATAGGGTTGATGAGTCCGTAGTCAGGGACTATGAGGACTCTAGTGTGAAGGATACCGGAAAGGATCGTCAGGGACGAGGAATGGACGTATCTGGATCTGACTTGATGTAACTAAGTAGAAGACTTGCATTTTGCTAGGTTTTACCCTGACATGCGCCGGTACTTAGACCAATGGTGATGTGAGAGAGTGGTGACTTAACCCCCAACCATGGGATGTCCCGAGGGATGCCGGACCCATTACCAACTGATGATGAGTGATTGAGACATTCCTAAAGAAATACGGTGCTATGACTTAAAGCATGTCTGCCAATAGAGACCAGCATACATAGAGTTAGATTCATTCATTCATTGCTTGTCTCATATCATATTGCATTTATGTTTGTTCTGAAATCCTGCCATTTATGTTATTATGGATTTAACTGCCTTACTGAGTTTCTTTGAAACTCATTCCTTTATTGTACAATGTTTGTTATACTATTCTGCAGGTACTGAAAATTATGACGGTCCCTATGAAGAAGCGCAAGGCGAAGAAGCATATCTCCAGGAAGGTGATTGCGGTTACCACAATTACACTGAAGATCCCGCGAGTGGTTATGCTCCGTACGATGCTTAGTCCGACCATTGAGTGGAAGCGTCCTTGTGCCATTTATGAGATTTACACTTATAAGGATGTTGTCTATAAAGTGGAGAAAAATTTAGTTACCCATTGTACTTGCTACTGGGATTAGATTTTGTCTAGTTTATTCTCTTTTGGAGCTACTTTTCCGCTGGTTGTAGAGTGGGATTTTTGCCTCACTTTACTTATCTGTTTTGACACTCTGATTATATCTAGTATTCTGATTTATTTATGATTCATTCTTTCCTTATTGGATCTATGGTTTATCTTCCGCACTTTTATTATGATTGTTCATGATTATGTTATTGTTTATGTGGGAGGTTGATTACTCGATACCTGATCTTCGGGCTGTGGATCACACTCTCGGGTATGCCAGATAGGGTACCGGCTGGGAGGATGTGACAACTTAGCCACTAAACGAGCCTTGAAACTCTCAATAGATCCATCCGCCTTTCTCTTGATCTTGAGAACCCACTTGTTTCCAATTGCCTTTCGGGCTGGCGGCAAGTCAACCAAGTCCTAGACATGATTAACTTTCATCGACTCCAACTCTTCCTCTATTGCTTTCAACCATTCCTTTGAGCTTAACCCCGCAAGAGCTTCATGCACGCTCTTTGGTTCATGCTCATCGACTGAAGTCATCTCACAGTCGATCTCTTCAAAAGTTACCATGTAGGCTTCATCCTCTATGTCGAAACGTCGACGAGGAACTAGCCCGCGCCCACTACAGCGCAAGTGCATGTCAGATTGCTCACCCTATGAGGTAGCTTTCACATCTGCACTCCCACTCCCACTAGGATCTTCCAGATGAACCCCAGGTTCATTATCCAAAATCTGAATCCCTGGAGTGACAAGACCACTATCTTGTATCTCAAAGAATTCCAATGATTCTTTATTAACTCCTGAAAGAGATGGAAAATCATTCTCCAAGAATGTTGCTTCCCTAGACTCAAGTTCCGTTCTCCTCTCACTCTCATCTAGTCCAATGAAGACATGGCCCTTTGACAAAAATACACTTTCTTCCTCTGGGTCCAAGCTTTCCATATTGGTGAGAAGTAGAGTGAACATGTGCTGCACATCCCCATGCGCGCAAGTTACTCAAATCTGGCTTCCTTCCGGTCCACAACTCATATGGTGTGGAAGAAACCGATTTGGTTGGAACTCTGTTGAGGATATACCCCGCAGTCAACAAAGCATCTCCCCAATAAGAGATGGGTAGATTTGCCTGCGCCATCATGGATCTCACCATGTCTAGCAAGGTTCTATTTCTCCTCTCAGCAACCCCATTTTGTTGTGGAGTCCCTGGCATAGTAAGTTGTCTAGATATTCCCTTTTCATCATACAACCCTTTGAACATATCGGAGAGATACTCTCTACCTCTATCCATTCTAAGAGTTTTAATCCTTTTATCTAATTGATTCTCAATTAAGCTCATGAATTTCTTAAAACATTCTAAAGCTTCTAACTTATGAGAAATTAGATAAATGTGACCATATCGTGTATAGTCATCTATGAATGTGATGAAATAAGCATGTCCTTTTCTAGTATGCACATTCATGGGTCCACACACATCTGAATGGATAAGTTCTAAAGGAAGAGGCTCTCAAAGCATTTTTAAATGGTTTCCTAGTTGCTTTTCCTGCTAGACATGACTCACAGGTTGGCAAATCAGATAATGAACCTTGGCCTAAGAGAGTTTCTCTTGCCAACCTGTTCATCCTATCTAAGCCAATGTGTCCTAGTCTAGCATGCCACAAATTAGAATCAATACACACAATATCTTGGCAAACAAAAGCACTACTAGAATTAAATGAATAATCAATTGTATCCAATACAATGAAACCATTATTAAGAAAACCATAACCATAAATTGTATCACCTAGATACAAAACCAAAGAATTGTTTTCAAATACAACTCTAAAACCATGTCTCATAAACCACTCTTGTTTTTGTTCCCACCTCTGTTACTTTGCCTGGACCGCTGAGGTTGAGCTCTCTCCTTCTTGCGCTTGAAGCCTACACCCTTACTAGTGCTTGCTTCAGCAGCAAGTACTTCAATGTGAGGAGTATCGACCAACATCCGATCCTCCTCTAGCTCAAGGTGCTTGGCAGCTTGATCAAATGTCTTCACCTCATCAGCCTGAGTCAAGAAGATCTTCATATGCTCCCAGGACTTAGACAATGACCTGATGACTGCAGAGACTTGCTCCTCATCAGTCTTTTGGCGTCCACATGTGCTCAACTAACTAATCATGTTAGACGTGATGGTTATATGCTGCCTCATGGTGTGACCCTGGCGCATCTTATAACCGTCAAAGGTGAGTCCGAGCTGGCGGCCTCTTTTTGTGGAAGTCCCTCCATAATGGAACTTCACAGCCTCCCACAAAGACTTTGTAGTCCTATGCTTCTCAAACCGAAGCATCAGGTCATCCCTCATGGAGCTTAGGATACTAATCCTAGCTACCCGGTGTTTCCTCTTCCAGGCATTGTAAAGCTCAAGGTCCCTGCGATACTGTGCAGTGGTACCTTCCTTAGGTGGGGACATGGTCTAGTTTATGGTTTCCAGCATGTTCTGTTATTCTAGGAGATACTACACCTTTCGGTGCCAGAGATCATAATTCCTCTCATTTAGTTTATCTCCTTTCACGAAGTCAACAACAATGCTCTTGGTAGTAGTCATTTTTCTTAGAGACATTATATACTAGAACGAGTTCAACTATTCTAGCATAAAACACAACACAAGCAACAACAAATCACACTAGCATAGTCAACCTATGGGGTAAGCATTTAAACCAAAAGAGATGCTAACAAACATTCAATCAAATTCTCATGCAAACCCACATAGACTTATACACTAGTTTCATTCTGTGCAAGAAACATGATTGATAGACCCATAATTAAAAATAGTTTTAATAAAATAAAACATGCAATCATGTTAATGCTATGAGGTGGTTCACATAGAACACTTCTACCTCATTAGCTCCCACTAGGCCCCATTAGGCCCTCAATGCTCAAATATCACATAGATTGTGAGCCATTGATGTCCAGTAAATAGAAAAACATTCAAAATTGGACAAAAAATCAGACGAATTCTGAGACAGCTCTCTGTCTGGGAATCCGTCTGGCTTTTTGCAACCAGACGGTCAACCGTCTCCCAGACGGAAAATCCGTCTGGGTCACTGTGTACTGTCTGACAATAGACGGACGACCATCTGACCAGACGGTCGTCCGTCTGGTCCACAGTGACCAAAAAACAACGTTTTCAAATTTTTTTCATGAACGATTTTTTTTTTCACAAAAAACGGTAAAACACGTTTTTTTCACACAAAAAATCATCCAAAAATACATGAAAAAATCCAGCAATAAATATTAAACAAAAATAATTATCATGGATAATCAATTCATGCAAAAATCCACAAGGGAAATTCTCAAGGATCTCTCACTCGGATCCAAACAAAAATAAGGTTTTCCAAAAACCCTATCAATTCTCCCATGGGTTTCGTATTAAACCCTGGATTCTTCGTGGGTTTCCATAAACCCTTGATTCTCCCATTAGATCCATGGGTTTCGTATTAAACCCTGGATTCTCCGTGGATTTCCATAAACCCTTGATCCTCCCATTGGATCCATACAATGAAATTAAATAATGGGGAGGTGATATGGAGAGTTTATGATCATACCGGGTTCATACCTGGTCCGACCCTCGACCCCGGTCGAGACGGAGAAAACCGAATCGCTCCCGAGCGAACCGGATCCAGAAGACGGCTTTCTGAAGAAGAAAGATTATTCGGCTGCAAGCGTTCCCTAATCTTACTTATGGATTAGGGTAATCACCCTGATGACAGCAAACTCAAACTGACGGCTGCGGATAATCATCATCAAAGGGATAACTATCGCATAACCTAACAGTTATCTTAGGAGTCCTCTACTAGCCCAAACTAGTAGAAGTCTCTCGCTCAACGGATCTCATTGATAAGATCCAACGACTACCCGAAGAAGGCTCGAGTGCATCCAACGAAGGAGATTCGAAGGTACACTCTATATAAACCTCACTACCATACAAGGTGAGGGGGGGATCAATCGATCAAAAAGAATACTATCTGAGACTCAGGTTTGGATACATACTGATAGATCCAAACTATCAGCGTCCTGCTATCTAGGTCACCTTTCCCGTTTCTTCATTCATTAGCTCGTGCTTCTAGCGAGCAGGCCGTTTGTGATTAAGTTCATCAACCGACTTAGCCTTCGGAGGTGGACTCCCGACCCCAGCCGTTCGGGCCACATCCGATGCTTTCGTTTTGCAGGACATCACGTGGAGATCCAAGGGCTGAGCAGATTTTGGACGCATCATTTGGCGCCGTCTGTGGGAACGACTTGAAAAAGCCATGGTGACTAGATCGGCAACCGCAGCAGCCGCTGCACAACGCAATTCCGGTGTTCAGATACCTGGGGTGAATAATCCAGATATTCCCCAGGAAAGCCAAAATCCTATCGAGGTGGATAATGGCCAGGGAGGACGTAATCTTCCTCCTGATACAATCCAAGATCAATTGGATCAGGTAAAGATTCAACTCTTGGAGGTGAGCCAAGCACTCCGTGTGCTCACCAGACGAGTGGTTTTACCACAAGAACCTGATCAACACGATTCAGGGAGACGTGCATTGCCACGTGATCAAATACCACGTGACCAAAGAATGGCTGAAGACCGGAATGTTGATCAGAATTTCCGTGAAGGAGACCGAGGACTTCGGAGGATTGATGATCAACCAAGGCGAGGCGATCGGTTCGACAGACCGCAAGAGAGTACAACTGATTCAAATACGAGGTTGGATACAGGGGTAAGAACTCACTCACCCTCTGTCAGAAGAACCGTTCGTGATGATCGAGCAATTCGTGACGAGAAAAACGTTCGTGAAGGACGGGCTGTTCGTGATGATCGAGTAGCACGTGATGATCGTGTTAATCGAGGTCGTGATCGTATTGCTGAAGATCACCCGACCCAGATTGGTCAAGAATTGGCCAACATGAATGAGAAGTTAGGGCAATTGGCTAAGGGAAGAATAACTGAGGATATTTACTCAGTCATTCGGAAGACTCCTTTTGCTGAGCCAATTGCAGGATATCGGTTTCTCCATAACTTCCGTTTGCCTACCTTCTCAACATTCGATGGCTCCGGAGATCCAACAGCTCACATCGGCTATTACCAACGAGACCATGGCGGTTTCAAGTAATTCGATGAAATTTTATGGAGGGTTTTCGGTTCATCTCTAATCGGAGCGGCACAAAAGTGGTTTTCTAACCTCCCCTAGGGAAGGATCGTAAACTTTGACGAATTGGCGCGCCAATTCATAGGGCGATTCCCAGTGGGATACGGTCAAGAAAACGGAAGAAACCTTGTTTCTTGTCAAACAAGGAAAGAACGAATCGATCGAGAGTTTCGAAAAAGATTCAACAAAGTGACGATGGAGATAGAAAACTTGGATGAACAGGTAGCCGAACCGCTCTATTCACAGGACTCACAAATCGAAACTCCTGGAGTTATTACTACGGGATATACCCACGACTTATGCTTGAGTTGGTACAGAGATGCCGAGAAGCGAGCTGAAGTCATGGAGATTCTAGATGCGCGCCGGGAGATAATAAAGTCTCCAATAAGGAACAAAAGGCTCTGAGCGAAGCGAAAGCCAAAGAAGAATGTTCACGATCGGGTTGGAAGATCCCAACCTTGGCGCCAAAGATCCCCCGGTAGAAGTGAGTACACTCCATTGAATGCTCCTCAGGCCGATATTTTGAATATCCTCAAAAGAAAAAATATTTTGAAGTGGCCGCCTAAAATTCTTTTGAAACCCGGAGAGCAGCAGGATCGGGAAAAGTATTGCCGATTCCACAAGGACTATGGTCATTACACTAATGACTGTCGTCATCCGAAGGCGGATATTGAGAGATTGATATCTCGGGGACATCTGTCCGATTTTGTTAGCGGGAGAAGGGAGGAGCCACGGGGGCCACGTGCGGCTGCCCCTAAAAGGAATCGTTCGGTTAGTTCAGAACGATCGAGGGAGGCCCCGAAGTCTAAAAAAGGCAAGGAGGTGATTGAAGCTGCTACTCGGTCACCGATTCTTACCATCTTCGGGGGTCCAGAGCCCGAGTCATTCCAGAGTTTAAAAACCAAATCCAAATTTGTTGGAGCCGGAGAGGCGCAAAAGCGGAAGAAGCTGAATGGTGAAGATTCTATCACCTTTAGCAAAGAAGACGAAAGAGATGTTTGTTTACCTCATGATGATGCTATAGTCATCAAGGTAGAGATTGCACGGCGGGAAGTGCATAGAGTATTGATTGATACAGGGTCTGCAGCTGACCTAATTTCTTACGAAGTGTATCAAAAATTGAAGGTGGATCAGTACTTGATGAAACCTTCATCTACACACCTATATGGCTTTGCAGGGTCATCTGCAGTAGCGGAAGGATCGGTTCAGTTGGATCTTTCCATTGGAAGTTTTCCTAAAGAAACAATTGTCTGAATCAATTTTTTGGTGGTTCGAGAACTACCAGCCTATAATATGATTCTCGGGCGACCATCTTTATCCAAGATAGGTGCTATTGTTTCGACAAAGCACCTGAAAATAAAATTCCCGACTGATATGGGAATCGGTCAAGTCTCCTCTGACCAGAAGATCTCTCGGCAGTGTTATGTTGCCTATTTAAAAGACAAGGAGGGTCCGAGGAAGGTTACTACCCTCCCCATAGAAGTTCGAGATGATCGGGAAGAGACAGAGATGCAAAGGCCCGAACCAGTGGAGAAACTGGAGCAAATCCAGTTGTGTACCGAGGATGAGAAAAAGATTACTTATGTCGGGTCTGAACAGCTAGAAGAGTTTAAAGATGAGTTGAAGTTATTTCTTCAACAGAATAAGGATGTATTCGCATGGTCTGCTGAGGACATGCCGGGGATCGATCGGGCCATTGCAGAGCACAAACTCTGGATAGACCCTAAGGCGAAACCAAGTGATACGAAAAAGAAGAAATTTCTCTATTGAAAAGTATGAAGCCGTTCGGAACGAAGTTGAAAAACTTAAGAATTCTGGTTTCATAGAACCAATCGAGTGCCCAACTTGGTTGGCCAACGTGGTGATGGTGAAAAAGGCGAATGGGAAGTGGAGGATGTGTACGGACTACACGGATCTAAACAAAGCTTGCCCAAAAGATTGCTACCCGTTGCCTCGGATTGACCTCTTGATAGATGCTATCACAGGATATGAAACTTTAAGTTTCATGGATGCCTACTCGAGGTATAATCAGATCCTTATGAATAAGGAGGATGAGAAGTATACGGCTTTCATGACTGATCGTGAAAGCTATTATTACAAGGTCATGCCTTTTGTCCCGAAGAATGCAGGAGCAACATATCGAGGGGCCGTCAACAAGATTTTCAAAGAGCTGATAGGAAAGAATGTTGAAGCATATGTTGACGACATGCTGGTGAAAAGCTTTACAAAAGCAAATCACATTGCAGATTTGATCGAGGTTTTCTCGATCGAGGAAACATCAAATGAAGTTGAACCCCGAAAAATGTGCCTTTGGAGTCTCCTCGAGCAAATTCTTGGGTTTCATGGTATCACGAGAGGGGAATTGAAGCAAATCCTGCCAAAATACAAGCTCGATTGATATGGAGGCTCCCAAAACCGTTCGGGATGTACAATGTTTGACAGGGAGAGTTGTTGCCTTAAATCCATTTATCTCCAAGTCCGGAGAAAAATGTTTGCCTTTCTTCAAGGCACTTAAAGACCTGAAGGGCGTAAGGAAGCAAAGTGGACTGAAGAGTGCCGTAAAGCTTTCGAGGAATTAAAAGAAGCACTTGGACAACCACCGATCCTGTCCCGGACACAGAGAAGGGGGAAACATTACAGCTATATCTAGCGACATCCCTTTCGGCGGTCAGTGCAGTACTTGTTCGGGAGAAAGATAAGAAACAATGGCCGATTTACTATGTAAGCCACGTGTTGCTAGATGCGGAGACGAGATATTCGCAGATTGAGAAGCGAGCTCGCTCTCATGATGGCCGCCGGAAGCTAAGGCCATATTTTCAGGCTCATCCAATTCGGGTATTTACAACTTTTCCTCTTAGTAAAGTTCTTAACAAACCTGATTTGTCCGGAAGGATGGTATCCTGGTCGGTTGAGCTAAGTGAGTTCCAAGTGAGTTTTAAGCCCAGAACTGCAATCAAGGCTCAGGCATTAGCTATTGCAGATGTTACTATTTATAGTGACTCTCAGCTTATAGTCAACCAAGTCCAGGGGGAGTATGGCATTAAAGAACCACGCTTGCAAAAATATCGGGAGATAGTGCGGGCATTTCAGAACCAATTTCGGAATTTGAAGATATCTCGAGATTTCGAGGAATGAAAATTCAGTGGCGATGAGCTATCCCGACTAGCCAATGCCAAGGAAAAGAATCTAGACCCTTCGGTCTACATTGAAGAGGTAACTTTTCCAAGTTATCATGAGAAAGAAATTTCTTATATTGAAGCAGAACGTTGCTAGATGGATCCAATAATCGAATATCTAAGAGATGACAAGTTACCCGAGGATCCGGTAGAGGCAAGGTTGATCAAGATTCGATCAGCTAGATTTGTCATTCAGAATGGGAGACTATACAAAAGATCTTATGCTGGACCCCTTATGAGATGTATAGGCCCCGAAGGAGTAAAATCAGCTTTGGCTGAGGTTCATGAAGGAATTTGTGGCGCTCACATGGGTGGCAGAGCCCTAGCCCACAAAATTCTAAGACTTGGGTTATATTGGCCTAAGATCCAAGAGGCTGCTATGGACTACGTTCGTCGATGTAGTAATCAAATTCATGCTACGATGATCGAAGCGCCCGGGGAAATTATGACTTCAATTCTAAATCCCATTCCCTTTGCAATGTGGGGAATTGATATCATGGGCAAATTCACCAAGGCATCAGCGGACGGGAATATCCGATAGTAGCAATTGATTACTTCACAAAATGGGTAGAAGCCGATTGCCTCGGCGACAATTACTGAGAAAAAAGTGGAGAAATTTGTGCTTGAATCAATCATATATCGCTTTGGGATTCCAAAGATAATTGTCACTGACCATGGTACTCGGTTCGACTGTCCACAATTTGAGCAATTCGTGGAACATATATGATCGAGCATCGTATGTCCTCGGTGGCATACCCCCAAAGCAATGGCCAGGTAGAGGTTACTAATCGAACGCTCTTTGGAAGGAATAAAGAAAAGACTCGAAGCTGACAAAGCTTCTTGGGTCGAAGAACTACATAATGTATTGTGGGCTTATAGAACTACGGTTCGAACACCTACGGGAGAAACTCCATTCAGAGTTGGCATATGGATCCGAAGCATTGGCACCTGTGGAGATAATGGCGGGGACGTTACGGGATCATGAGTTCGAGGAAAAAGCAAATGAACAAGGACTGCTTGATAGTCTTGATTTGTTGGACGAAGTTCGGGCAAAGGCAATAGCACGAACTCAACATTATCAAAGAAGGATAGCGTCTCATTATAATACTCGAGTGAAGAATCGTCGGTACTTAGCCGGAGATTTGGTGTTGAGAAACACCCTAGCTTCCGACCCGCGTCACCAAAGAAAGTTGGACCCTTCCTGGGAAGGACCTTATATGGTTGTGAAACTGGTCGGTTCAGGAGCTTACAGGCTGAAGAACATCGATTCCCAGAAAGAGTTGGATCGTTCGTGGAATGCTAGGCATCTCAAAAAGTTTTATCCTTGAGGATGATTTCAATTTTGTTCGCGATGTAATCATTTTCAACTCAATCAATGCAATTTTTGGCTTTCAACAAACTATCTTTTGATTGGGGGGCATCATACACCACATTCAAGAACAAGATCCAACTATAAGGCATCGGATGATCATACACCACATTCAAGAACAACATCCAACTATAAGGCATCGGATGAAAATTCGTGTGGGTCCTTCAACACTTCAACGCTTATGGAAAATCTTTCGAACTTTCTTAAGTCGGGGCATCGGATGAAAATCCGAGTGAGTTCCTTTTGCAAGGCGTCGGTTTGAAACCCGAGTGAGTTCCTTCGAGACTTATTGAATTTTTGAATTATCCTTAAGTATAAGGCATCGGTTTAAAACCCGAGTGAGTTCCTTCTCAGACTTATTGTATTTCTCCGGAAATCCTTAAGTATAAGGCATCGGTTTAAAACCCGAGTGAGTTCCTTCTCAGACTTATTGTATTTCTCCGGAAATCCTTAAGTATAAGGCATTGTTTCAGACAACTAAGACCTAATGCAACGGCGATTCAAGTGGCTAGCAAAGTTCAAAGATAAAGTAATTTCTTATTTCTTCAGAAGATCCAAAGAGGCCAGTATCAAAATAATTATAAGAGCTGGATACAATCTTTGATCAAAGAAGAAAGTCATTACAGGTGACTGTTAACAAGTTATACAAGATCGACGCGACTTTGCTAGAACAAACATATGAGTCAACCATTGGTGGGGAGTCAAGGAAAAGAAGAGAAGAAATGAGGATTACAAAAATATTTCGATATTCAGAAAATCCTCCGCAATTTCATACTCTTAGTCCAGCTTGTCCAGGAGAAGATTGGTCCTCGACCAAACTCGCATTCGGTACAAGCTCGTCATAATTGACTTCTTCCAGCGGAGAATAAACAGGAGAATCTTCCGAGATATTGCATAATATCCGGATCGGAAGGTGGAGGATCAATCTTATCCTTGGTCCAATCGGGAGGAGGAATACCCGTGTCGGTAAATACTTCAGGATGGCAAACAAGACCTGTAGGGAGTCGTATCAAAATGAGGATCTTTCCTTAATATTGATTCCCATACTTCGTTCTCACCATCCCGTGACGCCCGCAAGTTATAAGCATTCAGCATATCAACAAAAGGCTTACTGTGTAAATACTTGAAGACGCAGGCTCTGCGAACATCGGTTGGAAGGGATTCGGGCAAAGGAACGACAGCTTGCCTTTCGGGTAATGTTTCGGATCCTTTAGCTCCCGACTTTCCAACTGTTCGCTCCCGATCGCCGGATCTTCTCCGTGGCATCATCCAAGTCCGACCGAAGACGACCAATCATCGAATTCTTTTCTCCTGCCACCTCCCAAGCTAGATTCCGAAGGCGAGCAATCTCAACATCTTTAGCTTCGAGAGATTTCCCGAAGCCTAGAAACTTCATTGCTCAACCTACTGAGTCTAGTAATTGCTTCCACTTGGTTGTGGAAGTTACAAAGAAGACTCCCGCAAACAACTTTCGAGTTAGCGAGGAGCGAGAAAAGTAATTTTTCAAAATCGAGAGGATAATGAAGAAAGACTTACATCACCAATGACTTCGTAAAGACTTCATCTGGAAGTTTGGAAAGAAGCTGCGCTCTCGAAGTCATTCGAGCAGCGAGACACCATTCCAACGCTTTGTCAAACTCGTTTGACACTAATTCAGGTGAAGGATGAGAAGGATGAACTACACCAAGCAAAGGCTGAGCTTCATCACTTGTCACCCGACGGAGCTTCCTGGTGGCAAAATCCTCCAACTCAGAAGGAGAGGAGGAGGATGCCAAACAAGCACTGGAGTTAGAAATAGGAGCAGCACCTGCTGAGACCACACCTTCATCAGACGCCAACATAGTTGCCTCGAATGCCCGAAGAGTCTTCTTCGGGGGTGCACTAACAGGCTCACCAGCAGGAGTGCCGGCAGCACCATCGGCAACGGAGTGATCAAGATCTTCCTGGGAAAGACGAGCGATCACTTCGGGCAAAGACGGCGTAGGGACGGCATCACCAGAAGCTGTAGGAATCTGACATGAAGATTCACCGCCAGCAGTCGCCTTACGCTTGGAGGATTCACTAGCTGAAACCACCACATTGGCCCCAACCACCACCGACGCAACCCTTTTCTTGCAAGATTTTGCTCTAATAAAGTTCGGGCTGATCTTGGGAGCCACTATGCAAAACAACAAAAAAATCAGCCGTATCGATCTGAGAAATAAACGACAGCAACAATGGGGAAACCCTAGTTTTCTAAAGCTTCACAGCACCAACAAACTAAACCCCAAGTATAACTACTTGTGCAGTTTACTTCGGGGGGAAGAGGGGAAAGAGATGAGAAATCAAAAAACTCACTTGTTCGAAAATGGATAGAGCTGTCGTTGGAGTACGAGGAATACGAAGAAGCCGAAGGATGAAAGGTTGCTTTGGCACTTTAGCAAATCTATCTTGCGAAGTCGGGATAGATGGAGAGTACCCACGAAGGCTTTAAATAGCCTAAAGTATAAGACGACGGTTGAAGGCTAAGGACAACCGACGACCCAGATCGAAACGACGCTTCGAAATCCGCAAAAAACAAGATCAACGATCGAAGAGATGCCACATGGAAACATGTGGAAGCGAGCACCTGATGCAGAGAAACCTCCAATCGTCGCACTGCCATTAAAATAATGGATGTGTTTCCAATTCATTGGAAACAGTGAATGGTATACAAAAGCGGAAAACGTTTGAACTTCGCGAGAAGGGAAACGTGCGGACTTTGCAATAAATGAAGTAGTGGGGAAGATTAATGCATCTTCCCGAAACGCATCTTCACAATATTTCTACAAGATCATTATTCGGCGAGGAATGAAAAGTTAAGTGATAAGTTTTATCATTAATACTTTGATATTCAAGGCAATACTTCGGCAGGAGACGGGGAAATTTTGAGGCCAACATGAATAAAGAAATGTCTATTCATTAAATTGAGAGTACATCTTTACAAAAGAACAACTCCCTAAGCCTTTTCTTCATTGTTGTCCGAGGGACCCTGGTCGGGATGACTTTTCTCAGGACCATGAGAAGAGCCTTCCTCAAGAGTGGCATCGGCTGAATCCTCTACAACAACAACTTGAGACTCGGCTTGTGATTTCTCCTCTGGAAGTGCCGGCTCGTCATTCAGATATGCCTCATATTGAGGGTCAGCTGGAAAAGGATCATCTTCTCCCCGAGCCCCGGTCTGGAAGATCCATACCAACTTTCCCGAAGACCTCCCGGGTGGCATACCTCACGAAAAGGAGCAATGTCGAAGTCGGGGATCGTTCCAAGGATCTGCTCCCAAACATCGTTACGCCCCATGCGATAAGCTCCGAATGTTGTAGAAACCTAGCAATTCGGAGAAAGGTACGCTGTTCGGGTATTTCCGAATGCACTCTTTCCGAAGGTCCGGCTTTATATGCTCGGGCTTGCTAGGGATTGCCAACTTCAGATGTTCTTCGAGCTCCCTACTTTTGATTTCAAGGCTGTCACCAAACAACGTGGCAGCTGCCTTTTGCTTCCTGGCCTCGCGCTCGGCAGCAGAGACACGAATTTTCGAAGCTTCAAGAGCTTCCTTGAGGGAGATCACTTCTTCCTCATGCTTTTTCTGCAGCTCCACAGAGGCTGCGGTCAGTGGTCTATTTCGAGAATTGGCCTTGGCCAATTTCTCTTCACAATTTTGCAGCAAGGAACTGGTGCGACCAACCCGGCTCAATGCTTCCATGTGTTGATAAAAGCTCAACACAAGCATTCCCGGGAAGACGGAAGATATCGAGAAGAAGTCATAAGAAATTATGAAAACATAAGTAAGCAAGAAGACCGGTACCTTGTAGATTGACTAACAAGGGAGGTGTCATCCAGGGCTTCAAACTCCTGGAGATCGAAGGAGCAAGGCCGAGGGAGCTCCACTCTGTAGCTTTCTCGGGATCCCGAGTGACCACTGTCGGTCATCTTCAGGGTCCAATGGGGGATGAAGACTTCCTCACCATCCGTCGAAGCTTTGGATTTTTTGTTGGAGGGAGCATCAATTGTGTCATGCCTCCTCTTGGTTCGGACAGAGGAGGAGACGTTAGCCCTCTCCACCATTGGTTTCTTTCCTTTACCCGAAGCATCAGCTACAGGCCTGATATTCCTAATACCCCTGTAAGAGGGGTCGGGAGAGGGAAGAGAAGCCTCTTGATCAGTAGTCAAGACCCTGGGCGATCGTTGCTCGGCTGTCACAACGGCCCTAGCGGCCTTCACCCGCAGGCTTTCGGGGTTCGTTACGGGGAGGCACCTGCAAAGAAGAAGGACAAGAATCGAGAATTCAAGACATATCACTTCAGTCAAATCAAAGGATGATGGTTAGAAGCTCACAATAAGCCAAGCCCCAGTACTGAAGGATGGAGTTATACTCCATTTCATATCCATGTATCTCTTGATACCACGGAATGGATTTGATCTTCCTGATGGCCGCCTCGTCTTCTTTGGATAAGGGAAGGCCCCGGTTACTTTCAGACGAAGAAGTAAACCTCCTCCTGGTGGTCGGGAAGTTAAGATCTAATGGAGGCGCTCGACAGAAAAAGTATCGTTCGCGCCATCTTTGGTGATTAGAAGGGCAAGTTCCTTTGACAAGGATGTTGCCCCTCCAATCAAGTTCAGCCTTATTGCGTATGGAAAGAAAGACCCATCCGGGAGGATGGGAGATAGAAAGAACATGAAAATGTACAAAAAGAGAAAGAGATGGCATAATGCCAAGCTCAAAACACAAACCCAAGAAGCCGACGATGAGACGCCAGCTATTGGGGAGGAGCATTCCGAGACAAATGTTCCAGTGATTCAAAATTGCGGAGAATAAAGGATTAAAAAAGGGAAAGCGAACCCCGCTCTCCAGTGCATCTATGTACAGAGAAAATTCACCCGAAAGGGATGAATCAACCCTCTCATCAGGGTGGGGAGCCCTAACCTGATATGAGGAAGGAAGGTCAAAATCTTGGACAGCTGAAAGAAGGGTTTCTCCATTATAAATGGAAGGAACAGAGCCAGGCCCACCATTGGACCCGGAGGTTTGAGGCTGCCTAGAAGACTCGACAATCTTGGAAGATCCAGACTCGAGAAGGACAGGAGAAGTTTTGGTTTTTCTTTCAAAACCTTTTTGAGAAACTTCAGCGAACTCCTGCCAGAGGACGGTTAGGGTTTTGTTATCACTATCCGATCGTTCGGGAGCGGGAGAAGCAAAAGCATCATCGCTATCACCAACATGGGGTACTAAAGAAGCCCTATCGTCCGCCATTACTCGTTACAGTAAACTACAAAAAGAAAAGACCAAAGTAAACTTACTGATTCGGTGAGACGGAAGCTTGAGAGCGGGGAAGGCGCGAAGCAGACAACAAAGGTTCAAATTCCAGACAGGAAGAATGAAACCTACGAAGACAATGAACCGCTTTTAAAACTCCCGCATGAGTGTTCGGGAATCTGAACGATCGAGATTGATTCAAAATCAACGATCAAGATTCAAAGACGTTTTGAAAGTTTGAACTCACGAATCCGAAATAGGCATTCGGAAACCGTCGCTTGGATGACGTGAGCCACGACAGATCAACTGCAACGAAGATACGTGGCCTTACACTCACAACGCTCGAGGAAAAGTGACCACCGCATTAAATGTGATATGACATTTAATGAAGCACGCAGAGATCATCACCCGACGACGAACCCATTAAAAACCAAGCCCTCGGGATCGACCGAACGCTTGGTGCGGGGGGCTCGTGATATGGAGAGTTTATGATCAGACCGGGTTCATACCTGGTCCGACCCTCGACCCCGGTCGAGACGGAGAAAACCGAATCGCTCCTGAGCGAACCGGATCCAGAAGATGGCTTGCTGAAGAAGAAAGATTATTCGGCTGCAAGCGTGCCCTAATCTTACTTATGGATTAGGGTAATCACCCTGATGACAAAGAGACTCAAACTGACGGCTGCGGATAATCATCATCAAAGGGATAACTATCGCATAACCTAACGGTTATCTCAGGAGTCCTCTACTAGCCCAAACTAGTAGAAGTCTATCGCTCAACGGATCTCATTGATAAGATCCAACGACTACCCGAAGAAGGCTCGAGTGCATCCAACGAAGGAGATTCGAAGGTACACTCTATATAAACCTCAATACCATACAAGGTGAGGGGGGGATCAATCGATCAAAAAGAATACTATCTGAGACTCAGGTTCGGATACATACTGATAGATCCAAACTATCAGCATCCTGCTATCTAGGTCACCTTTCCCGTTTCTTCATTCATTAGCTCTGTGCTTCTAGCAGAGCCGTTTGTGATTAAGTTCATCAACTGACTTAGCCTTCGGAGGTGGACTCCCGACCCCAGCGGTCGGGCCACATCTGACACTTTCGTTTTGCAGGACATCACGTGGAGATCCAAGGGCTGAGCAGATTTTGGATGCATCAGGATGAACCGAGAATCGTGGGAACCACGGCTCTAATACCAATGTTGGTAATGCTCCATATATATCAATTAAATTTAATTGACAGGGGAAAGATCCTTACTTGGATTCACTTTCCTAAATAATGAAGTATATGTAGCGGAAGTGAATCTAGATCCACGTTCTCGTTCCACCACCAAAGCTCTATCGGGTGATCCCACAATCACTAGGAAAGGGAATAATTTCCACAACCCAAATGCCGTGTGGAAAGAAGATGGAAGAGTGATCTAAAGCAAAGGAAGGAAACTTCCAATCCTGCGTTTCTAGGAGAGAGGGAGAGAGAGATGGAGCCGCCTCTTTTTAGGAAGAAATCTCGTACGAATGAAATCACTCTTCCTCAAGTGATGCAGTGGTTACAAATATATAACCTATATTCTGTAACCGCCCTAATATGTGAGTTTCCAGATTTGCCCTTGGGCATCTAATTTATTAATTATATTAATAAATTCCAACAGATTTGTTTCAATTTTTTTAATTTATAGATTATGAAACTTATGTTACAGAATTACTGTGACTCTTTAGCTGCTTGAATTCAATTTCTAAATTGTGTACAAACTTATCTAGACTTCTCTCAAATTCCTTGCTCGAGAAAAGCTTGTTAATGATGGCTAGGGTTTTTGAGTATGTAGTTCAGTCACATGTAGAGTCCTTGCTAGTGTTAGTCACAACTATTTTGCATCTAAATTATGTGGTGTAGAGAACATGACTCTAGTGCACAGGTTAAAGTTACATACACTCTAGGATGTCAAAAGACTTGTGTGGAGCCTCATTGTTTCATGCAGAAAGTCTGGTCTCCATCATAGTTTATCAATCAATATATGTAGAATTATCATTCATGTTAAATAACTTGTGGAAAAATGTATGTTAAAAAAGAAAAATATTTCCACCTAACCTTACCTCTTGTACATATAAGAGACGAGTCTTTCAGATGAATCTCACTACCCCTCAAATTAGGGTACCATTTATATATATATATATATATATCTTGTGTTCCCAATCACAGACAATGAATATTGATTGTTTTATCAAGTTAATATCAATCTTTGGTTGCCAAGAAAATAAATGAAAAGAAAACCTAAGACCAAGAAGACTAGAAGAAAGGAAAGTTGTTAAATAGTCTGACCAATTATGTGCTAGAATCTACAAGCAAAGAGATTCTCTATTGCACACTTCCATCGAGGACTAGCGTCTACACAACACGTACAATAAGAGTACCACCATTGCATATACCAAAGACCACATCAAATCTACATCAAATTTCAAACTAGTCATTTTTTTTTCTAAAGCGTCATTTTCATTAAAGCAAAAGGAAAAAGAAAATATAGCAACAATACAATATAGTTCAAAGATGGAACCACACACTCAATCCTGCAACAATAGTTGCCCCCAATAAACCCTTCCTCACCGGTTCCCACTCACATGTGATAATAGCAAGATTGCTAGAATCTGAATCTAGGATGACAATAGGCATAAAAATCCAGCTCTCTTACAATTGTTACTATCCAGAGGTTATTAATAGATGAACTCCCAATCATGGTGGAAATTTTTGCCAAGAAATCTGCGGCTGTGCTAATAAAGAATTGTAATAAATTCCCAAATTCTCAAAGAAATCTTTAACAATGCATGCTAATAATTTTGGGAACGGATGCACAACCACGAATAACACAAGCAAAACACACTCACAACCACAAGGAATTTAGTGTGGTTCAAAAAGATTGCCTACGTACACTCAAGAGAAAAAGAGATTCTACGTACTATTTCCTAAAAATGTCACCACTCTTACACCTCACATAATACCACCCTTTGCTTGCCCTCCATCTCCTCCAAGGATGGATACATTCTATTTTATCCTAGAATGACTATTTGTAGGGAAACCCACAACCCAAGCCCTCATATCATTACAATTACAGCCGTATAAGTAATTGACCCAAAACCCTATTCGAGTTATAAATACAACCAAATAATTATATAGACACCCAAACCCTACAAATAAAAATGTCATTGCAAATCCTTTGATTGCTACTTATAAACTATGAGATTTAGGAAAGAGATAGAGAGACCCAGGGATCGAAGCTCCGGAAATGATGTAGACTCATCACACTAATATTAATGTCAGAGGGTCCAAGGGCTTTTAGCTTCATGGTTGTTATGAGCATCAAGGAAATTACCAATGATTCTAGGGCCCCATGTGTAGTCACACACAAATGTAAGCAGCAACGAGTTCTCCAGCAATGTAAGTCCCATGCGTGAAAATCAATCCGCCATGAACATGATTAAAGTGAATTAGCACAGAGCATATTGCCACTAGAAATTACAAATATCTAGAACAAGTAGTATGCTATGCATTCATTAATACTATTCCCAAATAGAGAGAATGAGCAATCAATCTGAGCCAAGAAAAAGTACCTACAAACAATTCTCGAAGATAATAGAAACATCCAAAACGTCTCACTACAAGAAAAAGGGCCTACGGCGGCATTTTGAAAGCTGTCGTAAGTCTAAAAGTGTTGCTACAAATCTTTCCCGGCATTTCAAAAATGCCGCAAAAAACGCCGGCAAAAGCACTACCGTATTGTTACCGCGGCACTAAATGCAAACATTAGGAATGGTGCCTTACGACAACACATTTACCGGCGATTTCTAAAAATGCCATTAAAAATGATTTAGTGCAGCATTTCCTAAACATCGCCGTAGGCTGTTTTTGCTGGCGTTTTCTGAAAACGCCATAAAAAGTTATTTATTGCTATAGGCTATTTTTTCCGGCATTTTCTAAAAACGCCGTTAAAAGTTATTTATTGCGGTGTTTATGAAACGCCGCTGTAGGCTACTTTTGCCAGCGTTTTCTACAAAGATCGTTAAAAGTTATTTATTCTGGAGTCTAGGAAACACTGCCGAAGACTTTAGCATTATTTTTTGCCGGTAGATTTTATAACTGCCGTTATTATGTTTTTATGTTTATTACCGGCATTTTTAATAAATGCCGTCATATGTTACCTATGCTGGCATTTGTAAAATGCTGGGATAAGTTTTTTTAATTAAAAAAATTTGGTTCCAAAAAGCCAAATTCAATTTACAAATGAAATCCAATTCCATCAATCCAAATTCAATTTTACAAATGTATCCACTTTCAATAATACATAAACTAACAATCCAAATGTTTCCAATGCCAACAAACTGGAATACATTTCTTGATCAAAGTTCAACAATCCCCTGTTAAATGATACGAAGTTCCTCACATTCTCCAGGAGGAAGAATCTTGGCCTGAAGTAGTTAGCAAAGGACAAGAATGCCAATGTCATCTCCCATTGTACTTTACTCCAAGTGCCCTGATTGAACCTGTTCCTTCCAGAAAACCCCTGCAAAAGAAGAGCGGGAAAAGAAAAAAAAAAGAGCCTTGATTAAAAACAATAACAAGTTAAATAAACATTATTGGTCCTAGACAACATGGTCAAGTGGGGAAAGGGTACACAAACTTGACATGGAGGACCTCTATTGATGAAGTCCACCTGACCAGGTAGAGGCAAATTATTGATCTCATCACCTAGTTGTTTAGACAACTCCGCAGCCTCAGAAGTTGAGATGCACTCATCTATATCTCCGCATCTTTCCATTATGGCCCTGCATTGCAACCTATTTTCATGTTGAATCAACAAATGGAATTGAAACATAACTATCTAGAAACTAATGCACATAATTAGAAGAAAAAGAAAATAAGGATGCAAACAATGGTTTATTCCTATTTCCAACAATTTAGCAAGCAACCAATAAAAGAGGACTAAAGATTGAAAAAAAAAATCAAGCACCTTAGAATGACATTGCAATTGTTAATCAATGTTAAAGCTTCTGGGTGGTTGAGACAGAATGCCTCTCCAGCAAGATCTTCATACTCGATGGCCCATTTGGTTACCGAAACCCCTAAAATTATTAAAACCAACATGATCATTCAGCAAGCATCCCAACAAAAACTCACCAAGAAGTTTTTGGTGGAAAATAAAGAGATCAAAATTGAAGGTTACCAGATTTCTCTAGTCCCACGGACAAGCTACCACAACCAGCAAAAATATCTAGAGTGGCTAAGTGACTTTTCTAAGATGCATCTACTTGTTTGTCAAGGACACCAGGAGCACTTTCTCCTTCTTTGCTCTTACCTTTTCTCTTTCTGGATGTAGATTCCTCAACCTTTGAGGAGTCTAGTCTAATATTAGTTGGCAACTGTCCACAAAGATAAATATCATCAAATCAACAGGAACATGCTAATTTGACCATAGAAAAAACAAAACACAGACTTTCCATCAACTACTTCAATATAGTTCAAAATGAGTTTGTATGCCAAATCTAATGAAGGGTTAGTACCAACTAAAGAATTGTATTGTTGAGACAAGTTAGCAACAGATGAATTACCCGCTTGACAGCTCCTGTATTAGGTTTGTATAAATGTTCACAAAAGAATATATGTACAAAGATAGCAAGGCCATGTGAAGGAGGTACATCTATCTTTCTTCTAACTTCGCACCTCCCTTCTATCACCTCAACAAGCAATGTAAGCTTCAGTTCACTGTAGTAGACCTGGTGTTGAAATGCACAGAACACAACAGAGTCACAATTATCATCTGATGCAAGAAATCTAATAGAGAAAATCTGAAAATATTTGTGCCTAAGATCTCAGAAACAAAGAAGACAGGAATCTTACTTCTCTATTGTCAGAATTGTAAGCTTTTTTTGGCGATGCATCCTTTGGTCTGAAGAATCTCCTGACTTTGACTTTGGCTGATTTTGGGTCAGATTTTTTGGATATGTTTGGGACATCAAACTCAAGCAGCTGGCATATAACATAAGCTTTTAAGCCAACACTTCTCCCACCCTTGAAAGTTCCCTGGTCCTCTACATTGTTCCCAAAGTGATGAAGGTTTACATATACAAAATCATGAATTTTGTATTGTAATACCCCTAGATTTTACTAAGGGTATTTTGGTCAATTTTCATAAAATAATCATTTATTATATTTTTTTAGGTATATATGTTATTTTGTTTTATAGTAATTACCATTTGTTTAGAAAGTAATAATAATTTTGATAAATTAATTATTTAATGAAAATAAAGAAACCAAATCACAATTGAATTAATCGTTTTTTCTATTATTCAATTTGTAATACTTAAATAAACTCAAATATTAAGTTAATAATTATAACATCAGTTAAGTATTTATTATTATTATTTTAATAAATCTTAACTCTTTCAATACTTTATAATCAAGTAAAGAAATCAAAATATGCTAAGAGTTAAAATATAATGTAAAAAATTAATTTATGTATATTAAAAATAGTTAATCCCTTAAGAATTTATCATACATTAAGTTTTATTAATTTACTTAATTGTTATTATAAATTCTTGCATATAAATAGGGGGAGGGATTCACCATACGGGGGAGAATTTTTCCAAAGAAGAGAGAGAGAGAGAGAGAGAGAGAGAGAGAGAGAGAGAGATTTCATTTCTCTCTAAAATCAATAAGAATTTCTAAATTTCTTTTGATTTTAAACTGAATCCGTTCACTATAATCGTTTGTCCTAGTTTGTGTTTTATTGGACTGCTCAAAACATTGCAATATTTTGATATTAAATCTATCGTGAAGGCAAGTGAGAATCCTTCATGTATATCCACTTGTTTGAATAATTGTGTATTTGTTATGTATTGCAAATGATAATCTTACACTATATCTAAATGTTTGATATGTTGTCTTTTATTTGATATAAATTGCAAGTAATAATTCTTCATATTATCTATAGTTTAAAATATGGTGTTTTATCTTGATATATATTGCAGGTGAGGATCCTTTATGCATACTAACTTGAATCATTGTATCATTTGATCTATATTGCAAATCCTGCGTTATATTTATATGTTTGATTTATTGTCTTTTATAAATTTATATGAATATCAAGATTTAGCATTGCATTGCATATTGCATTATAAGAAGAAGACATTAACTTTTCCATTTATCATGGTTCGATAGATAATTGGATGGGTTGATAGGGCTGCGTAACGCGCGCAGACCACGTAACGGCGTGGATCAATCTTCATCCTTTCCTATTGGGAAACCCATGATAACACTGGAGGGATCAACACACATATCAGGGTTGTATAACGCATGTAGGCCATGTAACGGCATGGGATATGATGTGTTGAATCCCAAATGGAACAATACGAATGTCAAGGCTATATAACGCGTGCAGGCCATGTAACGGCATGGGGCATCGTATTGTTTCCAAATAAGATAAATAATCATTTTGTGCATTAGCATTATTGCATTATTATTTCATTTCATTGTATTTCTTGTATTATTTCGATACATTATTTCAAACATGTCGATATCTTGCTGGATTTGATCTTGCTAAGTTTTTCGAAACTTACCCAATATTTTTCTCCAGATGGTGAATGTGTAGGGCGTATTTGATAAGCATGCATTTACCATTATTTATTTGATTTAATTCCCCATACTTATTTAATTGATGAGAGCTAATTTAGTATTTTTGTGTATTTTTCAGGAATAAGGTGATTTTGGATATTAGAGATAATATGGAGTAAAGTTGGCAAATATATTAGATATTGGTGGATTTTAAATCATAGCATTCAATCTTGCTACTGCTACCCAAGATATCATGAAAAGTGAGATCTTAGCCAAATTGGAAACAGGTGGAGTTCTAAGGAACAAAATTGGTAATAAATCTGAAAATCGGGTAAACAGACCTACCTTCAGTATTTTGGGCATATCTCTCTTATATGAGCTTGGATTTCGGTGATTCAAGATGCTATGGAACGATATTGAAAATATCTACAACTTTTCAGTTTTGAGTTTTCCCAAAATCCGAAAAATTAAAGATGAACTATAGGGAGAGAGAGAGAGAGAGAGAGAGAGAGAGATGTGGTCTTCCTCTTCAGCAATGAGAGAGATGAGAGCCGCATTCGCCGTCTTCTTTTGTCTGTGGCTGGCTTCTCTTTTATGTCTCCCGTACACAATGAATCTCGCATAAATTTGAAGAATTGGGTCGTGATACAGAAGAAGTCCATATTGCTGATAAACCTCATTCATATATTATTTGTTAAGGACATAAAATATGTTTTTTATCTATATTTAAATAATTATGTAATTGGTGATGAAATGTTTTATTTGATAAATGTAATAGTCGAACCCTTTATTTTGGATATTTTAGAATAATAGAAACGTTCAATGTATTACAATTTAAAAATAGACTTCCGCTGCTTAAATATTCTAAATACTTTGAGTTTGATGTTATAAAATTTCTGGTCTATTCTATCACAACTGCTTTACTATCTAAGGAAAACCGATCCTTGGGTTAAGTATCGACCTAACTTCCCATATTGGGAATCGGGCATTACAGAGTAGTATCAGAGCAAAAACCTTCGGCTCGATTGAACCTAGAAAACGTAAAACTATAGAATCAAGAAGAAAAAAAATATAAATCTTAGACTAGTTAAAATTTGAGTCATTTATACACTTAGGACTTTTTGAGTTAAAAGGATTTTTTTTTTTTTGGTTAAATTCTTTATTGCAAATATGTTGTATTTGTAAATAAATGTTGATTTATGCTATATTTTCATGTATCTCTACCATGAAATTTATTTTATTGATAATTTATTTTCCTAAGTCTTTAGTAGTATTGTTTTATTAAAAGATATGAAGTACCTTCTGAGTGGCATTAGTATTTTGATTAAATGGCACGAATGGACACTGGAAGAAATAGAATCACTCCTCCAAGAGGAAGCACTGATGTCGGAGAACCCGTTACACAATACCAAATATGTAGCACCGGGGGAAAGTAATACCTCATTACCACCACCCCCTTTAACACCTGATGTTTCTCCCAATGATTTCATGAGAGCTTTTACTCAGTTCATAACCTTCATGCAACAACAAGTTTCGGGTAGCAATGGAAGTCATTTTGCATATAGGGCAAGGTAAAATGAGATTCACGCTACTAAATGTGATGATCAAGGCATAGTTCTTGAAAGATTTAAAAAGCTTGGGCCACCCAACTTCAAGGGGTTCGCTTCTAATGATCTTTGGCCTGCTAGGTGGATCCAAGAGATGGAGAAAATTTTTACTGCCTTGAATTCCACCGACTCTCAAAAGGTTGAGTGTGCCACATTTATGCTTCAAGAGGGAGCACATAATTGGTGGATGACACAAAAGCAAATCTTAGAAGCTTCTAACCCCACCATTACGTGGACAAATTTTGTAGCTGCCTTTTATAAGTGTTACTTTCCCAAAGTGCGAAGGTAGCAAAGGAAACAAAATTCTTACACCTAGTTCAGGGGTTTGACTCAGTGTTGAACTATAGGAAGAAATTTGAAGATTTAAGTATGTTTGCACCTGAACAAGTCAACACGGAAGATAAGAAGATAAAGAGATTTTTAGGAGGCTTGAACATTGCATTGAAAGCTCCAATCTCAATTGCTAGTTATTCATCCTATGCAGAATTATTAGAGAAAGCTTTGACTCTAGAGGAGAATTTATGGGGCTCTTCGATCAACACTCCATGTGTAAAAGTTCATTGGAATAACCATGGGATTTTCGAGTCGTCATGGGAATTAGAGGAAGACGTACGAACTAGATATCCTCACCTCTTTATCAATCCAGGCAATGGAGACGTATGACTTAGTCATGTAAGTGACTTAACACTTCTAGTAGATATATGTGAATTAGTTTTATTATTATTTCTTATCTACTCTGAAATTTCGAAGACAAAATTTTTTTTTAAGGAGAGGGGACTGTAATACCCCTAGATTTTACTAAGGGTATTTTGGTCAAATTCAATAAAATAATCATTTCTTTTTTTTTTTTAGGTATATATGTTATTTTGTTTTACAGTAATTACCATTTGTTTAGAAAGTAATAATAATTTTGATAAATTAATTATTTAATGAAAATAAAGAAACCAAATCACAATTGAATTAATCGTTTTTTTCTATTTTTCAATTTGTAATACTTAAATAAACTCAAATATTAAGTTAATAATTATAACATCAGTTAAGTATTTATTATTATTAGTTTAATAAATCTTAACTCTTTCAATACTTTATAATCAAGTAAAGAAATCAAAATACGCTAAGAGTTAAAATATAATGTAATAAATTAATTTATGTATATTAAAAATAGTTAATCCCTTAAGAATTTATCATACATTAAGTTTTATTAATTTACTTAATTGTTATTATAAATTCTTGCATATAAATAGGGGGAGGAATTCACCATACGGGGGAGAATTTTTCCAAAGAAGAGAGAGAGAGAGAGAGAGAGAGAGAGAGAGAGAGAGAGAGAGAGAGAGAGAGAGAGAGAGAGAGAGAGAGAGAGAGAGAGAGAGAGAGAGAGAGAGAGAGAGAGAGAGAGAGAGAGAGAGAGAGAGAGAGATTTCATTTCTCTCTAAAATCAATAAGAATTTCTAAATTTCTTTTGATTTTAAACTGAATCCGTTCACTGTACTCGTTTGTCCTAGTTTGTGTTTTATTGGACTGCTCAAAACATTGCAATATTTTGATATTGAATCTATCGTGATGGCAAGTGAGAATCCTTTATGTATATCCACTTGTTTGAAATTTTATCTTTGTTACCTTTTCTTAATAATGAAAAACAGTTTGAGAGAGTTGAGTCAACCCCTAGAACTACTAGTCCAAGAACCAGAAATAAATAGACCTACTCCTCAATTGAATCAAAACTCCAATCCGAACTCCGAGAATAATTGTGTATTTGATATGTATTGCAAATGATAATCTTACACTATATCTAAATGTTTGATATGTTGTCTTTTATTTGATATAAATTGCAAGTAATAATTCTTCATATTATCTATAGTTTAAAATATGGTGTTTTATCTTGATATATATTGCAGGTGAGAATCCTTTATGCATACTAACTTGAATCATTATCATTTTGATCTATATTGCAAATCCTGCGTTATATCTATATGTTTGATTTAGTGTCTTTTATAAATTTATATGAATATCAAGATTTAGCATTGCATTGCATATTGCATTATAAGAAGAAGACATTAACTTTTCCATTTATCATGGTCCGATAGAGAATTGGATGAATTGATAGGGCTGTGTAACGCGCGCAGGCCACGTAACGGCGTGGATCAATCTTCATCCTTTCCTATTGGGAAAACCCATGATAACACTGGAGGGATCAACACACAAATCAGGGTTGTATTACGCATGCAGGCCATGTAATGGCATGGAGTATGATGTGTTGAATCCCAAATGGAACAATACAAATGTCAAGGCTGTATAACACGTGCAGACCATGTAACGGCATGAGGCATCGTATTGTTTTCAAATAAGATAAATAATCAATTTGTGCATTAGCTTTATTGCATTATTATTTCATTTCATTGTATTTCTTGTATTATTTCGATACATTATTTCAAACATGTCGATATCTTGCTGGATTTGACCCTGCTAAGTTTTTCGAAACTTACTCAATATTTTTCTCAAGATGGTGAATGTGTAGGGCATGACTTTGGAGAATTGGGTCGTGATACAGAAGAAGTCCATATTGCTGATAAACCTCGTTCATATATTATTTGTTAAGGACATAAAATATGTTTTTTTATCTATATTTAAATAATTATGTAATTGGTGATGAAATGTTTTATTTGATAAATGTAATAGTTAAACCCTTTATTTTGGATATTTTAGAATAATGGAAACGTTTAGTGTATTACAATTTAAAAATAGACTTCCGCTGCTTAAATATTCTAAATACTTTGAATTTGATGTTATAAAATTTCTGATCTATTTTATCACGACTGGTTCACTACCTAAGGAAAACCGATTCTTAAGTATCAACCTAACTTCCCATATTGGGAATCGGGGCGTTACATGTACTGAAACACCTTGTATGTAAATGTGCTCTTTACTACAAAGATTTCATTCTCCCTTTCAGTTTCCTTTATAGCTTTCTGAGTGTTGATGGAAATCAACTTTCATATTATTTCTATGAAAAATCATGTCCACAAGTTTAGACCATTGTGAAGACAGCACTTGCACCAATCTTTCTTGAAATCCAACTTCACCTGCTGCTTTGTTGAGGTTAATGTTCCATGACTGCCAAGTCCATGTATCTCTCTCTCTCTTTTTCACTCTGCATATAACTAAGTAATTATGTTCTCTAATTAATCAAAAATCTCTTCAGGGTTGTGATGCTTCCATTCTTCTTGAATCAGTTAATGGGGAAATGCTATCACAAATGGCTTCTAGTAAGACTTTTGGAATTCGAAAAACAGAGACAATTGCAGCAGTAAAATCAATGGTTGAACCAGAATGTCCTGGGCAAGTTTCTTGTGTAGACACTCTTGTGTTGGCAGCTAGAGAGGCTGTTTCTGTTTCTGGAGGTCCAATTATAAGAGTTCTTCTGGGTAGAAGAGACTCCACTACAATGAGTTATAAACTTGCTGAAGCCTCTCTTCCCCCACCAAGCACCAGAGTTGATACCATGCTTCATCTTTTTGCCATCAAAGGGATGAACCTTGAAGAATATGTTGCCATTTTGGGTAATCAGAGCACTTAAATTAAAATTTTTCATAGTTGTTTGCACTCTAACCTTGGGTTTCTGTTCTTGCAGGTGCACATACACTGGGGATTAGTCATTGTTTGAGTATTGTACTCTACAAAATATATGGGTAACATTTCCTCTGAATCATCAACGTCCAGAAAAACAGCACTCGCAACTGCAATTACTTCTCCACGAATAATTGCCTGCCTGTAAAGAGGCTCACTAGAACATGTTGTTCCAACTGGCCCACCACCCCACTCAATTTGCTTGATCTTGGACTTAATATTTAGTTTGGCTGAATGAAGGAGCTTTTGGAGTCACCTTTTCAGGAACTGATACTTTCTCTTCTTCCACCTCTTCATCGTAATGTGTGTGGTTTGTTTCTATGGATGTAACAAACAGAAGACATGCAAAATGAGATATAGTGAAATAAACAGAAAACCATGTGTTTATGCTTACATTTTATTAGATAGCTGTCCAATGTTGAATCAATGACTGTGTTTCCATATTACAACAAGATTGGCAGTATAAAAACAAATCACCAAGTTTCATATGCCACAAATGCATAAGCGATTCGGATTGAACAACTAGAAAGGGATAAAATTCACACCTAATATATAATATGCCAAAGATATTAAAAATACTCAAATTTCCAGAGTCTAAGCAAAAATGGCTATTCTAAATGTTGTCCTTCAAGCCTAAGTCATGCATAATTTTTCTAAGGGCCTTCAGGGGCTAGGTTTTGGGCCAATGGTAGGCACAGTAGGGAGGGTGATTCCCTTAAAAGCTAATTAAATTTTGGTGGACAGAATGGGACAACACCATACTTGCAGGTGTTAGGCAGTTGGAACTTATAGTGTAGGACTTTACAAAAGACTAGGACTAGTATGGGGTTTGTATTGGTCTGCTGTGAGGGGGATTGATTGCTGGGTTTGGGGAAAAATCTAATGGCCAACAACGCTAATAAACTAGGGTTCAAATGTGTAGTTGTAAACAGTAAACCAGAAGGGGAAAAGGAAGAGGGAAGAGAGAAGGATGGAATGAGGACTGTCTATGTGGTCAAGTTACTCAACCCTAACCCAACTTCAGCAGCTTGGATATGACTCACCAAGGAGCGTTACTTGGATATTTGTTCACCAAGTCAGTCTGGATATTACACAAAACTAGTCCCACAATGGAGAAAGCGGCATCAACAGCAGCTCTGGCAAATGGGAATAATTCTAATATTTGTTTGTCCTTTACCCGACCATGATAGGGGTTGAATAGAGCAATGACGGCATTTCTTCTTTGAAATGCCGCTAAAAAAGTGATACATTACCGGATCGATAGCTACATGTTGCCATACAACGGCATTTTTGAAGAAACGCCACTATATGTCAATATACTATAGCGTTTTCGAAAACGCCGCTATATCCTTATCCAAAGTGCAGTTGTAGGCCCATTTTCTTGTAGTGTCCACACATGAATTGAGAAAACAGTAGGAGTGTCCATGAGATCAACCAACATCAAGCATTCACACTATCATTCTACCATTTTTGTTAGGGACATTTATTGTCGCCCCCAATACTATAGCTTAATTACTAATCAAACCCTGTTCTTAGTGATATTACTATTGCTCTCCTCTCTTCTAATGGTGTTATGTGGCTGTTAATGTTGGAAAAAATGTAGGTGTCGATTAGTCTTTGTAAGAATTAAAAAGTCAGAAGACGATACTATCCTAATTTGTGAAAACCATAATGAATAGAGATTTTTTCATGGAGCCCGCTTAAGTGGGTAAAATTCCAAACTGCCCACTTTTACTATTTCACTTTTTGCAAAATTCCAAGTTACCCATTGTTTATTATTCAAAGTTTGACCGTTAGTTTTTTTAATATATGGTTCATCTGACTAAAATACCCCTCTACTAGTCAAATTACTAAAATGCCCTTTAACTCACTTAAATGACCAAACCCCTCCTTTCACCCACCTTCTTCCAATGCCTCACTAGAAACCCCACCACCCCTCCCCTGCTATCATTGCCCCTCTCCTATCATTGTCGGAAGCCGAACCAGCGTTTCTTTGGTCATGGCAACCATGTATTCAAGTTTCCTCTCTCAAAACGATTCAAAGCCACACCATCGCCGGCAACCATGAAGAATGAGTGCTGGAAATGCAGTTCGACAAAAAGTTCCTGATGTATTAACTGAGCTGGAGAAGTTTCAAACCAGGTTTGTTGATGCTAGAAGAAAAGCTGCCAAATCTAGTGATTCGGAGGTAAGGTGTAACAACAAGGATTTCAACTTCGAACTATTTCAGTGTGATTTGATGTTAAATGGGTGGTTTTGATTTTGATTTTTTGTTCTAAATTGCCACCCTAAAAAATGTGGTGTGGTTCTTCAAGAGTCAGGTCTTCAAAGAGAAGCCAGAATGTTAGCCATTGTCTCCATAAGATCATTCTCAAATCTAGAGAATCAACGGCTATGAAAACCTGCCTGAAATTGATTCCAGTTACCAAAAAGCCCACCAGTTCACCAGGTACAAAGAAGCTTAAGGATATAGTTGCTTCCAAGAGACAAGCTGCAAAAGAGAAAATTGGATCCTGCTCGTCTAACAGAAGTTACAGCCTAGATCGTAAAGAATACTAGAACCCGTCACCCCTAATACCTTCGGCGGTTTTGGAAATGCAGAGAGATTTACATGGCCCAATAACTAGAATTTATGGCACAATGTTTCCCTAATTTTTTTTTTTTTTTTGGGGGGGGGGGGGGCAAAGAGATAACCTGAGCATAGAACAAGGATGAAGAAAGAAGGAAAAAAAACTTACCTTGATCCATTCACCGCCGGTTTTGATGATCCATTAGGGTTTTGATTCTTTTTGTTTTAGGGTTTTGAACCAGCAATGATGAGTGATTTCCAGCAAGGGGAGGTGGGGGCGATGGCCGCCAACAAGGGAAGGGGTGGTGGTCACCAGCGGTGGTGGGGTTTCCGGAGAAGTATAGGAATAAGATGGGTGAAGGGAGAATCCCTTCACTCACCTAGGGGTTGTGTCACATAAGTCAGTGAGGGCATTTTAGTAATTCTTGAGTTTCCAGTTTCAGAAGTTGCAAAGCAAAAATGTTGATGATTCCAAGCATTTGTGGGGGTAGAGAAGAAGCCTGAGGTTAAGACCATCAAGATCTCTGGCTAGAAGTTTAGTCCTCATTGCTGATAAATATGCTTATCTCTGATGTTTTTGGTTTGTGCTTTTGTACAAGTATAGGACTGTGAGTCCTTTGGAGAAATAGTGTTTTCAACCCTCTAAATTTCTCATTCCACGTCATTCTATTGATATTTTCTTTTCTTTTGAAAAGTCGCCCACCTACACCATTAGAAGAGTATAGAACTGTTGATCATGAAGAAAGCCGACAGTATTTCCCTTTGTCATCTCAAGGTTGTTGACAAGAAGAGGAGCGGAAACTGTACTTCTTTTAAGAGAGGGAGGAAAATAAAGTTCTACGGCCAGGTTTTCCCATAATTAACTAAAAGTAGTACTGTAATTTAATAGAAGGGTAAATAAGCAAAGAGCAAATTTTAGGGTTATTTTGGGGTAAAAAAACATAAAAGCCATATCATTAGTTAACTGACGGTGCTTAATAATGGGGGGCATTAGTAATTATTGACAAAATTAAAGGTTGGTTTAGTAACTTCAAAATATAAAAGGGATAAAGGTAGTAATTGAGTTATAATATAGGGACGCGATAGTAATTATCTATTTTTATTATGTTCAAAGGATGACATGCAAAAGAGTCCTAGAAAATTAATAAAGGAAAAACTGAAGCTATTTGATCAATTGGTCTCTTCAATCCTGTAAAACCTGTAAGAAATGACTAAAATAGGTTCTGTATCTACAGTCCTAATTAAAGTACTTATTTTCTTTATCATTTGGTTGTTTAATGGGAAAGCCTACGTCAGGCTCTTCATTCTCATCTAATTGTGGTTTAAATCTTGAAGCTTTTTAATCTTTCATAAGGCTTCACCTAAAAGAAAGAAACGACAAGTTCCATCTCAGGTGCTGCTTTTTCCAATTTCTTCCTCACTGTTTGAATTGCGACAGCCCTAAAATGTCCATGGTTACTTCGACTCTGTCTCTCATTAAAATGACTATCTATAACAAGGAGAAGCAACCAAGTGAGGGTTTTCTTTATCATTTCCCTGAGCAACCTATTTCACCAAGCTCAGCTTTGTCTCACAAGACCAGGGAATTGCCAGGTAGAACAGAAGAGGCAAGCAACCCAGTAAGGGTATTATCATTTTCTTGACCAGCCTGTGTTCTTTAGAACAAGGAAAGGAGTATAAACCATTCCCGCTTTCTCTTCTTTACTCATGAGAGAAATCTACATTTCTATAGGCCCTATTCATTCAAAAATCTATCGAATAGATCCCCATGATTTACTTCTAACACTAATACATCTGCATGTCCTACGAGTACACAAAACCCTAGAAAACTTAAAGCAAGGGGAAAAAAATAAAAAGAAAAAAGAAGAAAAGAAAAGCACCAATCAGCAAAAGCTCTATTTTCTGAAGCCAATCCGGTTACCGTGTGGAAGAATAAAATGAAAAATACTTTATCAAGAAAAAATAAATAAAATAAAAAATAAAAAAAAAAAATAAAAAAATAATCAAAAAAAAAGATAATCAAAACTTTCTATCCAGGTACTTCTTCAGTATCAGAACTGTTGGTTCCTCAGTTACTCCAGGAGCTTTTCAAAAAGATCTAAAAGGAAAAGGGAAAAAGGTAATAAATATTAGGTTAGCCTTTCCACTCATTTTGTATATCTCTTAAGACAAATAGAGAAAGAGAAAAAATATCGAACATGAGTGCACCAATCGCCTCATGCGAATGTATGCTTTGTCAAGCTGAAGTAGGCTCACTCCTTCCCTGTGATCATGAGCAGTGATCGGAAATTTTTCTTAAAAGAAATTTGGAATAATTGAAGTAGAGCTAGCATTAGATCCTTCGATCAGTAATACCCTTACTGCTACGAATACTACTATCACTACTACCCACATGTTTTATTGCTGATAGTATATCTGTATTGATGTTGCTATATCCTAGTATTTTCTAGATCTATGTTTACTAGGATCGACTTTTGCTTTGTCATTATACTAGAACTTCGAATATAGCATTGAGAGCTATTAGTGCTTGCTGCAATTAGTGCTTGCTGTCTATTATTATTAATTTGTATACCTGCTACCGCCTTTGACTATCACTATATTTACTAGAATCGATTTCAACTCTATAACTCTTCTGGTAAATATAATTCCTTTTTTGGGTCTATGGTTCATCAGGGAGAACTTGTAAACACCTCAACAACATCATCACGGTAGCTTTTATCTATAATTTAAATATACCACTAGGGAGAGTCGAACCCTGAACTCTTCATCAAAAGGCGTAGGTCATTGCCATCAGGCCAAGTCTTTGGTGGTACTGGTAAATATAATTCTTTCTTGAGAATTATCACTATTCTGCCCTATTGTTTCTAAAAAATAGGAGTTTGGATTGGGACAGAGATTGACGTCCAGCTCTATTTGGGTCTAACTGTACTTATGACCACCAAAGTACCTACTGAAACCACTGCACCCTCTCTTTTATCTAAACAACTCATTATTCACATCACATAGATTAAGCCTATGACAGCACCAACTATCTCCTATGAGCCCAGGCTGTTCGGATTTATATTTTGGCTAAAGGTAAACTATCCTTCATTGAGCCTGACCCCCATCTATTAAAGATAAGAACTATATATGATGCTTGTATAGAGATAAAAGCACTAATTATGATATGGTATTAGGGACTAGAATTTGGGTTAGTGGAGTGCATTGGGTTTGAGAAGAAGAGAGAGGAGAGAAAGATGACACCAGGATTGTACATGGTTTGGTTGAGTAATACAACCTAAGTCCACAGGAGAGTTTGATATGTTTTCCACTATATTTAAATGAAGTGCTACATGATCTTTATAGAGAATTTGTAGGACCAGAGTCCTTGTTCTTTACTTGTCTAGGACTAGTAGTTGTGCTCTTGTGGAGTCCTTGTGTTACAAGTCTTGTAGAGTTTGGGTTTGCATGCAGTATAGCTAAGAGTTTGAGATTACCTACAATATTGGCCAGAGTTCCACAGAATTATGATCAGCTTCAAATATTGGTTTGTATATGGTAGAGTCCTTGTCACCTTCACGCACTTCAGAGTTGGTGGGGGCTAGGGTTTTGCAAGCCATAGGCTTCTAAGAGGAAACCCTAGTCACATAAGCTTGAGGAAGAGTGGTGGCTAGGGTTTGGGCAGAATTTCCAAAGATATCTTGAACACGCAACCTCAAACTCAAGGGTGGTGAAGTGACCTTGAGGTTGGGTAGTTGACGTACTGCTGAAGCATTGATAAGAGGGAGGTTTCATGAAGATGTCAACATGTTGATCTTTTGTACATAAGAAACGAACATGAAGATCCCTTTAGCAACTTTATCACGGACAAAATGAAGATCAATTTCAACATGCTTGGTTTGAGAATGGAAAACTAGGTTTACTATAAGGCACGTGGCACTAACATTGTCACACCACAGAGCCGAAGCATCAGGTAGAAAATATAGAGTTCCTATAAGAGATTGGATCCAAGTTCAGCCACAACATTAATTGGGGCTCTCTATTCAGACTCAATGCTTGAACGAGCAATTGATGCCTGTTTTCTTGAGCTCCAGGACACAATATTACATCCTAGAAAGATAGCACAACCTCACGGTAGACTTAAATATCAACAATTCAATAATAATATCATTAAATATAAAATTATCATTACCAAATAGTAATGTAGACATCAATGTGATCAAATGACTGAGATAGTGATGCCAAACAACCAATTTATCAATGACTTGGATTAGGGGTGTTAAAGTGTCAAGTCGAGTCAGGCTAGCCTTGCTAGAGACTGAAATTGAAAACCAACCCTAACCTGACCCTAATAGTGCCCAACCCAACCCGACCTGCCTTGATTAACCTTGATAGGGTTGGGTTGGCCCTGAATTATCCTAACCTTGACGCTAAGTTTTATTTTTGAAGGATTAAATTAATTAATATTAACTTTTTTCTAATTCCTAATTGTGGAAACATATTTAAAAATTTAGGGTTAGAGGAAAAAAAAAGGGATAACATTCCATTAGGTAAAAGTGAACATCCGACCTCTTCGTTGAGTGGTGTTGGTCATACCAATTGAGCAACCCTACTCTGGTATTAAATGTAAGTATAATTTTAACTAAATTAAACTACGGGTCGGGCTAGGCTGGTTTGGCTCGAGGGTAAACTCGAGTCTGGACCCAACCCTATTAAGGTTGATTATTATGTAACCTAAGCCCACTCTTTAGGTTGAAAAAATTGGGCTTGGATCGGGCCGGGCTTAGGCCAAATTTGGGCTGGTCCAGGTCAATAGGGTTCTATTGACACCCCTAACTTGGACTTGTACATGCTTTCAAGCTTTGCCCAAAATTCCTCTAGATCCACATGATATAACTGGATCGACTATTTGCTAGACTCCTAAACTCTTGCCGCTTGTTCTCCTTCGTCATCTTTGGCGTTTCTAATTTTTTTCAGAGAGCCTTAACAGTCCCCTCCTGCATAAAAATATTCTTTATCAATTGTTGCAACAAGGTGAAATCATTATAACCATTGAAAAGTTTTATGGAGAAATTTGAACTCTTAAATGTCATCCTAATTACTTGATTTGTGTCTTTTATACTTGTCATCAACCTAAATTTACATGTCTGCTGATCTCCATATGATTCATAAGATAAATAATGAGGGAATGTAATCTCCGCAATCCGTTACTCCGACTTAGTCTGGAACACCCAAAGACCTTAGAAACAACTAACCTTGTACCAGAAACCTTGACACAAAATCTTGTGAAAAATAATTTGTACAAAACAGATCTAATAAAAACAAAAAAGAAATTTCTTTTTGTTTTACTTCCCCACCGAATTTTTTTCTCGGCTCCACCTTCATGTTCCCACTTTCTTAAAACTATGGTTGCTCTTTTAAAGAGTAATCACTACCTCTCCTTTCTATTTCACGATCTTAGGTTGTCTTGCTCCTGGACGATCTAGGACATCCTACAATTGTATAAGAAAAGGAAAAATACAATTTCATGATCTCTAACACCTAAGAATCATACATTTGATTTATACCTCAAAACCTTCTTCGATCTCCTTGCACCAATCCTCTGCTTCTTGGATCTTCGCATATATCTGATGACAATCCACTATACCTTGCTCTAATTTCTCTTGTTGGGAATGGATGCACAACCACAAAGAATACAAACAAAACACACTCAAGGAATTTACCATGATTCAGCATTATTTCATACGTCCACCAAAGAGAAAGAGACTCCACTATTTCCTGAAAACCTTTACCGCTCTCACACTTGCTACCATTTTCTTGCCCATTTTCTAGGTTATCCCATTGAGACTGTTTGTCGGGAATACCAAAACTCTAATCCCATTACACAATTACAATTCGATCCATGACCCAAAATCTGTTTCAAGTACAAATACAACAAAACTCTAATTATATGGACCCACAGAATGCTAGACTAACCAAACCCAACATTAAGTTGTTCCAAATCTGAGGGTGTTAGTCATGCCTCTTGCATAATTGCTATCCTAGTGGAAACAAAACTGTAGGATGTAGGGCCTGTGTGTTTATGGAGATACTAATTTCCTTGTTTCTATGGGATGAATGGAGTTGATGAATATTTGCCGCCAAGCTGATGACTAGGAGTCTAATTGCAGAGTTGCTACAACAGGAGCTGCAACAAGTATCACAATCAGTAACGTGCCAGCTGAAGTCTATTTAGGCTTAATGGTAGCAATGCATATTGGTATTTAAACTAAAAGTCTCAGGGATGCTAATGATGATGGAGTTGTTATGAAAAGTATAATATACAATTTCACTAAGTTGAATATAGATGGATGCTCATGGGAAATCCTGCAAGAACAAGGATGGGGGAGTTTTCAAAGATTCACTAAAAACATGGGGTCTTGTGCGTTCATGGAATGGATAACACATGCTGGAAGGTTGAGCTGTTGAGGTTTTTAAGTAAAATTGGACTTTACTTAAGTGTAAGCTAGGAAAGGATCCTTGTTGTTGATATGAAAGGACGAGGGTAATGCATTCAAATTCTACTAAGTTGACTTAAACGAGTCTCATATCTTCTCTACTGTGTTGGGTTTGTCTTGGGATATCTAGCTGCTCTTATTTGATGGGAAATGGAGACTTCAATTCCTTTTAGTTCCTTCAGTTCCTTCATATTAAAATTTTAAACTTGATGATTGAACTCTATGTAAGTTTTATTATTTTGTTAGTAGTTCAAGAGTTCGATGTGGTGTCCCCCTTCATGTTATCTTTCTCAGTTCTTTGCTTAGTTAATCTTTGGAAGGGTTTCTCTGGGATCCTGGAGTTATAGGATGACAAAGATCTAATTTTCATTTTGATAATAAAAAGAATGAACACTTTCAAAACTACTCCTCTAATAATTGTTATTCATGCTTCCAATTTCCAATTCTAAAGAAATACAGAATACAATAACACATATAATAGGCATAAAAAAAATGCATTATAATGAAAGCCAATCGTGTGAAATTATTGCAGGGGAACCGGAGACATAGCAAACCTGCTAAACCAAGCAAGCAAATTTGTATCCCTGATGTTCACCATTAACGTTGTGAATCACATCGCTCGATCTTTCCTTCACCTAAAAATGATAGCCAATGGTTCATTATTGGATGCAAAACCAATAATTTTTAACGAATTAAAAGAAAGAAATTTTTTCTAGGTTATCGCCATATGATGTCATGTGCGAACTTCCCTTAAGGTCTACTGCTAGCCATAAACCTTGTGCTAGATGAATAAATGTCTATGTGAAAAATGTGACAAACCTCACCTCATAGAATTCTTGGATCTTCAAATCCAAAGGAACATTATGGATTCCCGATTGACATAGATGCAAAATGCATGATTGGAAAGGGAGTGTGGAAGAAGGAAACATGAGAGTGGGGAAGATAGAATGAGAGTGAAGGAGAAAGAGAAGCTGCTACAATCACTTGTGCGGCTGGTTCCTCTTACCTACGATATCTGTGTTTATATAGAGGAGGGATCCACAAAGTAACCCGCTCAAAACCCTAATAGGCCATGGACCCTCTACGAGCCCAAGTGGGTGTATGGATCGGGTATTTTGTTCTTGCTACTTATATTTGTTCAAGAACCCTTCCCATTTATGATTTAATAGCAACCACTATAGTATGCATTTGTAAAATCATATCTCAAATAGGAAAGAGTATCTTACCCACGATGGTTCATATTAATGGTAAAAGATATTTTGGGATTTTCTCTCAAATCATCATTCAAGTGATTTTCCCCTTTACAATTGCTTTCGATATTTTGTTTTCTAATTTTGCTAATAAACTTTAGAATTTTCTTTTTCTTTTTTTAAATTTGTAAAATCAAATAGGGGAGATGATTGCCAAAAAGAAAAAAAGGGCGATATTTCCTCCCACTATCATATAGTGGTAGAAGTCTTCTTTCAAGTAACTTTTCCCCCTTAATATTCATTTCCATGCTTGGTTTCTAATTTTTCTAATAATTGTACTGTGATATTTTGGGATTTTCTATCAATTTATCTCCCCTTTTAAAATTTGTTTTTATGTTTGATTGTGTTGTTAATCAATCAAAAATAAAATCCTATACTAATCTAGCTAGCAGAAAGTACGGGTCAAACAATAGGGATCTAAAAGGCTAAATTACTAAGATTGAGTTCAACAAACTAAATTTAAATTAAATCTATTAATTAAAGCAAAAACTTTGACTATGAATACGTGAAGATCTTTGGAATTTTGAATCCCCAATGCTTTTCACTAACCGATATAACTCTACACTTCAACGCAAATTAAGGATGATATTCCTAGGTATGCCCTATCTTCGCAAGACTATCGTCCTTCGCCGAAGCTTGGCACACTTAGTTTACTGAGCTATAGAACATCTTTGGCCAAACTCAAACACAATCAGCTAGAAGATATAGAACAATTGAATTAATGAAATAAGCATGGTTCATCTACATCCCAAAGAAAAGGAACTAGCTACTCATTATCACAAAGTTCATAAGACAAATAAAGATGAAATAGAGAGAGAGAGAGAGAGAGAGAGAGAGAGAGAGATGTGGTCTTCTTCTTGAGAAATGAGAGAGATGAGAGCCAAGATCCATGTTCGTCATCTTCTCCTCTTCTCTGTAGCTGACTTCTCTTTTATGTATCTCATGTACAATGAATCTCCTCTCTTTGCACTCCCCCGTTCTCGCTCCCGGGATGTGTCCCGCCCAAGATCCTCGGGCCCTATCCCTCGCGATAATAGATCTGCGTATATCATAAACTACATGATCTGGATTCGATGGTGTCGCTCGTGTGGATATATCAATCGGTAATTGGGCGGAATCCACTCCTTCCCCGGTGAGGTCATTTGTTGTCAGTCTCAAGTTATGGTGTTGTTATTCTTCTTCTGTTCGTCCGAGGGGTAACTACTCTGTCTCCTCCTAATAATATTCTTCTTCAAGTTGGGACCTGGAACCCACTGCTGCTCCCTCCTCCGGGGCTCCCCGGTCGCCCGTGTCTTCTTCGGTTGGTCCCGGTCTTCCGTGCCCCTCCGGTGGTGTTGAGGTTCCGGGTCCGCCTCGGGGGGTGCCTCGTTCCCTGTGCCTCTTTGCCGGGAATGGTTCGCTCGCGAGTTATCCCCCCCTCCCGATATCTTGTCGTGTTGAGGCTATATGCTTGACTTTATTCTGTATGCTGGTCATCTATGGTGCTGCTTTGTCATAGCCCATACTTCTTTAGGTAGTCTCGGTCACTCTCCCGGGGTTGGGTCCCGCTCCCTCTCGCTCCTGGTTGGGGTTTCGGTCCCGCTCTCTCCTCCCGTTTGGTCTGTTTGGCGCATGTCGGGTTGCCTGCCCTGCAAGTCATCTACTTATCTATCTGCCGTTCCGATACTTCCATTCCTCCCCTCTCGGGTCCTTTCCGGTATCCTTCACCTGGTCCGGATTTACTCCCGGACTCATCCCCTTTGGTCTCCCTGGTCGGAGCTCTCCGTCCCTCTCCGCATCTTTCACCGGTCTTGGTGCCCGTGGCCCGTCTGCCATTTGTCCCTCCTTGGCCCTTTCGGTCCGTATGCAATTTATGTCCTCTCACGGAGTGGTCCGGTCTTGGGCCCCTCCCCTCTCCCGGGTTGTTCGGTCTCATGCCCTTCCGATCGGGTCGTTGATGGGACTCCTAGCCTCATCTAGACATCCTATGCTGTCTTCTAACCCGGGGCGTCTGGACCCTTCGGAGCATCCCATCTATTCCCTCCGTGTCCGCCCGTGGGTCCCCTCAATCCCGTTTACTTGCATCCATGCCCGTTCATCTATCGTTCCAGTACCGTCATTCATTCAATTCATGACTTGACTGTCATCATATATTGAATTGTACATGATACATTGGTAATACTGTACCGCTACTGTTGACATATGTAGCGTCTACACGATGAATATGATAGAACTATTTTACTAGGTTGGAATACCGTCGATTTCCATATCCTAGGTAATTACTCGATAATTATCCTTACCTTGAATCGAGAAGAGAATGTCCAGATCCGCGGCCAATAGTCTTAAGTCCTAACGCTATATGAGGTTGAGATCCTCGGAGTCCTCCCTTCCCTCTTTGTCTCTTTTCTAGTTCCCTGTTCCCAATCTTCCGCCCTTCTTCTTGCCCTTTGGTCTTCCGTCTCGTTGACTCTTGGAGGATAGTCTAGCCCTGGGGCCTATCTCGACTTTCATAATCCATGGTCCTTTAATCCCCAATTGACATATTAGGTTGGTTGTAGTCTCTTGGCTATATCTCATGCAATTAGGGGAAAACATGGGGATTGGTAGGGAATCGTTGGTACATAGCACATTGCGGTATGATTGGTTAATCTCTTCATCTCGTTTTGGTAAATAAAGCGTTGGTAAGCTTCTGGTGTTAGTCATGATCTGGGTGAATCAATCATAGTCATATCGGTGAAAACATCTTGTATGGGTTTGGTTCATGGCGGTGTATGCGGTTCCACCTTGGCCATGGTCCCAACAGTAATAGAGATGAGTGGAAGTGATTAGAAGAGGGTCTCCTTTGTGGAACAGAGTAGGAATGGTGGTTGGCATGATTGATGAGAGTGCTTCCCCTACCAGGAGGAGTTCTTGGGAGGCTCTCTCCGTTCCCGGATGTTAAAAACGCGAGAATAGGGCTCCGTCTCAGGAATAAATAAATAGAAAAGAATATTCCAAGAATCTTTATTGGGCTCCGACTTGTTGGTCGATACCTTTGGTCGTGGTATCGACCAATAGTATCGACAAAACAATCTCTCAGAATTTTCGTAGTTCGCCTTTGGTGCGGACTTGGAGGGCTATCGGTCATTGCTGGGGTTTTCTCCACGTTCACTCAAGAGGTCTGTTTCGGGGTACCTTCGGATTATGCATGGGTCCGTTTGCTATTTCACTGTCTCGCTCTTCATTAGTGCGCGATTCTAACTTAGCACCGTTGTGCTCAGGAAGGGCCTCATCTGTTCATCTGGAATCCCGCATTCGTCATCCCGTAGGGCCCTAGTCCCTCCTCCACCACTTCGGGTCTTTGGACCTCAACTCTGCCGGTCGGGTCGGTTGGTAAGCTGGATTTTACACTCTTTACCCGTCAATTCGACCTTTACTCATTCGGATTTTGGAAAAAACTCAAAACTAAAAAGTTGTAGATATTTTTGATATCGTTCCATGGCATCTTAACTCACTGCAATCCGAGCTCATAAGAGAGAGATATGCCTAAAATACTAAAGGTAGGTCTGTTTACCCCATTTTCAGATTTATTAACAATTTTGTTCCTTAGACCTCCACCTATTTCCAATTTGGCTAAGATCTCACTTTTCATGATTTCTTTGGAAAGGAAGATTGAATGCCATGATTTAAAATCCACCAATATCTAATATATTTTCCAACTTTACTTCATATTATCTCTAATAACTAAAATCACCTTTTTCCTGAAAAATACACAAAAATAATCAATTAGCTCTCTTTTAATTAACTAAGTGTGAGAAATTAAATCAAGTAAATAATGATAAATGCATGCTTATCAAATACCCCCACACTTGAGTGTTTGCTAGTCCTCGAGCCAAATGAAACAATAAATGCAATATGGGAAATAAATAAAGAAAAACTAGCTCACTTTTGTAGGAATCACAGTTGCACTTAGCATGTGCAACAAGCCTTTAAACCCCTAGATTACCCTAGTGGGCAAGTTGTGTCTAGTGAGTGTTTGCAGAGAATATATACACAAAATTCTTAAGTGCTCTTCTAATTATTTTGGCAATAGTAAGAGTAAAAAGATAGATTCCAAGACAAATACACTCCATTAAATATTGAAGGGAATATAGGCACCCCCACACTTAAGCTCTTTACACCCTCTCTTGAGTCTAGCTCTAGGCAAACAATTCAATCGAGAAGTCTCCTCTTGTCTTCAATCTACCAGTTCAACCTCAGATATGACTAATCTAGGTACCAAATAATACCAAGAACTCAAGATCTAAGGAATATTGACCTTCTTAGACATTTCACCTTTACAAGCACATTAATTCACTTATTTCTTTAATGCTCACAGTTCTAGTCCATGCAATGTCTTGCCTCTTAAACTTTCTAGATGGCCTATATAACTAAGTATTGGGTTAGTCGCTCAAAAGCCAGATGGCCTTAAGGGACTAGGTGTAGAATACCCCTCGAACTTACTTGCTCAAGCCAACTAGGCTACGGGCCAAGACTGAACCAAAGACACCCCAACTGTTTGACGCGAGGCACGATGTTGGTGACACCAAGACCTGGTTACTAAGAAGGAGATCTAAACTTTAAACTTCAACATATTTTTTTCTTTTTTTTTTCCTTCACACTATACTTCAATTCACTTCACATTTAAATAGTCTAAAATCGGTCTCAACTTGTCACCATAAGCACAAGGCAATACAAGACAACTAGATGGTCAAACCTTTCGGACTACCTGGAGTTCCTATTTTCCGATTCAACCTCAGTCTCAAAATGTAAAACCCATTACTATTCTCTCAAACGGGTGCTCATTACATCAGATGGGATTTCTAAAAGACTTAAACTCTCATTTTCTATCTAAAAAAAAAAGAGCATGATAGAAGCAAATAGAGGAAAGAGTGTACCCAATGTTTAAAATCGTGATAGAGCACGCAACAGTAGAACCTAACAACAAACAAAGAAAAGAGAAGAAAAATAACAAGAAATAACATGAAAACAAATGGGTTGCTTCCCATAGAGTGCTAAGTTTAGAGTTTTCAGCCAGACTCACTGAGATGCAGCCAATGGAGGTGGAGGCTCAAATCTAAATGTGAATGGAGATTGCTCCAAAGAAGTGGAAGAGTCCATCAATGTGTTGACTACCTCAATATTCAGGTCAG
Organism: Hakea prostrata; assembly: GCF_041222555.1. Classification (NCBI taxonomy): domain Eukaryota; kingdom Viridiplantae; phylum Streptophyta; class Magnoliopsida; order Proteales; family Proteaceae; genus Hakea; species Hakea prostrata. The sequence goes on from NC_142606.1 coordinate 6,068,032, forward strand.
ATTCCCCAAATGACAAGTAATACTGCAGGGGATCATCAATAACATGTTTGGAGTAATCAACCACTACCTCATCAATAAAGTTAATCACAAAGCACTCTTCATCTCTATTTGGGCTTAAGGATGCATTGAAGATGTTAACTCTAAGTTTCTTATTGTCAAATGATATGTCCATGCCACCTGATCTACAATTGATGCAAGCATTCGCAGTGGCTAAAAAGGGTGGTCTAAGAATGACTAGTGGTAACTTATTGGTAGTTGTATTGTCCATATCTAGAATAAAAAAATCAACAGGAAAATATAGATCCTGAACCTTTACCAAAACATTTTCAAAAGAAAAGAAAAAGAGATTAGTTAAAAAAATAATAAAAAATAAAATTAGAAATTAAAAACACTAAAATTACTCTAAATATTATGCCTAATTGACAAAAATCAATCATACCAACCGTGCTTTGGTTCCCGGCAACGGCGCCAAAAATTTTATCGTGTCACTAACCAATCAAAAATAAAAACCTATACTAATCTAGCTAGCAGAAAGTACGGGGTCAAATTATGGGGAACTATTTGTGAAATTAAAAGTAACCGCAAGCGCACGGTATCGTGTAGCTAATGGGTCGATCTCAAGGAGATATGCCACTTTAGAATTAACTTCTCAATGATAATGCGAGAGTGCAATGATTAAAATTTGTTTATTACTTAATTAAACTAAACGAACGGTCCTAATCCATACATCTAATGAGATCGAATTGAAATGAAAATTAAAGCAAACATACTCAACGCATAATTAATAAAGGCAGAAAAAAATGAGAATAATAAATAAAAATAAAAGGGAAGTAATCCAAGTATCAGCTATGGATCTAGGGAAGGGGAGTATAATAATAATGACTTTGACCGTGGACCCTTTTTTGTAGCTTACAGTCCACCGATCAAGGGAACGGATATTAGAGAAAAAGAAATTGCAGAAAAGAAATAATCAAAGTAATAAAAGGAAAAGGAAACCTTAACCAAAGAGAGGCACAATTGTAGGCATCTTTGATCAAGGACCCAGGGGAAGGGAGAAAAATAAATAAATGCTAAAAGTAAATTGTAGAAAATAAATAACAGAGTAATAAAAGGAAAGGGAAACCTTAACCAAAGAGAGGCACGATTGTAGGCATTTCTAATCAAGGACCCAGGGGAAGGGAGAACAATAAATAAATGCTGAAAGTAAATCCTAAATTAAGAACATGGAGGGGTAGATAGAAGCAGGAATGGAGGGAGGAGAGAAGATTATTGAAGAAGGTTACTTACTTGCGAATTGAACAAACGATTCAAATCTCAACAAACCCTAACAACCAGATCTATATCTGCAATTAGACACAAAGAAAAATGAATCTTAAAACTTGAAACTTGAACTTGAATTGCATTACATAGAAAAATTAAACCTAAACATTCAATCTAGAAATTTAAATCTCACAAATGCAAGCAAAGAAAACTAAAGAAAGCCTAAATAAACTGAAGAGAGAAGAAAGAGTGCTTCTATTAAGCTCTAAAACACGTTTTCCTTTGATGGTGTATACTCTTATTTTATAGAGTTTACATTAGATATGAATCTTGACAGAATTTGAATCAAACTTAGGGTTCCTATCTGACTCAGCCAATTAGGGTTTTGACGTACTAATCGGACCGACTTAGAGAGATCAGATGCATAATTCCACCGTTGGATTTGAGGTTAAGAAGTCTGAAGCTCTCCTCCAAAAATCAGCATGATTGGACACCGGATGACTGTTCGATGAAGGGCTTGATGGAAACTGGACAAAGACATTCAAAAACGGGATTTTTGCCTCTTCCTTCTCTAAATATAATTATTTTTCCTCTTTTTCTTTCTTTAATCAAATCCCAAATTGGAAATAAGATGTTGAAGTATGCAAGGACTCTTTTTTCCATTTGGACTCTCTCAATAATATCTCTGTAGATTTGATTGATAATTTATAATCTCAGCCGTAGATCAAATTTGCCTTCTTTATCTCTTAAATATTTCGGAGTTGGCCCATAATCACATCTCTAGCCCATCATGCTCCAGATCAGGCCCATTTTTGCATTTGAGAATTTGAATGGACCTCTTTGACGTGTAAAATTGCATGATTCATACCCAAAACTCCAAATATTTGCTTAAATCTTGAAAAGTCCTAAAATTTGCAAAAACAACATAAAACCCAAGGTAGCTCCACTCTAAGTGTGTAAAATGCATGCTTTATGCCCTAAGATTTCACACATAAATGTGTTAATCAGGAACTAAAAGGCTAAATTACTAAGATTGAATTCAACAAACTAAATTTAAATTAAATCTATTAATTAAGGCAAAAACTTTGACTATGAATATGTGAAGATCTTTGGGATTTCGAATCCCCAATGCTTTCACTAACCGATATAACTCTACACTTCAAAGCAAATTAAGGATGATCTTCCTAGGTATGTATGCCCTATTTTCGCAAGACTAACATCCTTCGCCGAAGCTTGGCATGCTTAGTTTGTTGAGCTATAGAACATCTTTGGCCAAACTAAAACACAATCAACTAGAAGATATAGAACAATCAAATTAATGAAATAAGCATGGTTCATCTACATCCCAAAGAAAATGAACTAGCTACTCATTATCACAAAGTTCATAAGACAAATAAAGATGAAACATAGAGAGAGAGAGAGAGATGAGAGCCAAGATCCGTGTTCGCCGTCTTCTCCTCTTCTGGTTGGCTTCTCTTTTATGTATCCCGCATACAATGAATCTCCTCTCTTTACCCTTCAATTCGACCTTTATTCATTCGGAATTTGGAAAAACTCAAAACTAGAAAGTTGCATATATTTTTGATATCGTTCCATAGCATCTTGACTCACCAAAATCCGAGCTCATACGAGAGCGATATGCCCAAAATACTGAAGGTAGGTCTGTTTACCTGATTTTTAGATTTATTATCAATTTTGTTCCTTAGACCTCCACCTGTCTCCAATTTGGCTAAGATCTCACTTGTCATGATTTCTTGGGCGAGATGAAGCCATGATTTAAAATCCACCAATATCTAATATATTGCCAACTTTACTCCATATTCTCTAATAACCAAAATCACATTTTCCCGAAAATACACAAAAATAATCAATTGCTCTCTTTTCATTGACTAGTTGGATTAATCAAATAAATAATGATAAATACATGCTTATGATATGATATTTTATTTTCTAATTTTGCTAATAATTATGATATGATATTTTGGGATCTTTCGAGTAATTTTCTTTCTCACAATTTCTTTCAATCTCCAAGGTCGAAAACCTAATTTAATTCAAGATTTGATTCTTGGAGATTTGGATACATTTATTGACCAACGAAGTAGTGCCAAAGACTCAAAGATCTTAGATCTTCAGTTTTTAATCTCAACAATAAAATTTGAGACTCGCATAATTAATCACAAATTTGATTTACAGATTTGCATCTTTTCTCCTTTGAATCCTAATTAATGATATTTCTTATTATTTGTTTTTGGTATTTTGTCATAGTTCGATCATGGACTAAGCTGTGGAGTTCTAATTCAAAGCTGAAGTTCTCTCTCTCTCTCTCCCCTCCCCCCCCCCCTCTTTGGTTGGTGCAGCATAGGAGGTTCCACTCAGGACATTGATCATATTTATGTGGATTTTGGCAAGCCTAATTACCAAGAAACAAATTACATAGCAATTTTAGTTAAGTTGAATGAGGTAGGATGATCCATCTTATTTTGGTATATGTTACTTTGTTATTGAAGTTATTTTATCGTTCTTATAGTAATTTTCTCTATGTAAGGTCGTTTGATTGTGAGGGTGATGAGGTGCTAATTGTTTCTATTTATTAAATCTTCATATGCAGGCTTTTAAACTAAGTTGGTTCACTTGAGCAAACCCCATGTCAAGCAAGAAAGTCTTCCTTTCAACTCTACAATGGATTTAAACCTACCCCTGTCAAGAAACTCTTCTCTTGGATCATGCTTTCGCGTGTGACAAATGCAATGGTTAGAAAAGGAATGTCACTGGTTAATATGCAAACACCTTTTCTTCCAATTATCTCCGTAATTCTTATGTGGGTTTTGATCATGTTGGATGTGAATCTTGAGGTTCTTTGCATTCTTACACCAAAAGGAAATATTCTTTTTTAGAGGATACAATAAAAGGATAAACTTATGCCCATCTATCCTAGGTTCTTTTCATGTTGTTTGTAAGGAATTTTATAATCTGGACATTTATTGGCAGTGCAATGTAACATTTGCTATCTTGCAAGAAACAACTTCTGTCTCCATTGGCTCTGAAATTTACTCTTGGTAAAGCCCCATAATTTCCTTCTTCTCACAGCAACAAGAATTGTCTCTATTCACCAATTTTTCTTTCATCAAAGTTCTATTATGTATTGGCAATACCAAACACTACATTGACTCTTGGCTTGAGTGATGACAATGATGATAGTGGAGCATTAGTTAGTATTGATACCAGCTATTTTGATGAATCTGATGACTCTTGTTATTCTTCACTTTCTCATATTTGCTTCTTCTTCTCATCATGTGTGTAGGTTTTTACAATATGTTTATGTTAGTGGATTATTCTCACTTTTATCACTTTTCTATTTCCAAAAACCCGAAACCTCTCATTGTTTTGGAAAATCTTCTTTGTATTTGCCTGTACATTTGATACGTTCATTATTGGCCTATCCTTTGTTTTGTTATTTTGTTCTTAGATTGTTCAATATCTATGATTGATTTGGATAATCTATGATCCATGGGTTTTAGCCAAATCATAATCTTCTCTTACCCTTTCTATGGAAAAAAGATCGACATATTCAATTTATTCTCTTTCTCCCTTTTTTTCTTTTCCTTTTTAGTATCCTATTGTTTGATGGTTTGAACTTAAAATGTTAGCATTTATTCTATTTCTTCAAATCAGCCAAAATTGAGGGAAACAGAATTTGGTACTTCGATGAAAGGTAAAGAATTTGATCTCTATTTTAATTCTCACATTTATGTGGATTTTGAAACTTGATTTGCTTTGGAAACTATATTTTATTCTTTGTAAGTTTCTAGGTTATCAGTAGATCTATTGATAAGCATAGTTGTAAGGCTTGATTGTTATTTAGAATTACTTATTTACACTGAAATTGAGTTTGTTTGTGATGGTTTGATTTTCCTTCAAAAAGAAAAAAAAAAAAATTGAAAATGAGGCAATAAAAATCCATATCAATAGGTGAGTTATGGAAATGTAGTCTCCTTGTTTAGGAGCAAGTCTCTAGGTGTCAAATTAATTGTAATATGTGTTTCTAGGTGCCACGCCAAACTTAATTTTAGCTTTTTGCATATTCACTATTACTAACTCTCCATTCCCACTTATAGTGAATTGATAAAGAAGGAAAGACTTCCTTGATAGTCGCATCCATGAATTCCCAGCTCTTTCAAGTTGCAAAAGCTCTTATAGAACTAGGTGCACCCTGCTGATGTTCAAAACTCAAATATAAACTGATAGAACTATTAATCCATTAAACTCGACCAAACTTGTGGTGTAAGTAGGCTAAAACTCTTGAGTAACTGATTGTTTTTCTTTGGCATTAGTGTTGTCGAATTTATGTTCTTTTGATTCATTTTTGTCACATCCACCCAGCCGGTACCCCATCGGGCATACCCGGGTATGTGATCCATAGTCCCGAAGATCAAGTATCGAGCAACCATGCCTCCCACATACGCGATAACACAATCACGAAGGATAATAATCATGGTTTAAGCATATAATAAAGAATCATGAATAAGATAAAACAGATAATCAGAGTGCGGAATAAAGATGATACCAAGATATATATAATCTAAAAGAAAAGAGAGAGAGAGTGATCAAAGGTCACTTCCTCACATAGCAGCGGAAAGTAGTCAAATCTAGTTAAGTTTACAAAACCAAAATATACGAGTACATCAGGGAAAGTTAAATTACAGATCCGGTCTTAACAAGAATTCCAAATACAACATTAAATAAGAGTAACTAAACAATAATTAAATAGACATGATATACAAGAGTAACTAAACATGTTACTACTGTTAAAAGACAACTACAGTAGTCATATGATGTCTAGATAGAATTGATAAGTAAAGCATATCAAGTTGCCAATCATCATTTAATAAACACATAGTCCATGTCATATGGGTATAACTGTCCTTACCTTAATTGAATCGAGAATAATAGCAATTACCACTTAGAATAGTCCCCAGCTTAGTGCTTGAATCCTAGATAACATAAAAGTAACATTAGAGAAGGAAACAATCAAATCGGAGATCAAATGAAGTGAAACGAGCAAGAGTTGAGTTGTTGTTTTCCTTTGGTCGACTGACTAGTCAACTAACCAGTCGACCAAGAGGATCAGTAAAGGGCAGCATAGGGAAATTGGACCCAAAACCGATCTTCCGGGTCTCGGATCGATCTGAAATTTGGAGGGAATGATCATAGCAATATAGGGACACTATACAATGAAAATTATCATGATCCAATGGTCCAATTAGGAATACCAAATTGAAACCCTATGTTCTATATGCTAACATCAAGAATTGAAATGGGGTTTGTTGCAATGGCAAGGAATGATGGGGGAATCAGCTAAGGAAGTGATAAGAACTATACTAGAATCATAAACCAATAGTAAATCAGACCTAGCATGCATCTACACATCAGTTTAGATCAAAAAGACAAGTTGGGATGACAAGAATCATACAAATGCAATGCTTTTGATTGTATTGAATGCATAGCATAGCAAGAATGAAAAGAAATTAATGGAGATGAAAGGGAAACACATGGCTAAGTGTTTGCAAGGTTGCAACACTTCAGCTATAGTCTCAATAGTGAAAAAGAGTGGAGGAAAGAGTAGATTAGAGGATGAGAGAGAGAAATCATACCTTGAGGAAGTGAATGAAGAGGGAATGCAATGATTGAGACCAAGAATCTTCACCAACTTCAAGAGAGGGCTTTGGGAAGCTCACTCCTCATGCTCTGGAGTGTCAATGATTAGGTTAGGCTTCTATTCACGAGTTCCCATAAAGTAGAGTAAAAATAATAGATAATTTTGTAATTTTCGAATTTACTATTATGTTGGTCGACTAAGCCTTAACAACAACTTCATTAGGGAAATGGAAGGCCAGACTGATCCAAATTGAGTTGGGTTCTCCTACAAGTCAATCAACAAGTCTAGAATAGATAAATACCTTCGGAATGAGATCGGAAGTGCATCACGTACTTCAACTACGCTCTCCCCCTTCTAAGTGCAGTTTCTGAATGAACACTGACAGTGTATCCAAGTAAGGGGCATCACTGTCAATATCCATAGGCTCTGAGTCATGCACCGAATCTTCGACTATGAGGGCCCACAGGCCTCTTATTCCACTACTCCGGGTCTTCGGACCTACAAACACCAATGGATCCGGGTTAGGGTTAGGGTTAGGAAAGGGCTAGATTTCACAATTTTGACCTAAGAGTCGGTGTTCTAGAATTCTAAACTATATCATACCACATGTAAAAAAACAAACTGGATGTGAGATGTCAAGAGAGCTAGATGAAACAGCTTTACAAGAAAACCAACTTAATATGATTTGTATTAGCTCTAATGAATGTTGGGGGAAAAATAAATTTAGCATCTATATTATTCTTCAGGAACTCTTTGACAAGGACAACACAATACTTGTTAATGTATTTCAAAGAAAATAGATTGCTTGTAGCATCCGTTTACATGGTTAAATTATGATAATTTTCAATGGGGTTCGATCGAGATTCACTAGGAGGAAGGAGTGTATCTAGAATTGATCTTCTAAATCTTCTCAATTGACAACAATTCTGACAAAAGAATGAATGTGGGTAGAAAGATGATGAGTTTCTTTGACAGCTTCTCCACCAAATTTATCATCCAAATTGATGGTTGCAGGCATAATAAACAAATGGGTCTATAAATTATTGTTTCTTTTTCATTGAACTTGAATCTTAGTTAAATAAATGGGTCTGATCTTGATTAATAATGTGTTGCTCTTCCCAGGTCATTGTGAATGGAAAGCTTAGGGCCCAACATGCCAAATCAATGAAATTCAGCTAATAAATACATCGATTGATGTTAGGTCTGATCTCTTCTAGGCAGTCAGTTAATGAATACATTGACTCAACAATTCGGAATGTTTTGATTTTACAAAAAAATGTGATTTTATTTCGATTTGTATACCTCATGTCAAATGTAGGGAGCCAAGGTTTTAAGATTGGATGTTAATTGGAAACTTCATGGCTTAAATTTGTGAGAGATTTTATTTGGGGAATTTGGGTGTGACTTTGTACCTACCAAAATTCATTTGAAGCTCAAAACAACTTGTGCATTGGGTTTCCCTGATTAATCATCTAATTAAGGTATATGATTGGACTAGACTTGGGTATCATTCATCAATTATCTATTAATTCATGCATTTTCATATTTGATTTGATTTTAGCCTTGTGTCTAGATACAAATTTAATAAGACACTGGTTTGTGAATGCTGAGCATGATCTTTTTAATTTTACCAGAATGAGGTATCATACTTACCTATATCGTTACTTAGGGTTTCCTTCCTAAGAATGCTCTTGTGCATTACACAAAATGGTGATTGGAATAAGCACCTTTAAAGTATAAAGCTGCAACATCAAACTAGCGCGTTTAGTCTTCCTAAAGGTTTCTTTCAAATTAATTATTCTTATATTTCCTTGTAAAAATATTATTCAACAATCTTGTGTTCTTAGATAAAATGCACGAAATTTTTTACTCTCCAAAAATCTTAGTTAGCATATTGCACTTGGCACTTGGTTGAGTTAACCATGTAATGAGCATTCAGATGACCAATTTGGTCTTGAGCTAAGTAATGAGACTTCTCTCTACATGGTTCAAACAATTTTGCCTGAAAGATGTTTGTTTACCTGTAGTTATTTTCAAATACATAAGTTTTTTGTAAGTAAAAAAAGTACATCATCCCCTTGAACCAGGATTGTCAACATTGCCTAATGAGAGATTTTAGGCCATTGTGAAGCTTCATCCAAAAACAAGAAAAGCTCAAAAATTTTAAATTATAATGTATTTAGAGAAAGAATTTACACTATTATGGGAACAACTTCTCTTTATTCAAGGCCAAACTAATTATGATAGCATATTCAAAATTTTTTTTAGAGAAGTACATCATCCCCTTGAACCAGGATTATCAACATCGCCTAATGAAAGATTTGATTTTAGGCCATTGTGAAGCTTCATCCACAAACAAGAAAAGCTCGAAAATTTTAAATAATAATGTATTTAGAGAAAGAATCTACACTATTATGGGAACAACTTCTCTTTATTTAAGGCCAAACTAATTATGTTAGCATATTCAAAAAAAATTTTCAACATTTTCAAATTTATTTCATATGTAAGAATGTTCTTTTCTTTTCTCATTTTTTTTTACTTTGCAATGCTTTTCACTTTACTGTTTAATGGCGAATGTGATAAAATAGGATTTTAACATCCTAACTTTTCTTTCCCTTGTTGATATTGTATTGTTTTCATAATATTCTTGATGAAATAATTGTTGGTCACTTCATTAATTTATTTTCACTTCTTAGATTAACATAAATATGAATATATATATATATATATATATTATATTATATATATATATATATATATATATATATATATATATATATATATATATATATATATATATATTATATTATATTATATGGTTTATTTAACCTAGAAATGAGAAGGAAAAATAGAACTTAACAAAATATTCCAAGGAAAAATAAAAAAAATTAGAAACTATGCAGAACTTCAGATTTTCTAATGGGAAAAACATTATTTAGTAGATAGGGATAAATAAAATAAAAACTAATGAGTTGTATTAGATAATTTTCAAAAAAAAAAAAATTAATATTTATTTAAACATCAATATAATATAACCAAAAGTCGATTCCCAAGGAATTTCCTTTCTTACCTTACATATATGATCACGCATGCATTTGCACGTATTGTTTTTACTAGTATGATACATATAGATCAAAAAGTTATTTGCATTTTAGTCACTTATTATGGGCTGAAACTCGTGTCAAGTGCCAAAATTATTTTTGGTCACAAGTAAAAGTTTTAAGCCTAATTGATTTCCATTTTCAAATGAACAAAATATCCTCATAAAATTAAAAGAGACAAAATTAATGATAAACCCTTTTTCTCATACAATACTCAATCCTTAGGTGTTCCTTTACCCATCTTCTTCCTTCACTCCATCAGAAACCACCCACCATCCACCATCCACCATCCATCGATACCCTGCCTACCAAGAAGAAGAAGAAAATTGTTCAAAATCGTTCAAAATCACCCTCACCCTCTCCTCCCCTTTCGTCCTCATTCCCATCACCTACTCACGTTCTTCTTCCAGAAACCATGAAACCATAATAGATAAAACCATAAAAATCCCAAATCTGAGGATTAGGGTTTGGTTTGATTCCATCAAGTGTGTTCTTCTCTGTGGCCACTTTAGGTTCTATGGAGACCCAGACTTGGTTGCTTTTAAGCTTTGAGGATGAGAGTTTTTATGGAATATTTGGATTGCTGCTGTTGACTAATCCTTTACCAACACCCACCGATTCTGATTTTGACAAGGGCTTGTAATTTGTACTTCTGCTGCTACCCAGTACTTGATTAGACTTGAAAAATAGTAATGCAGATAAATGATCGGAAAAAGTAGTTTGATTCTGGGTAAGTTCACTATGTCTCTTCATTTGTCTTCCCTAACCCATTATCTACCATGGATTTTAAATCCATTCCAGTCAAAGCTAAACACTTTAGTTTCTAAGTTCCTAATTGATGTGTCCAAAAAATGTTAAGCCTCCGATTGATCGAATAATAGCCTGCAGCAAAGAGTTAGATGTGGCCTGACCACAAGGGTCGGGAGGCCACCTCCGAAGCTTAAGTCAGTAATGGACTAATCACAAAAGCTCTGGCCTGAATGCGAGCACAGGAATGAATACATAATTGAGAAAACGATTCAGATACCTCTAGAGTGAGTTGATCACTTGTTTATATAGACATTCCCTACAATTCTAAATCGTTAAGTAAAGCCTCGATCTCTTTCGGTGGCTGTCTGATCGTAGGGTTTTTCCCTAGATATTCGGGGATGCAAGTAGTCACAATCTTAGCACGATTCCTCCACCGTTCTGCTGGTAGTTGCCTCCTACAAGTCAGCTTTGTCTACCGCAAGGTTCGGGAGATCATACCGGACTGGTAACTGAGGTGCGGCGCCCTTATGTTTATTAAATTAGGTCTTGATGGGTCTCAGTTATGGTTAAACCAGGATAAAGACTATGAACCCGGTTCAATCTGTTCGGTACAATTTTCCTCGTATCATTTGCCCCGCAGGTCAAGCGTCGAGCAACGTTGTAGAATGCTTGGTCTGGTTTGGTATCTCCACCGATCATGAGTGAATACGAAATATCTCTTCAAGACAAAATATCTGGCATTTAATACTCCTGTCATTTCTCTCCAACAAGGTGCCGTCGAACCGTTCCGACGCCTCGTTACTTGTGCGGAATGCGCCACGTGGCTGTCAAGGAGGTGCATGCATCACATCCTGTCGCCCAAACCATCATGTCTTGAGTTTTTATCATCATGGCGGAGGTTTTTTGAACCGTTTGTGATTACAGACCATTGAAGCTTTACGAATCATTAGATCTTTTCCCTCGAATCGATGCGTGCCCCTATCCATCAGTTAGACTCAATCTCACTTATTCATTCGTATTTTGAATCTATAAAAGGTTCCTCATGCCTCATTTCTTCTTTTTAATTCATTGCTCTCCTGCGCCATAAAAACATTTACTTTCAAGGTCTCCAACTTGTGTTTTTGCAAGCCTTCAATTTCAACCTGTGCGATTCAAGCCCTGCTCTTCTAAGTCTCAAGATCACAAGTAAGTTTTATTCGTTTACTTTGTTACATCTTTCTACTCTCTTTTTTGCATTCACACAGTCTATTCTTTCTGTTCCTTCCTTCAAAAAATGGGTAGCGGTAAGACTTCTGGGGAGAGTGATTTTGTAGACCGCCTGGTAGAGGGTGAGGAATATGCCGAAAAGGACACTCCTACAACATCTGTTGAATTCTCCAGTGATCGGGACCATAGGGTGACCGAACACTAGTGGCAAGATGCCCCAGCTAGCTCCAGAGACCCGCCTAGCAATGCCTCTATCTCGAAGAAGCCTTCCTCAAAGAAGAGGAAAGCTTCTAAGAAGATGATGGTAAAGAGTTCCCGTCCGTCCAAGAGACCTTCCACCAGTCCCTCATACATCATTTCTGAGGTTCGTTCAGAACACCTCGAAAATATTTATTCTAAATATGCAATTCCGTGTTTCTGCGTTCTTTGTGCGCCGACTTCAAATGAAAGGGTTAACTCCAATCCTCCAGGGGAGTTCTCTCTTTACCTTGATTTTTTCAAGAGCGGGGTTACACTTCCTTTCTTTTCTCCCGTAATCGCTGAAATTCTCAATCACTGGGGTATTTTCCCTGGTATGCTCCTCCCGAACAGCTGGAGGCATATAATTGGTTACCTGGGACTTTGTCACGAGCTAAGGTTAACCACTTCTCTAAGTATTTTTTGTTACTTTTATACCCTGAGCAAGTCGAATCCTCCCGGATGGACATTCCTTTCCAAACGCCCGAAGACCGACTTGAAATGGCAAGGGGGAATCCTTGCCGAAGGTACTTGCCCTTCTAATAACAAAGGATGGCGGGAAAAGTTTATTTTCTGTAGGGTTCCCGAATCCACTCTAAAATTCCCAATGAGATGGAGCTCTCTCGATTCTTTTACCCTTATCATTCGTCCTTCCTTCCTCTCTGACCCCAATAATGATGCAGTTCGGGCCATCAAAGCCATCTCCTGGCACTCAGAAATCCATGGATATACCATGGAGTATGAAGTAGTTCTTCACTACTGGGGTTTGAGCAATGGTGAGCGCCCAAAAGCTTTAATTTCTCTTTATTTATGCATGTACTCTTTGTTCTTATAATGACCTTGATCTTTCGTTGATTTGCAGTGCCTCCCAAGTTTAACCGCAATGCAGTCGTTTCATTGGCTCAAAAAAGTTTGGCTGCTGCCGAGGAGAGTCCCCCAAAGGGGAGAAAAAATGCTTCCGAGGGCGCCCCTTCTCCAAAGAAGGCTTCATTTGCTGCTATCCCGAAAGGGGTTACTCCCCTTAAAGGGGCTTCGAGGACAAGGCAAAATCGTGCTACCAGAGGAAAAGATCTGGTAGTGGTTGAAGAGTCCACTCATGGCGATAGTGCCCTTGCTAAGAGGAGAAGGGAGCTGACCGATGATGCTGCTTCTAAGAGGAGCAAAGTTGATCAAGGGGAAATCTATGTTCCCAAGTGGAAAGTGAATCTTTGGGACCCGGTTCTCTTGGACACCGATGCTTCCATTGATAAAATGGGCAATTAATGCTCGGACTCCATGCGACCGGAAAGCCCTGAGTGAGATGTCTGACGATGATCTGGTGAACTCTAATATTAGGAATGTCCTAACTTTTTATTTTTCCTTTTAATCGGACCTCTTGTAGTTTGCAAACTTATCTCACTGATATAGGGTTCTTACTGAAAGTTTCCATCGTGAGATGGAAGCAAATATGAGGGTCGGCCATCTTCGTGCAAAAGCCAAGCATAGTGACGATATTGCAAAAAAGAGGATAGGGGAAATTTCCCAGCTAGAAGAGGAGAGAGACTGACTGCGGACTACTACAGGGGAACTTGTGGTTGCCAAGGCCTGAATGGAAGATATGAGAAAGGAGTTGGGAGAGCTGAGAAGCAATGTTGTGGCCTCCGAGTCCAAAATTGGAAATCTCATTTGGGAGAAGGAAGAGTTGGAAGAGACGCTAGAAGCTGCTACTTCTCCCCAAGGTCCCGAAGATTTGAAGCTAGAGGTTTGGAAAGCCTGTGTCCTAAAATACTTGAACAGCATTCCGTTTGGTGAGTTGCTCAACTTATACAATCTGGTTGCTTATCGGGAGGGCGTCAATGACGTATGGAAGAGTATTCTGATGGTTGATCCTTCCTTCCGAATCGAAGAGCATAAGGACTTAATCTATGAGGAGACTTTTGAGGATTTGCATCTGCCAACTCCAATTTGGGTTGCCGAGAAGAACAATCCGCCGCCAGCTAATCCAACCAACTTGATCATTAACAAATATTTGGATGATGAGCCTCCATTGCCTTCTGACCCCAAAGGTGTGGTAGACAATGTTCAACCAAATGCTAAAAACCTCGAGGAACAGACTCCTGATGCCGCCTCCGAACAAGAAACTCTCGAAGCTACCACTGGCCAAGTTCCTCAATCTTCTGCAAATTTGTAGATGCCCTTTTTTTTTTTTTTTTTTAATGTGTAATGGTAGACCCTCCCCTTTGGGTCATTGATATGAAAATTCGCCTTCTGATTCTATATGCTCTCATCAACTTGTTCTTAAGCCGGAATTTGTTGGAATTTATTTTGTGTTGTGTAACTTTATCTCTGTAGCCCCCTATTCAAAAAATTGCGGGCTTGATAATGCGCTCCCAAACCATCTAGGATCATAATGAACCGAACGTACTTTTGTTGTGTTCAGGCATTTTCATCCAATGCTCTTCTCCCGACTGCATTCTTGTCTTTCGCCGAATCCCGGGATTCCCGAAAGGCTTTCATGAGTAGCTTTTTGTTGGGAAATGGAAACGTCACATAGCTTTAAATACTCTAAATGACGGTTCTCTTTTCAATCAGCCGTCTTTGTAACTAGCGCCCCAACTGCCACGTGGGTGGATACGATCAATTCAAGACCCTTTTCGAAATTTGAAAAGGTTTTTTAATCTTTCACCGTTGATTTTACAATACTCGAACCGTCGTTGATCGTGTTGCTAACCAATCAAAAATAAAATCCTATACTAATCTAGCAAGCAGAAAATACGGGGTCGAACTATGGGGAACTAAAAGGCTAAGTTACTAAGATTGAATTTAACAAAACTAAATTTAAACTAAATCTATTAATTAATGCAAAACTTAAACTATGAATATGTTAAGATCTTTGGGATTTCAAATCCCCAATGCTTTTCCCTAACCGATATAACCCTACACTTCAAAGTAAATTAGGGATGGTCTTCCTAGGTATGCCCTATCTTCGCAAGACTATCGTCCTTCGCGGAAGCTTGGGACGCTTAGTTCGCTGAGCTATAGAACATCTTTGGCCAAACTCAAACACAATCAACTAGAAGAGATAGAACAATCAAATTAATGAAATAAGCATGGTTTATCTACATCCCAAAGAAAAGGAACTAGCTACTCATTATCACAAAGTTCATAAGAAAAATAAAGATGAAACATAAGGAGAGAGAGAGAGAGATGAGGTCTTCTTCTTCAGCAATGAGAGATGAGAGCCGCATTCGCCATCTTCTTTTATGTGGTTGACTTCTCTTTTATGTCTCCCGCACACAATGAATCCCCTCTCTTTACCCGTCGATTTGACATTTATTCTTTCTGATTTTAGAAAAAATCAAAACTGAAAAGTTGTAGATATTTTCAATATCGTTCCATAGTATCTTGAATCACCGAAATCCAAGCTCATATGAGAGAGATATGCCCAAAATACTGAAGGTAGGTCTGTTTACTCGATTTTCAGATTTATTACCAATTTTGTTCCTTAGACCTCCACCTGTTTCCGATTTGGCTAAGATCTCACTTTTCATGATTTCTTGGGCAGCAAGATTGAATGCCGTGATTTAAAATCCACCAATATCTAATATATTTGCCAACTTTACTCCATATTATCTCTAATATCCAAAATCACCTTATTCCTGAAAAATACACAAAAATACTCAATTAGTTCTCTTTAATTAAATAAGTATGGGGAATTAAATCAAATAAATAATGGTAAATGCATGCTTATCAGTCGTGGCTCTGTCACCTTAGATTTTACAATACTCGAACCGTCATGGCTCTTTCACCGTGGATTCTTGTTTAGACAAATCGTCGTTCCGTTTCTCTGTTAGCATCTATTTAAACCTTTTACTTCTCCTTTCTTCTTGTCTTTCAATTGTGTGAAGTTCCGATATTATTTCTCTGAGGCTAAAAACTATGGAAGAAAACAAAAGAGTTCATTTTGTTGATCAATGGATTCAACTGGCGTTCCTGCTGCTATTGCAATGCCTTTGAAGCACGTTCCAAAGGAGGAGCCTGAAGACGCAGGCAAAGAAACTTCTTCTTCTGCACCAAGACGACCCATATATTCTATTGAGGAGGTTTATAGGCCTCCCTGGAAGTTGCAAAGGTCTGATTGTGTCGGGCATTTTTGACAAAATCTTTAGAGTGGTGCACTCTTGCCCAAACACCGACAGTAAGCAAAGCTTTCAATTCTGTTCCCGACAATGCCTTCATGAAATCCCTAGTGATGTAAGTCTTCAATACTGAAATCACTCCCTTTTTTTATTTTTTATTTTAATTTATGAATCCCGAAAAAATCTCTTGTTGCAGGAGTATTGTGGACAACTTCCACAAATAGGCGGAGGCAGCGTACCAGATTGGGAGGATGCATTCTGATCTTTCCAGGCTTTGGGCAGAATCTTCAACTAAGGATCGAGAGATTGCACGTCTTCGGGACAGGCTCTGAGAGGAGGTAAAGGTAAGGAACATTGAGATCGATCGTCTGTCCAAGATCTAGATATTTCCAATGGAAAAATCCGTGGTTTCGAGTGAAGGGTTGTTAATCTTTTGGGGAAACTGAATAATTCCGAAGCTAAAGTTGAGGAGCTGCGGAAGCAAATAGTTTCTCCCGGTCTCGATTATATCCCTGCCGAAACCCGGAAGGCTTGTATCCGTAAGTATCTAGGCA
This sequence comes from Hakea prostrata, assembly GCF_041222555.1. NCBI lineage: Eukaryota > Viridiplantae > Streptophyta > Magnoliopsida > Proteales > Proteaceae > Hakea > Hakea prostrata. Next base: position 6,084,914 of record NC_142606.1, read on the forward strand.
GTAAGCCTTTTCGTAACTTGCTGGATATTTTGAATGACCATGCTTATCGGGATGGTCAGAATGAGGTGTTCGAATCTGTTGGTGCAACCTAGAGGGGGGGTGATTAGGTTGTACCTAGTGGTTTATAACAATTTTCCGGTTTAGTTGCAATTTCAAAATGGATTGACAGTTCAAGATAAAATCTAATGAAAACAGCAATCACAAACACAGAATTTATAGTGGTTCGACTCTACGAGTCTATGTCCACTCCTCTCTTAGCCTCAATAGAGTGTTTCCACTAACAAATCTCTTTCAATACAGTGGGTAGAGAATCAAAACCTTACAATCTTCGTTTCGGGGCAAGAGTACCCTTTACAATCTTCGTTCACGGACAAGAGTATCCAATACAATCTTCGTTCACGGACAAGAGTATCCAATACAATGAATTCTAATCAACCTAGACTAGAATTAAAATAACCAATTCACAATACGAAAAGTATTAGATATTACCTATCAAAGGAGAGTAACCCTTTACCCTTTGAGTGCAAGTGATGCAATAAATGAATCAAGAATCAATATACTTCAGCGGTTTTCAATAACTCCAGACTTTGCTTCAGTGAAAGCTTCAACTTTGGAATATCCCTCAAAGTTAACCGGAGTTGGGAGGACAGCAATAATGATAAAAAACACACCAAAACTTTGCTTTTTCACTTGTGAGTGAATATGTGCTTGAGGGGGGAGAAGGATGATTCTCAAATGGGGTTGGTTAGGCTTTTATAGACCCCAAGTTACTGCCTTCCCCATTTCCCCAATGGATATAAAATCTTTGCGAGATTTTGTTCCAGACGGTCATCCATCTCAAAGGTATCCGTTACAAACAGTTGTAAAAGATATTCTCTTTAAACTAGCCGTTATAGTCAAATCTGGGCCAGACGGACGTCCGTGTGCCCAGACGATCATCCGTCTGGCCTGAACTTGCTCAGACGGGCATCCGTCTGCCAGACAGAAATTCCATCTGGCCTTTTGTTGTTTCTGAGAAACAGAGTTTATCAAAACAGACGGACGTCCGTCTGCTCAGACGGACATCCGTTTGGGCTCTGTTTTTCTAAACAATTTTGGGTTGGAATATGGCTTGGATTAGTGGATCTTTTTGACAATCCTAAGCATTGTACACCTTACTAACATGTCCTAGGTCACTCTAGTAACATGGATTACATATTATGGATGCATTTACATGTGTGTGTATGCAAAGGTGTCCTAAGCCCTGATTTAGCCTAAGTCTTGATCTTTGACTTGGTCTTTGACTTGATCTTGATGCTCTCCTCTTGACTTTGGTTCTTTGTTTAAGATGGTTTGATCTTGAGCTTGACTCTTCGGAAATTTCTTTGAACCGGATATTTACTGTAAAATCCAGCTTTTACCTAACCTTGACCCGACCCGGTCATTGTTATGTTTGTAGGTCCGAAGACCCGAAGTGGTGGTAGAAGGGACTTATGGGCCCTACTGGTTGATGATGTAATGTCGGGATTCCAGTTTATAGACATTGATGATGCTGCTCCTTCCTTGAGCACATTACCAGTGTTAAGTTAGAATCTGCGCACTGATGAAGAGTGAGACAGTTAAGATATCAAACGGACTCCGGTGCAAAATCTGAAGGTACTCCCTAAAACTAGACCTCTTGAGTGAACTGTAGGAGAAAACCCCATACAATTTGACCTTGTATAGCCCTCCAAGTCCTCACCTAAAGTTGCTGAACTATTCTGTAAAATTCTGTAGAAATATGTTTTGGTCGATACCTTTGGTCGATAGTATCGACCAAAGGTATCGACCAACAAGTTTGCTGAACCCAGATTTAAAGATTCTTGGAATATTCTTTTCTATTTATTTATTCCTCGAGACTAGAGCCCTATTCTCACGTGTTTAACATCTGGGAACGTGGGAGAGCCTCCCAAGAACTCCTCCTTGGTAGTGGTGAAGCATCTTCTTCATCAATCATTGCTAACCACTCATTCATACTTTCTTGTTCCACTTTAAAGGTATGACTCTCTCTCTCCTAATCACTTTCTCACTCATCTTTTCTCTATTTTACTATTTGGACCATGGCCAAGGTGCTGCAACCTTGCATACACCTTGCCATGAACCTTCTAAACCCCATACAATGATGTTTTCACCGATATGACTATGATTGATTCACCTCATGATCATTAACTACACATTTTCATGATTTATTGCTTACCAACTTGCTTTATTTACCAAAACTGAGATGAAGCTCATGATTAACCTAATCTATACCTTGCATATGTGTTCCATGTTACTTCTAAACGATTCCCTACCTAATCCCCCATGTTTTCCCCTAATTTGCATTGAGATGTAGCCAATGCCATGACCTACAACTCTTAACCTTAATATGTCGATTTGGGGATTTCCAAATGGACCATTGGATTATGAAAGTTTCTTGATAATTATTGTCCCCATGTTGTGCTTAGACTATCCTCCAAGTTTCGTGTCAATCCGAGACCCGGAAGACCAAATCTGGGCAAGAATCCAAAAAGCCAGCTTGCTGTCCTGGAATTGATTTGGTCGATACTATTGGTCGATACTATCGACCAATAGAATTGCTGTCAGCAACTTTTGCCTAGTTCTGATTCGTTTGATCTCCAATTGTTCTAGTTTCTTCTCTAACCTTTCATATATGCTTGTTTAGGACTTTAAGGCTATTTGGGCCACTTGCTTGTGATCTTGGACCATTCTCTTCTCCGATTCAAGGTAAGGATAGTTATCGATATAATTACCTAAGATGTGGAATTTTGACTTGGTATCCCTAGCTTAGTAAATATAGTTTCTATTTCATATTCTTATCATGTTAGACTTGCTACATATGTCTTTCAACAGTAGCTTTGTGTTTACATTATGTTATTTCAATGTCTTATCATGTTTATCAATTTCAACATATGATGACTTATGTCAATGTCATGAATTGAATGTTTATTATGATGTTGTATCTTGTGAACTGATATGATGAACTTGGGCATGTGATTTCTTAAGTATAACTTGGGATTGAGGGGTACCCTACTGGTGCTTCTGTCCTTGGACATCGGAGGGAATATTATGGGATGTTCTCCGAAGGTGTCCATCGACGCTTCCCGGGTTATTGAATGACATACGTAGGACTTGTCTAGATGTATGGCTAGGATGTCCCTATCATATCAGACCCGATTCGGAAGGGCATAGAGACCGAAAAACCCGTGGTAGTGGTGTGCATTTGTGGGCGCTCAAGACCGGTATCCACTCCGTGAGAGGACATAAATTGCATTACGGTTACCCGAAAGGGGCCATGTATTGGTAGGGTTGCAAATGGCTAGACTTGGGCTCACAGGCTCTCAAGACCGGTGAAATGATCTGTGAGGGGACGTGAGAGCTTCCCGTTTACCATTTGTGGATGACCAATAGGGTTGATGAGTTCGATGAGTAATATCTGTGACTCTAGTGTGAAGGATACCGGAAAGGATCCCGAGAGGGGAGGAATGAACGTATCTGGAACTGACATGATATGATTAAGTAGATGACTTGCATTGGGCTAGGCTATACCTTGACATGCGCCAATACTTAGACCAAATGGTAATGTGAGAGAGTGGTGACCGAAACCCCCAACCATGGATTTGTCCGAGAGGGATGCAGGACCCATTTTCCCCCGGTGATGAGTGACTGAGACTACCTAAAGAAGTATGGTGCTATGACTTAAAGCATGTCTACCATAGATGACCAGCATACTTAGAATAAAATCATATTGCACTATATGCCTCATATCATCTGCATCATGTTATGATTATTTTGTGGTTTATGTGTGGTGGAATAACTTCCTTGCTAAGTTCTTTTGAACTCATTCCTTTTCTGTTGCAATATTTTGTTAGGCTATTCTACAGGTGATTACTTTGATGGCACCTTCCCTGAGGCAGACCCGGATACCTCATACTACTATCCGGAGACTAGCTACATTGAAGACTTCGGTGACCATACCGAAGAAGATCACCCGGTGTACCAGGGTTAGCCCTGGAGTTGTATGGGAGCAGTCATGTTGGATCTCCATGGTCCTCACCTTTGAAGTGGACATATCCATTGTGGAGGAGACTTATGAGTAGTTACCCCTTCTTTTTGTGATAATTAAACTTAGAAGAATTGTAATAACTTTAACTTATCTTCATAACTTGAGACTTGTACTTAATTAAATTTTGACCTCACTTCCGCTTGGTGAAGGAGTGGATTCCGCCCACTGCCTTCTTAATTTATCTGATTTGATATTTATTTCCGCACTCTGATTATCCTTGATATCTTATTCCTGAATTCTATTTTATTGATTGTAGCTTAATATTGATTGTTCATGATTGTATTATTGTTGATGTGGCTGATGTGGTCTCTGAACTATGGATCTTCGGGGCTATGGATCACATCCCGGGTATGCCAGATAGGGTACCGGCTGGGTGGATGTGACATTTACATCGAGATTCTCTGCAGTGATGAGCTGGACAAAATATATCTACATGGAAACATTAGTAGAGTGTTTGTCATCATCAAAACTGATTGGAGACTGATGTGGCAAATGCTGACTTGGCATTTTCCAACAATCTCCCCCTTTTTGATGATACAAACGTGCAAGGGATAAAATGATATAAATTGTAAAACATTTCCATTTATGTACTTGGATGATTATATAATCATGAAGTGTGCTTATTACTCTTAGTAAGCATCATATAACCCATCATATGTATTTCCAATCTTCATTTTATGTAAACCAAATCTGTTAACTAAAAGGGTTTACGGCTGTATTTCTCCCCCTTTGTCAGAAACAAAAAGGAGGAAAAAGAGCATGGCATGCTCCCCCTACTTACGAAACTCCCCCTAAACAGGAGCATCCCGCTGTTATCACAAGCAAGAAAACATGAGATAATAAGAGATAAGAAACATACATATGCAGGAAATATTAGAATGAAAGTAAAGGGAACAAACAAAATGAAACATAATGTGTTAGCAACCTATAAAGGTTATAACAACATCAATTGTTCAACCAAACATCAGAAAACAGAAACATAAAACAAAGACATAAATATGGCAACTAGTCAGCAGCGTCACTGCCGTCCTCATCATCTGCACTCCCATCGTCATTCCCACTACCACTGCCACTGCCACTTCCTTCAATGTCGTCGTCTTCCTCATCGCTTTCCTCAGCACCTTCCTCATCTTCATCGGCGCCTTCGGCTTCGGCGACTCCTGGTGACGGTAGAGGTGGAATCCGAAGGTGGGTCATCAAATGGTGTATCATGATTGTTTGATGAGCGATCATGCTGTCACTAGTATCCAGTCGACGGCTGATGGAGTCAAAACGGGTATCGAAGTGCTGTTGCATATTAGTGAGGCGCAAATCAAGTGCTTGAAACCTTGAGGCAGTGGAGGAAGAGTAGGAAGATGGCTGTTGTGGCCCAGCTAAGGTGCCCTCTACATCCATGGGTTAAGAGGTGCTCTTTCGGCGTGCTTGGGCAGCAGTGCGCTTGCGGGAGGGGACAATGCCTTTTGTGTCTATCCTGGAGGCAGGTGGAGTAGGGTCCTCATTTTTAAAGATAACATTGAAGTGTTTGAATATTTTGGTGAGGAGACTGCCATAAGGGAGACATTTGTTCCCAGTCACAGCTGACTGGATCATGTAGGAAAGAATGGCATATGGGAGGCAGAGAGGAACATGATGAATGATGCAGTAGGTGACATATGTTTGAAAGGAAGTAATGTCAGAACGATGTCCCTTTTTAGGGATGACGTTCCGTTGAGTGATCTTGCTTACAACCTTAGCTTGTTCAGTGAACATTGTTTCTTGAATGTCCACTTGGTAGCGAGGAGGGGTTTCAGGTGGGAGAAGGCTTTGGTAGACTGCATCTATCTGAACATCCTCAGGAGGGGTATCTTTGTAGGTCCAAAAACGAAGAGCACCCTCCGTGGAGAGCTGACAAATTGGGTAAAAAGATGGGATAGTGAGAGTGATGTGCACTCCTTTGACATAGGAGGTGACTGTCAGGTTCTCGTTGGTTCCCTCATGCCTAAGATTTGCATAGAAATGATTGACCAAGCGGCCATAGGTGATTTCCTCAGCATGAAGCATAGATTCCCAACCTAGGGCTTCAAACATGTCCTTGATGGGAAACTTGGAGAAGGCATCAAGGTCAACAGTGGAGCCTTGTTCTATGCTACAGGCAGCAACTCTAGGGTACATTTGTTGAGCCTTTGCATTGCGAAACCATTTGTCTAGCCTAGGTGGGCTCGCAGGAGGTGGGTTTCGGGAAGAGTGAGGAGGATGGGCGCTAGAGGCGGAGGCACCACCGCGGACGGACGGATGCTTGCCGCAAGGCATGGGGTAGCTGTTGAAAAAACAAGAGAGCAACAGGTATAAGCAAACACACTGCACAGAGAATGGGTGAAGTGTGATAAGAAAACATAAAAAAAATATAGTGGAGCCCTAAGGGCATGTAATCTTCATAGGGTTGAAGATTGTAGGTTGTTTGTACTCAAGTTGAGACTTGTTTTAACCAATAAGTATTCCATAGATATGGTTTCAACAAGGAGCTTAGAGTATCGGAATTAACACAAAGATAGACCTAGAGGTGGAAGATAAAAACCAAGAGAAAACAAGGGAATTTTAAGGTTTGAGAATACCAAATCTGGGATTGAAAAACAATGCTGTAAAGAGGAAGATAAGAAGAAAAAAATGCATAAGAAGGGTCAATAAGAGAGTGCAAGCATACTATGGAGTTTCAGTATGACAGCATGTTAATGACCCAACAAGAAACGAAAAAATATGAACTCATGTGTCAACCATAAAAAGAAGATACAAACAAGCCAGAAATCTAATAAAAATCCATACTTTAAGTGTATGTGAGAGAGCAATCGTGAGAAAAATAGAAAGATATATGGATTTGAAAACTTACCAACAGAGGTGCACACAAGAGTGAAGTCGTGAGTTGTGCAAGAGAGAGAGATGGTGCTGCTGGAGAGTGTGTCGTTTGCAGGGTGTTGGAGGGTTTAAGAAGGAAGGTGAAGGAGAGATATGGGGAGAAGGAAGGAGAAAAGTTACGGATTTGAAACCGTTTGAAATCGTGGGGAGTGAATAGAGGAAGGAGAGAAGTTAGGGATTTGAAAAATAGCGTCGTGGAGAGGGTTTGGTATTTTTTTTAAAAAAGGCAAACGGAGGGCTGTCTGAACCAGACGGGCGTCCGTCTGTTGTACAAGTCTGTGTTTTTGTGAACACAGTGAGCCAGACGGAAATCCGTTTGGACTCTATAGTCAGACGGACGACCGTCTAAAGTGCTGAACTACCCAGTATGTTGGGAAGTTGGAGTTTGAGAGCGAATAGAGTGGATTATGCTACTCTGAGAGATCAAGTAACCCCAATTCTCGTCGTAGTTCAACAAAGTAGTCTTCATTAAGGGGTTTTGGACTAGAAATTTACTTAGTCATTCATACCAAGCACGTGGGGCTTGTTTGAGTCCATAGAGAGCTCTTTTTAGTTTGAAGACATGATTTGGAAATGTGGAGTCTTCAGAACCCGGAGGTTGGGCAACATAGACTTCCTCCATAATGAATCCATTTAAGAATGCACTTTTCACATCCATTTGATGTAGCTTGAAGTTCTTATGGCAAGCAAATGCTAATAACATCCGTATGGATTCTAGTCGGGCTACGGGTGCATAAGTCTCATCAAAATCAATGCCTTCTTGTTGATTATATACTTGGGCAACTAGGCGTGCCTTATTTCTAATGACTTGACCATTTTCATCGAGTTTATTTCTAAATACCCATTTGGTACCTATGATGGTATGGTCTCAAGGTCTTGGAATGAGTTCCCAAACATCATTTCTTTCGAATTGATTTAATTATTCTTGTATGGCCATAATGCAATGATTGTCAGTTAAGGCCTCTTTTGCATTCTTGGGTTCTATAGTTGACATGAATGCAGCATAGTTGCAGAAATTTTGGGTTCTAGATCTAGTTTGGATTCCTTGACCTAAGTTTCCTATGACTTGGTCAAGAGGATGATCTTTCCAAGGAACTACCTCCTTAGGTAATTCTTGAGAGTGAGTTCTATTTTCTTCTGGAGTGATTCGAAATTCCTCTAATGATTGGTTATCCACTTGTTCTCTAATGACCTGTTCAGTCCTTCCATCATCTTCCTCGTCAATTAGAGGTTTATATTTATCCTTAGGTGGAGAGACATCACATGTGACATTCATGGATTCTTCCACAACAAGGGTTCTTCGATTTAGTACTCTATATGCTCTATTGTTCTGAGAATATCCTAGCAAAATTCCCTCATCGACTTTTTCTTCAAATTTTCCTTTAGGATCTCTAGTGTTTAATATAGTGCACTTACAATCAAATATTTGAAAGTGATCAACCCTACGCACTTTATTATGATAGAGTTCATATGGTGTCTTGTTTAGAAATTTTCTAATTATCACATGGTTTAAGACATAGCAAGCAAGATTGTGGGCTTCCGCCCAAAGGTATTTGGGCATTGAGAATTCACTAAGCATGGTTCTGGCCATTTCTTGAACTGATCTATTCTTTCTCTCTACTACTCCATTTGATTGGGGAGTTCTAGGAGTAGAAAAATTATGAGTTATGCCTTCTTTGTCACAGAATTGTCCAAAGTAGTTGTTGTTATCAAATTCTCTTCCATGGTCACTTTGGATGGTAATTATAAGGTATCCTTTATGATTTTGAATTTTCTTAACAAGAATACTGAATTCTTCAAAAGCATCATCTTTATGCTTTAGAAACAGAGTCCAAGTATACCTTGAGTAGTCATCAACAATGACAAAGGTATAGTATTTTCCACCAAGGCTAGCTATGGAAATAGGTCCAAATAAGTCCATATGTAATAGTTCTAGTGGTCTACTAGTAGAGACTATATTTTTGGACTTATGGGATTCTCTAGTTTGTTTTCCCTTTTGGCATGCATCAGAAAAGTAGTTTTTGTCAAATTTCATTTTTGGAAGATTTCTAACTAGATTTTTTGATGCAATGATTTCAATTTGTTTTTTATTTATGTGACCTAGTTTTCTATGCCAAATTAGAGTTTCTTCAAGAGACATGAGACAAGTCATACTAAGAGATGATTCATTGAACACACAAGTGTAGATGTTGTCTCTCCTAATTCCTTTAATGATTAATTTTTCATTCATATCTTTCACATAGCAAGAAGAAACATCAAAGGTGACTTTATAACCTATACTACATAATTGACTTACACTAAGCAAATTATATGATAGTTTATCAACTAAATATACATTTGAGATAGATGTACCTCCAATATTAACTTGACCAATGCCGACAATCTTTCCTTTACTATTGTCTCCATAGGTAACGCATTCTCCATCATATGATCTAAGCTTTGTAAAGAGTTTTGGATTTGACGTCATATGTTTGGAACAGCCACTACCACTATCAATGTACCATTCACTTCTTTGAGTATTCATTAAGCAAACCTACAGAGGAAAGGATAGATGTGCATTTGTCCCCACGTCTACATGGGTCCAAATTGGTTAGTTCTTATTGGTTCCATGTTGAACCAACTGGGTTGATATCCTTTTGGTCTTTGAAATCTTAGATCACACATGTCAAATGATTCTTGGACTTGAAGTTTTTGTCTTCTTGGTCCATTGAAGGTTTGACTTATTTGTCCATTTGTCTTGTTTGTATTTTTAAAGATGTTTTCATTTCTTCTAGGCATATGTGACATAAATGGTGGTTGAGGGATATGCTCATACGGTGCAAAATAGGGATATGGCCAATTATAGCCAAACATCATTTGATTTTGGTTTGGCCAAGATTGATAATGTTGGTTTTGGACATTTTGATAGTTTTTGAATTTTTGCTGCCTATGTTCATAATTGTTTTGATTTCTATCATTTCTTCTTGAATAATTTTGATTATGATAATTTTGTCCTTGATTATTCATTTGTCCATTCTTTTGATTTTCATTTACTCTTTTTCTTTGATTGTAGTGATTTTTCTTTTCAATTTTTCCTCTAATTATTTGAGGTTGAGTCTTGTTCCCACCTTGAATGTTTCCTTGAACATTTTTGAGTGTTGGTAAAGGATTCTTACTAGATGTTCCTTTTTCAAAACGAACTTCTTTCCCTTTTCTAGGAGTTTCAGTTTCACTATTGAATCCTAGTCCTTCTTTGTCTTGAGGATTCTTTTTGGGGTTACCTAGAAGACTATCTAAGTTCTTTTGACCATTTGTGAATTTCACAAGGGAGTTTTTTAAATCTGCATTTTCTTGTTCTATTTTTTCAATATGTTTCCGTAATTCAATTACGGTGTTATTGAGATAATGTATTTCTCCTAGAAGACCATCTAGATCTTCTTCCTCACTTGTGGATTTCACATTATTTTCTTTTTCTATTTTTCTAATGTACTCTTGTAAGTTATCTACTGTTTTATTTAGAGATATTACTTCTCCTTCTAGGCTTTTGTTTTTCTTTTCAATTTTCTTGTTGAACTTGTATAAAGTTTCAAAGCCACTAGCTAGATCTTCTTCATCAATGTTATCTATATCATTTTCATCAAGCGTAAAGTCAAAACTATCATATATGGAACTTACCTCATGATCTTGTTCTTCAAATGAACTGGCCATCAAGGCTAAGTTGATCTTTTCTTCATCGGACTCTTCACTTTCTTCTTCATCATCACTTGTAGTGTAGACTATTTCGGCTTTGTACGCCTTCTTTTTCCCTTTGGTAGGACATTCGTTCTTGAAATGTCCTGATTTTCTACACTCAAAGCAAATAACATCCTGATTGTTAGTAGATGAAATTTTACCTTTTGATGAGCTTTTACCTTTGAATTCTTTTGATCATTGTCCTTTGAATGGAAACCTTTCTTTTCTTCCTTTTAGAAATTTCCTGAATTTTCTTGTGATAAGGGCAATATCACTTTCGGAATCACTGTTGTCTTCATCGCTTTCATCATCTTTGATGGAACTTTTGAGAGCGATGGACTTCTTCTTTTGTTCTTTTGACTGACTTTCCTCATACTTCTTGTCTTCTTCAAGTTCTGCCTCATGTGCAAGTAGAGATCCCATGAGCTCATCAAGTGTGATGTGTTCTAGATTTCCCACTTCTTGAATCGCTGTTTTCTTGGGTCTCCAAGATGGTGGAAGGGCTCGTAGGATTCTTCTTGTCACATCTTCATTTGCAAATTCCTTGCCAAGGCTATGCAACTTATTTATAATGTTAGAAAATCTAGTAAACAAAGAAGTTATATCCTCATTATCTAACATCTTGAAATTTTCATATTGAAGCATATAGACATCCAAATTTATCTTTTTTATTTGGTTTGTTCCTTCATATGTAACTATTAATTTTTCATAAACTTCCTTTGCATTCTTGCAAGTACCACACCTATTGTATACTTTTTCACTCAAAGCACATTGTAGGAACATTTTTGCCTTGTGATTTGCTTGGGATTTAATTTTATCAATTCCATCCCATTCAATCCTTGGTTTTGGGACTTTGTTACCATCTTTATCAAGTTTGGTAATTTCATTTGGTCCATACATAATTATATCCCAAACATCTATATCAATAGCACAAACAAAATCTTCAAATCTATTCTTCCAATAAGCAAACCCTTCTCCATCAAAATATGGAGGTCTAGAGGTATTTAAACCTTCGGGTCTTGAAAAGAATTGGTTAGACAACGATGCCATAATCTTTTACTCTTTTTGAGATTGATTTTAATCTCGATTTGAGCTCCCGCTCTGATACCAATTGTTGGTGCAACCTAGAGGAGGGGTGATTAGGTTGTACCTAGTGGTTTATAACAGTTTTCCGATTTAGTTGCAATTTCAAAATGGATTGAGAGTTCAAGATAAAATCTAATGAAAACAGCAATCACAAACACAGAATTTATAGCGGTTCGACTCTACGAGTCTACGAGTCTACGTCCACTCCTCTCTTAGCCTCAAGAGAGTGTTTCCACTAACGAATCTCTTTCAATACAGTGGGTAGAGAATCAAACCCTTACAATCTTCGTTTCGGGGCAAGAGTACCCATTACAATCTTCGTTCACGGACAAGAGTATCCAATACAATCTTCGTTCACGGACAAGAGTATCCAATACAATGAATTCTAATCAACCTAGACTAGAATTAAAATAACCAATTCACAATACGAAAAGTATTAGATATTACCTATCAAAGGAGAGTAACCCTTTACCCTTTGAGTGCAAGTGATGCAATGAATGAATCAAAAATCAATATACTTTAGCGATTTTCAATAACTCCAGACTTTGCTTCAGTGAAAGCTTCAACTTTGGAATATCCCTCAAAGTTAACCAGAGTTGGGAGGACAGCAATAATGATAAAAAAAACACCAAAACTTTGCTTTTTCACTTGTGAGTGAATATGTGCTTGAGGGGGGGAGAAGGATGATTCTCAAATGGGGTTGGTTAGGCTTTTATAGACCCCAAGTTACTGCCTTCCCCATTTCCCCAACGGATATAAAATCTTTGCGAGATTTTGTTCCAGACGGTCATCCGTCTCAAAGGTATCTGTTACAAACAGCTGTAGAAGATATTCTCTTTAAACTAGCCGTTATAGTCAAATCTGGGCCAAACGGACGTTCGTCTGCCCAGACGGTCATCCGTCTGGCCTAGACTGGCTTAGACTGGCATCCGTCTGCCAAACAGAAATTCCGTCTGGCCTTCGGTTGTTTCTGAGAAACAGAGTTTATCAAAACAGACGGACGTCCGTCTGAGCAGAAGGACGTCCGTCTGGGCTCTGTTTTTCTAAACAATTTTGGGCTGGGATATGGCTTGGATTTTTGAATCTTTTTGACAATCCTAAGCGTTGTACACCTTACTAACATGTCCTAGGTCACTCTAGTAACATGGATTACATATTATGGATGCATTTACATGTGTATGTATGCAAAGGTGTCCTAAGCCCTGATTTAGCCTATGTCTTGATCTTTGACTTGGTCTTTGACTTGATCTTGATCAGTGATCTTGATGCTCTCCTCTTGACTTTGGTTCTTTGTTGAAGATGGTTTGATCTTGAGCTTGACTCCCCGGAAATTTCTTTGAACCAGATATTTACATCGAGATTTTCTGCAGTGATGAGCTGGACAAAATATATCTACATGGAAACATTAGTAGAGTGTTTGTCATCATCAAACTTATTGGAGACTGATGTGGCAAATGCTGACTTGGCATTTTCCAACAAAATCAATTTTGAGGAGAAATTCGAATTTTGATACGGCTCCTCATCAATTTCTCTGTCATCCCGAAGTCTTCTTGAAATTGCAGCTTCCTCCTCCGATTGGGCCAAAGACGTTGAAGATCTGCCTTCTCCTAATCTAGACATTACACTGTATCTCAACAATTCTCCTCCTGCAACTCCAATAACTGAAGAGATTGCAGAAAACAAGGAAGAAGAAGACGGTCAAATGTCAATCTCGAAGGCATAAATCATTCTTTCATAATGATCCAAAGGACTATAGGAGATAAGTTCTAAAACTCGTTGTCAGATTTACTTTTCCTTCTTATCTCAGCGATAGAAGATGAAGTTTCTTCATCAGTCAAAGGATAAAGATCCTGGAAAAGCTAAATGATGGGTTCGGGGTGCTCTTCCCAGTCTTTGGTCAAGCTCTTGTTCTTCTCCAAGAAATGTTCCTCATCCAAGATATTATATCATTGCCCGAACGAAGCTTTTTTAATTGAGATGTTCCTCGTCCAGGATGTTAGAATACTTTGTATATCCCAATCGCAATACTTTGTATATTCCGATCGTTGTAAAGGTTGGCCCCTACTGGTCTTTAAATGAATGAAAAGCAAGTTTCCATCTGATTTTGTTTTAATCGTTGCCTGATTACAACACGTTCTTTATCGTCCGGGGAATTAGATTGGTAGAACTAAACCATATCTCATTCGCCCGACTAGCGTTCGGAAGTGGCGTTCGGTTTATCCGAAGCCTTAGATCCACAAGAGTTTCTAAGGGATTCTTTCTAATGGTTCGATAGTTATACTCGGTGTACATCCGATATTCCTAACCCTGAAAAATTCCTTATAACTTTCATGATTTTCGAAGGTCTCAGTCGGTTTTACCCGATGCCTTAGACCTGAAAAAATTTCCTTAGAATTTTTTTCGGCTTTCAAAGGTCCCACTCGGTGCTACCCGATGCCTTTACCTTAGAAAGTAAAACTTCCTAGGCTTTTTAAGGTTCTGTTCGGAATTTATCTGATGCCCTTGACTTTAGAAAATTCCTTAGAATTTTTATCGAGGCTTTCGAAGGTCCTACTTGGTTTTACTCGATGCCTTAGACCTAAAAAATTTCCTTAGAATTTTTTCGGCTTTCGAAGGTCCCACTCGGTACTACCCGATGCCTTTACCCGAAAGTTCTTGAGAGTATTTCAGGATGTTGGAAGGTCTCATATGGTGTTACCCGAAGCCTTTTGATTCTAAATGTACTCTACTATATACGGCCCCCAATCAAAAGATTTGGAAGTAAAAACCAATATTCTGCATTAAGTAATTATAGATCAATTGGATCAAGATTGATAAACAACTTCAAGAAAAATGTTGACATAACTTTAAGAGAAATATTTCTTCAAATGCTTTGCGTTCCACGATCGGTCTAGTTCGCGGTCGGTCGCCAGATCTTTTAGCTTGTAAGCTCCCGAACCTACTTGCTTGATGACCATTTATGGCCCTTCCCATGTTCGGTCCAACTTTCTCTGATGGCGTGGGTACGACGCAAGAGTGTTCCTTAGAACCAAATCTCCCGCACGGAACTGCCGATGTTTTACTCGAGCATTGTAGTGAGAGGCTATTCTTCGATGATATTGTTGAGTTCGAGCTATTGCTCTTGCATGAATTTCATCCAATAATTCAAGGCTATCTAATAAACCTTCTTCGTTCGCTTGTTCTTTGAACTCTTGTTCCTAAATGGTTCCTGCCATTATCTCGACCGGTGCAAGCGCTTCTCAACCATATGTTAATCTGAATGGAGTTTCTCCAGTGGGGGTTCGGACGGTCATTCGGTATGCCCAAAGGACATTTTGTAGTTCTTCCATCCATAAGGATTTGTGGTCTTCGAGCCTTTTCTTGATGCCATCCAGTAGCGTTCAGTTCTTCACTTCTACTTGACCGTTACTTTGAGGATATGCTACGGATCGACCGAATCATATAAGTATTGTAGAAGAGTTCGAACTGGGGGTTATCGAATTGAGTTCCATGATCGGTCACCAGTACCTTTGGAATTCCGAATCTGTGGATAATTGACTCCAGCACGAACTTCTCAATTTGTTTTTTTTGTGATCGACGCCAGAGGAGCTGCCTCTACCCACTTAATGAAATAATCGATCGCTATGATCAGATACTCCTTTCTCCCCTCTGCTTTTGGGAATTTTCCAATCAAGTCTATTCCCCACATTGCGAACGGAATGGGGTTCAGAATTGACGTGAGTATTGTAGCAGGCTACTTTGGCACGTTCGAATGTATCTGGCACTGACTGCAAGACCAAACGTATTTTATGGGATCTTCTTCTAACTTGGGAAATATAACTCAAGCCGAAGGATTTTATGCACTAGGGCCCATCCACCCATATGTGCTCCACAGATACCTTCATGAACTTCAGCCAACACGGTTTTAGCTTTTTTTGGACCAATACATATAAGTAAAGGTCTCACAAAGGACTTTCGATATAGCCTTCCGCGTTGAATGGTAAATCTTGCCGCACGAACTCTTATCGAACGGGCCTCTTTTAAATCTTTGGGGGAGTTTATCATCTCGAATATACTCAATGATGGGGTCCATCTAGCATTTTTTGCTTTCTATATATGAAACGAAGTCAACCTTAGCGCTTGGGAAATTTAACTCCTCAATGTAGACCGATGGTTCTAAAGTTTTTTCCTTTGCGTTCGCCAACCTCGAGAGTTCATCTGCTATTGAGTTCTCCTTTCGGGGTATTTGACATACCCTTATTTCTTTAAATCCCTTCCTTAGATTCCTGATCAGCTCTTGGTATTTCTGTAAGTGAGGCTCTTTTATTCCGTATTCTCATTCTACTTGGTTGACGATAAGTTGAAAATCAATGTATATTGTTGCTTTAGCTACTGCCAAAGCTTTAGTGAGCCAGAGCCCCGTGATGAAAGCTTCATACTCTGCCTCGTTATTATTTGCCTCGAACCCAGACCTCAAAGCATACCGAATCAGGAAACCTCTAGGACTTTTTAAGAAAATGCCCGCTCCCAAACCAAATTTATTGCTAGAACCATCAACATATATGTGCCACATACTTGGCAGGGTAGGTTCTCCTTCTTCCTCGATCGGGGTTAGGGATTCCACTATAAAATTGGCCAAGGCATGTGCTTTTATAGTTGTTCGGGGATTAAAATCTATAACTCCCCTAACTTGACCGACCATGCTACATTCTTCCCAATAGATCGGGTTTGAACAAGACCTTTTTCAAAGGGAAATTAGTGATGAGCACATTTATGTGTGAAATCTTAGGGTATAAAGCATGCATTTTATACACTTAGAGTGGACTTACATTGGGTTTTATGTTGTTTTTGCAGATTTTAGGACTTTTCAAGATTTAAGCAAATATTTGGAGTTTTGGGCTTGAATCGTGCTATTTTACACATCAAGAAGTCCATTCAAATCCTCAAATGCGAAAATGGGCTTGATCTGGATCATGATGGGCTAGAGATGTGTGATTATGGGCTAACTCCGAAATATTGAAGAGATAAAGAAGGCAAATTTGATCTCGGGCGTTTTAAATCAAATCTCGAGATATTTTGAGAGAGTCCAAATGGAAAGAGTCCTTGCATACCTCAATATCTTATCTCCTATCTTGGATTTAATTAGAAAGAAAAGAGGAAAAGAATTATATTTAGAAAGAAAAAGAGGAAAAATCCCGTTTTTGAATGCCTCTGTCCAGTTTTGATCAATTAGTCAACACCTCGATTGGATAAGCCTGGAAGTATGGTCTCAACTTTCGGGTTGCTACCATAAGTGCCAACACCTGTTTCTCGATCGCCGAATATCTTGTTTTAGGATCCAGGAGTACATGGCTGACATAGTAAATGGGCCACTATTTCTTCTCTTTCTCCCGAATGAGGACAACGCTCCCGGCCGACTGTGATGATGCCAAATATACTTGCAAAACTTTGCCCTTCTCAGGCCGAGAAAGCAATGGTGGTTGCCCGAGTCTTCTCTTCTGTTCCTCAAATGCCTTCTGACATTCGTCTATCCATCGAGCCTCTTTACTTCCCTTTAAATCCTTCAGGGCTTTGAAGAAAGGTAAGCATCTTTCTCCCGATTGTGAAATGAATCGAGTCAAGGCTGCTATCCGTCCGGTCAGGCATTGAATATCACAAACGGTCTTTGGGGGATCCATATTGATCAAAGCTTGTATCTTGACAGAGTTTGCCTCAATTCCTCTTTGGGAAACCATAAACCCTAGGAATTTCCCCGAAGATACCCCGAAGGCACATTTCTCCAGATTCAGCTTCATCTAGTGTCTTCTTAAAATGGAGAATACTTCCCTAAGATTTGCAATGTGTCTTGTCCTCTGGAGACTCTTTACTAGCATGTCGTCGACGTATACCTCCATATTTTTCCCGATTAGATCACTAAAGATCTTGTTTACAACTCTCTGATATGTAGCTCCCACATTCTTCAAAACTCAGTGTTTCATACCCAGCCGTTGCGTCGATCAAAAGATCTATGCGTGGTAAAGGGTAATAGTCCTTCGGACATGCTTTGTTGAGGTCTGTGTAATTAGTACACATCCTCCACTTCCCACTCGACTTCTTTACCATCACAACATTAGCCAACCATGTTGGGCACTCAATGGCTTCAATAAAGCCAGAATTCTTCAGTTTCTCGACTTCCCCTCTGATAGCCTCGTGTTTTTCAATCGAGAAGTTCCATCTCCTTTAAATTACGGCCTTGACTTCTAAATAGATCCAAAGCTTGTGCTCGGACACGGCTCAATCAATTCATGGCATATCATCTGCTGACTAGGCAAAAACATCTATGCTTTTCTAAAGAAAAGTTTTCAGTTCTTCCTTGAAAGGTTCTGGTTGCTCAAACCCAATATAAGTGGATTTTGTCTCATCTCTTGGCTGCAAGTAGATTAGTTCTAATTTTTCCACAGGTTCGGGCCTTTGCATGGTATCTTCGTTCCGATCATCCCTTACCTCGATCGGTAAGGCCGTGGCTTTTTCTTGTCCTTCCTTGTCCTTAAGATAAGCCACATAACACTATCGGGAGAGTTTCTGATCTGAAACTACTTGCCCGATTCCAGTGTCAGTGGGAACTTTATCTTCATATGTTTTGGCGAGACTATAGCGCCTAGCTTAGTCAACGAAGGCCTACCGAGGATCATGTTGTAGGCAAGAAGGTCCCAAACCACCAGAAAGTTTACCCGAATGATGGATTCTTTCAAGAAATTCCCTACCGAAAGATCTAATTGAACTGATCCCTCGGCTATGGTAGATGAACCAACGAATCCATAAAGGTGCGTTGAAGATGGCTTCATCAGATCTTCCTCAACATTTAGCTTCTGAAAAGCTTGATAAGAAAGAAGATCAGCCGAAGATCCCGTGTCTACTAGGACCCTGTGTACCTCCCTTTGACCGATTTCTACTTTGATAACAATTGCATCATCATGAGGCATGCTCACGCCTCGCTTGTCTTCTTCACCGAAAGTGATGGGAATTTCTTCCACTTTCTTTCTTTTCTGGGATTCTTCTGATCCCACGAATCTTGATTTTGCTTTCAGATTCCGCAGGGACTCGGGTCCGGGTCCTCCGAATATAGTGAGAATTGGGGATCTACTAGGTCCTCCCAATTCCTTCCCTTTTTGAGACTTTGGAGCTTTGACTTGATGCTCCTTGCTTGCCAAACGACCCCTTTTTTCATTGGTCGTTCTCTTCTCATCCTCCCGAACTTTCACAAAATTTGAGAGATGCCCCTGATTGATTAATCTTTCGATATCTCCGTTGAGGTGCCTACAGTCATTAGTATAGTGCCCAAAATCTTTTTGAAATCGGCAGTATCTCTCCATATTCTTTTCTCCGGTCTTCGCAACTATCTTAGATGGCCATTTCAAAATATCTTGATTTTTTATCTGCATCAATATCTCCGATCGGGGAGCATTTAATGGTGTGTATTCATCTTGATCAGGTGATCGCCACCTCCAAGTCGAACGTGGCTTTCTGGCCCGATCACGATCCTGAACAGGCTGCTTTTGTTTCTAACTTCTCTCGGGGACCTTTTGTTCCTTGGTTGCAGTCTTAGACTCTCCTTGTCGTGCATCGAGTGTCTCCACTACTTCCGCCTACTTTTGACACCTTTGCACTAATTCAACATAGGTGGATGGCATATCCTGAAATAGATATTCCAACAGCTTTCGGTTGGTTAACCCCGTAAAGAGATCCATTTTTGCCACCTGTTCATCCAAATTCTCTATTTCCATGGTGACTTTGTTAAATCTCTTCAGGTACCCCCGAATCAATTCATTCCTTCCCTGTTTAATTGTAAAGAGTGTTTCCTCCGTTTTCTTGATTTGGATACCACTCTGGAAGCTTCCGATGAACTTGCGGGCAAGCTCGTCAAAATCATTGACTCTTCCCGAAGGAAGGTTTGAGAACCACTTCTGTGCTGCCCCGGTTAGGGAAGAGGAGAATACTCTGTAGAGAATCTCGTAAGAGTTTCCAGCTACCGCCATTGTTTGTTGATAATAACTAATATGGGCGTAGGGTCTCCCTGAACCATCAAATGCTATGAAAGTTGGGAGTCTAAAATTATGCAGAAACTCGAACAGGGCAATAGCATCAGCAAAAGGAGTCTTCCGGATGACTGAATAAATATCGTCAGTTTTTTGCCCTCGGGAGAGTTGCCCCAACCTTTGGTTTATGTTGGCAAGCTCTCGGCCGATATGCAACGATCATCTATCCTCTGTCCGAATGGTCGTTCTTTCCGAACACCTGGATGTTGGGGAGTGAGTGCGAACTCCTCTCGGCAGTCTTGTTTGGGATTCGGTTCAGCTGTCTTGCGGCCTGTCATATCGATCGTCTATTCTTGGTAATTCGCCAATTCTCAAATCTCGGACTCATCGTAGAAGGTCCCTCTGAGCGTTTGGGCCAAAATTCTTGCCTTTGGCTAGCTGTTTATCCCTTTCAACAAAAAGAGCTCGAATGAGAGGTATTTGCTCATTTGCTCCTCACACATGTCTCTTGGCCTCTACCTGATCAGGAGCCTGAGGAGCCACTACCTGTCTGACCAATGTGCGGATCATATCCTGCATCTCTAGGAATTGGACCTGGATTTGGTCCACTTGGTGCTGAAGAGGATTCGGATGGTTTTGATGTTTGGTACCATCAACTCCTCCATCTCCACGTATTTATGGAGGTTGGCTTCCTTCAGGAATATTCGATGGATTATTCCCCCTAGGAAGTGGTGGGATGTTTGCTATTCATTGAGCCACTACAGTTGTTGCTTTGCTGATTTAGTTACCATGACTTCTTGAAGCGTTCGTCACAGAAGGCACCAAATGATGCGTCCAAAAAATGTTAAGCCTCCAATTGATCGAATAATAGCCTGCAGCAAAGAGTTAGACGTGGCGCGACCACGAGGGTCGAGAGGCCACCTCCGAAGCTTAAGTCAGTAATGGACTAATGACAAAAGCTCTGGCTGAATGTAGAGCATAGGAATGAATATGTAATTGTGAAAACAATTCAGATACCTCTAGAGTGAGTTGATCACTTGTTTATATAGACATTCCCTACAATTCTCAACCGTTAAGTAAAGCCTCGATCTCTTTCGGAGGGGTCTGATCGTAGGGTTTTTCCCTAGATATTCGGGGATGCAAGTAGTCACAATCTCAGCACGATTCCTCCACTGTTCTGCTGGTAGTTGCCTCCTAGAAATCAGCTTTGTCTACCGCAAGGTTCGGGAGATCATACCGGACTTGTAACTGAAGTGCGACGCCCTTATGTTTATTAAATTAGGTCTTGATGGGTCTTAGTTATGGTTAAACTAGGACGAAGACTATGAACCCGGTTCAATCTGTTTGGTGCAATTTTCCACGTATCACTAATACTTTTGTCTATTCGTCTTTTTCTCTTATTGAATAACTGGTAATCCAAATTTCCTTGTGGTTTCTTGCAAATCAATTCTAGAGGAATTTCTTTGACCCTTTCTTATAAGTAATGACAGAGTTAGTAATAATGTAGTGTTTTTTGTAAGATTAAATCCAGCCAATATCACATAGATTGAATAAAATCACCTAATAATGACATAAGGAGGTCATGAAACATACCTTCTTTGGAATCCATTGGTGATGGAACATAGTGGAATCTCTTCTTCATTCTTCCATGAAGAACAAACCCATACTTGATTAAACTAGGATCTTCTCCTCTAGATTCCTCCCTATTCCTTGCTTAAAGAAAACCTTATGTTCAAAGAATAATGTGATGGATTAGGGTTTAGAAGAGGGACCTAACATTGTTTTATATAGGCAAACCCATTTGATCATTCATCAAGATCTAATGGTCCGTATTATCCCACAATTTATTGACTAAAAAATACTAGGAATTCGATTTCCCCAATCATAATATAGATTATTGATCTATTCCCCCCCTTCTCATATAACTAATTCAATCTCCACTCTTGTTGACAAGATTTGTTAAGTTAGATTACCTCATCTTTTACGCCTGAGAATCCCTAACATATTAAAACCCCTACTAGTTATGCTTAGAGAATTATTTTAATATATCGGATTAAACACAAGAAACTCATAAACAAGTCAAACAAGCGATCTAACCTAACCTGTTATGTTTTAGATGTAATTTGTTATTCATCATTCCTAGGTCTAGCATGCATTCCTCATTGTTACATGATCAAAAACACACCATGAGATTCATGAATATTGGCCAGACATCTAAACATTAAGAAAAAAATTTAAGAAAATAAGAGGGAGAATTAAATTATATGAAAGGGAAATAAAATCAATAATTATCTCATGTAAGGATGCATCTAACCGTAGCAAAAGAAACTTAGAACATTATAGTAGAAGTAGAAGAAGTTAAGGGGAACATCACTCTAAGGTTGAGGAAGAGACTTTAGCAACTCCAAAAAAAATTCATCTCAAAGTAGCTCTGACTATCCAAATTCGTCCTCTGGGCAATCCTCTATAACCCAAAAAATTCTAGAGTATGGTCCCCTTTTTTAGAGTCATTTCCTAGATTACACGGGATATGATTCCTGACACAATTTGTGCTAGAGCCCATAATTTCCATGAGAGACTCTTTTCAAAGAGGGAGGGAGAGAGAAAGGATGAGAGAGTTCTACGAGGGATGTACATGGTTTGGTTGATATTGGCAACCTATGTCCACAGGAATGTGATTTCCTTCCTTGAGATTGACTATAGTACATATATTTATAGTTTCAAGAGTCATATGCAACATTAATCTTGGACTCTTACTATAGAGTTTGAATTATACAAGTTATCTATTTGTGTTTGGTGTGATCTATGTCTCTTGTGTGCACAACTCTGAGTTGGATCCACTTGAAAATAAGATGTAATCTGCTAGTGTCTCTTAAGTAGTTGAGTTTGAGTTTGATTCTTGAAGCCATGCACGCATGGAGAAGCTAGTTGAGTGGAGTTCTTGAAGCCTTTCACACATGGAGTAGTGGCAGCTAGGGCAACCCTAGGTTCGGCTAGGGTTTCCTTTGGTTTTCCTATTTTGCCCTCAAATTGAAAAAAGCCGACTTAACATAATGAGAGCGCCGAAGTTTGCCTACATAATCAAGGTGATGTGTATCAACAAAGCCAGGAGGTTGTTTCATAGAGATTATGTCATTTAAAAAACCATGAAGAAAGGAATTCTGAATATCCAGTTGTTTGATGGGCCAATAGCGAAAGATTGCTAGGGCTTAGACCAGCTGAATAGTGGTAGGTTTGACGATAGGACTAAAGGTTTCATGGTAGTCCAAGCCCTCCTCTTGATTGAATCCTTTTGCCACCAGGCGAGCTTTGTACTTGTTAATGGAGCCATATGCCTTGCGTTTGACCAGAAAAATCCATTTGCAGCCAATAACATTGTGAGAGGGAGATGGTGGAAATAAAGAGAAAGTTCCATTCTTCAATAAGGCAATGAATTCCTCATCTATAGCTTTCTTCCAGTGAGGGTATTTATTGGTAATGGTAAAAGAGGTAGCTCAAGGTGGGGATGTTCAAGTTGGGAAGAGGAGAGGAAAGCTTTAGGGTTTGCTTTTGATCTTGTGATCATGGGATGAGTATTAAACGTAGGATGAGAGGTAGAGAAGGTAGGGGTTCCCTAGACAATAGGAAAACCAATGATAAGGTTAATAGGAGATTTGGCTAGGGTAGGGGAAGGTGGAGATGGTTTGGCCAAGTTAGGAGGTAGGGGAGTGGGTTCAGCCAAAGGAGAGGAGGAGACTCCAAAAGTTGTGGGGTTTGTAGGGGACTTGGAGGTAGAGAGTAGGACCTAGTGGGAGGAGGAGCGGAGTAGGACTCTCTAGGAGAAGCCAATCTAAGAGAAGGTCCTAATATGGAGGGAGGTATTGGATTGAGAATGGAGTTGTGCAATTTTGGAGGATGCCCTAAAAGAGTGGGAAGTGGTGGGGGATGGGCGATGGGGTTACCTCCCTAGCAAGGAAAGGAAATCGCCACTCATCAAAGACAACATGGCGAGAAACCATAATTTTACCATTGGTTGGATTGTATCACTTATAACATTTATGGCGGGAACTGTATCCCAAGAAGACATGCAAAGTAGATCGAAATTCTAACTTTTTCTTGTTATAAGGTCTCAAACATGGGTAGCATAAGCAAAAGTCCTCAAAGAGTCATAGTTAGGTTGGACTCTAAATAACTTAAAGTGAGGAGCAGCATTGCGTAACACTTGGTTGGATAACCGATTTATCAGAAAAATAGCAGTTTCAAAATCATGCATCCAAAATCTTTTGCAACGGCAAAGCCAACTTTAAACATGGGGGTGGGGGTGAATAATAAATCCGGTTCACATCCCCATCAGGTGAGCATTAAGCTACTGCACATATTGTGTGGGCACATGTGAAACCCACCGTTGGATTGTTTTATCATATTTTAGTTCAAATATTTCAATAATTCTTTTAAAACAATTAGTTCCATAATTAAAGTCAAAAAAAATAAAATTATTAGAGAGAGAGAGAGAGAGAGAGAGAGAGAGAGAGAGAGAGAGAGAGAGATTACCTATTACTTAAATAATCACTTCAATGTAATGTTAGAAAAAACAATTAGTTTAGTAATTAAGTTGAAAAATAAAAAATCAATTGGTTCATGCTTTCAAGATTTTCTAAAAAGAATACTAGAAAATTTGAGAGAGAGAGAGAGAATGCCTGACAATTGTGGAGATAATTTAGGAAAACTCCAACGTGTGCTAGCTTTTCAAAAGATTTCCCAACTACCTAAGTTGTTTGTGAGAGGCGTGAGGAAAGAAGAGAAAAAAAAAATAGTGAACAAAAAAGGAGACTCATGAGAGAATAAATAAGAATGGAAGTATGAGAGAATAAATAGGGAGAAATAAAATTGAAAAAGAGAGAGTGAATACCTGATAATTGTGGAGATGATTTAGGAACACTCCAACGTGTGCTAGCATTTTGAAAATTTCCCTAACTACGGAAGTTATTTGTGAGAGGTTTATGGGTAACCTAAGGGTGTCAAAACCTAACCCGAACCGTTAAAATCGGACCGAAACGGCCCGTTATAGCCCGGACCGGCCCGAACCGAAGCTTAATGGGTTGTGTTTGGACTGAACAACCTCAGCCCGCAATGGTTCGGGCTGGGCCAGGCCAGCCCGTATGTGGCCCACTAGCCCTAACCGTTGGCCCGAAACTAGCCCGAACCGTTGGCCCGAAACTAGCCCGAACCGTTGGCCCGAAACTAGCCCCAACCCGAACCAACCCGTTAAACCCGTTATAAATAAATGAAATAAATTAAATTTAAATGTAACTAACAAGAAAACCCCCAAGTATTCATTTATTTTCTTTAATTGTTTTGCTTTGGAACATGCAAACAACAAGCGTGTCGAAGCCTTTGCCATTTGACAGATGGGTTTAGTGAATATTTAGCAATTGTATTATCATTTGAAAATCTTTTAATGATTTATTTTGATCCATTTTTACAAGTGTTAAGAAGGGGAAGAAGAATAAGCAGAGAAAACCCATTAAAATTCATCAAGATGCCAACTTTCATTTGTATATATTAGTTCTATAATTTTTACTTCTTTGTAGAAAAAAGTTTTTGGTTTGAACACCGAACACAAGAGACTTGAAGAGAATTTAATGTTTATATGTGTTTACAAGCTCTTGATAAATTCCACACATCAACAAAGTATTCAAAACATACCGCTAGTAAATCCAAACCCAAACCGTTAGTAAACCCAATTTTAAACCGTTAGCACAAACCGTTAGTCAACCCGAACCCAAACCTCATCGGCCCAAAACCGGCTCAAAACCGTTATTTTATTAATGGGCCGTGTTTGGGCTGAGTGTTTTGCAGCCCGAAACCGGCCCAACCCGAACCGTTGACACCCCTAGGGTAACCATTGGATAATGATTAAGAATGACATCTATACCTGTAATCTTTGTCCTAAAAATTTATTTTTACTATTTGGGGGGTGCAAATAGTGGTATTTCACATATGGAATGAGAAAAAATAAAGAAAAAAAAAATATAGGTAAGTAATCAAATTTGAAAAAACAAAAAAGAGGGTTATGTGGCTCCGCCACTGCTTTTAGGGCAAGAGGCATGGGCTAAGAGAGTCTATGATCAATAGGCCGATATCGGCTTTCAAAAATCTCATTTTGTCCATGAGTGTGAGGCCAAATTTTTTTATCCTCATGGGTATGGGTTTATGTGGTTAATTATTTGCCAAATTGTAAAGGCATTGGAATTTATCCTCATAGGTATGGGTTTCTCTTCTTCCTTGTCAATCTATCTCTGCCTTTGCTTCTTGTTCATTCTTGTTTAATTTGATTTACATCTTCTCTGTCTTCAGGGTTGTATTAAAACTTTTGTTGTTGAAACTCTGATTTGTATACGTTTTATTAGTGATATAGCTGGCACCAAAAATGCTCTATTCAGCACTCTTGATCTCAATAAAGGAAAATAGTGAAGCAGGCTCAAATTTTTTGTATTCTCATGATCCTTTGTTCTCTCTCTCTCTACACAGGAAAAAAAAACAAAAAATAACTGATGCAGTTGCATTATGATGCGTTGATAGAGATGAGCCACCGTGGAAGTCCAGGTGAAACCCTGGGTCATGGGAGGCTCACAAGGGTTTGTGGGCCTTGAAAAAAAAGCTTTAGATCGTCAGTGTGTAGTCAGCCTTTTATTTTGGTGGCTTACATTTTATTGGACCTAATTTATCTTCTTTCTTTTCTATAATTTCAATATTTCTTTTTCTGGTAATCAATATAATTTAAATATTTCATAGCTATATTAATATACCTCTTAATTTGATCAGTTTGCAAAAATTTTATTTACAGTAGTCAGAAGGTCTCAACATGAAATTTGGTCTTTCTGTTGCATTCAGCAGGTCTTTCTGTTGCATTCAGCAGGCCTTCTTATAGAAGTAGCTATTCTAAGAAGAGGAAGGATTCTTTCTTGAAGAAAAAATTCTGAATTTTAGACATGGTTTCTATCAAGACGTTTTCCATATTGCATCTTTCAATAAGAACTTGGAAGGGATAATCAGTTCATATCTGCTCTACCCATGTGAAAAGTTCTCAACAGTATTAAGCACATTCTTCATCCAAAGCTGAAATTAATACAATGAGATCTATTTCCATGTTTGTTTTCTTGGAAATTTTTTATATTTTTACTCAATGATTTTCGATTCTTTAATTAATGATGTAGTCGTTCCAATCAGCCAAAAATATGAAACAACTATAGAAGAGACCTGATGGTTCTTTGACTTTTCTAGAAGATTAACAGGTCAAGGAGAATCAATCCTTACCTAATTCTACTGAGCATAATAAAGAGTCAACAAAATAGAAATCTCTAAAAATCCAAACATTGTCATAATATACTCTCACCTCATGTTAATTAATGATGGCTAGGGTTTTTGAGTATGTAGTTCAGTCACATGTAGAGTCGTCATTGCTAGTGTTAGTCACAGCTATTTTGCATCTAATTATGTGGTTTAGAGAACATGACTCTAGTGCACAGGTTAAAGTTACATACACTCTAGGATGTCAAAAGACTTGTTTGGAGCCTCATTGTTTAATGTAGAAAGGCTGTTCTCCATCATAGTTTATCAATCAATATATGTAATATTATCAGTGGAAAAATGTATGTTAAAAAAGAAAAATATTTCCACCTAACCTTGCCTCTTGTAAACATATAAGAGACGAGTCTTTCAGATGAATCTCACTAGCCCTCAAATAAGGGTACCATATATATATATATATATATAGATCTTGTGTTCCCAATCACAGAAAATGAATATCGATTGTTTTATCAAGTTAATATCAATCTTTGGTTGCCAAGAAAATAAATGAAAAGAAAACCTAAGACCAAGAAGACTAGAAGAAAGGAAAGCTGTTAAATAGTCTAGCTAATTATGTGCCAGAATCTGCAAGCAAAGAGATTCTCTATTGCACACTTGCACCGAGGACTAGTATGTACACAACACGTACAGTAATAGTACTACCATTGCATATACCAAAGACCACATCAAATTTAAAACTAGTACTAATATTTTTTTTGCTAAAATCGTCATTTTCATTAAAGCGAAAGGAAAAAGAAAATATAGCAACAATACAATATAGTACACAAATGGAACCACACACTCAATCTTGCAACAATAGCTGCCCCCAATAAACCATTCCTCACCGGTTCCCACTCACATGCGATAATAGCAAGATTGCTAGAATCTGAATCTAGGATGACAATAGGCATAAAAATCCAGCTCTCTTACAATTGTTACTATCCAGAGGTTATTAATAGAGGAACTCCCAATCGTGGTGGAAATTTTTGCCAAGAAATCTGCAGCCGTGCTAATAAAGAATTGTAATAAATTCCCAAATTCTCAAAGAAATCTTTAACAATGCATGCTAATAATTTTGGGAACGAATGCACAACCACGAAGAAGAACACAAGCAAAACACTCACAACCACAAGGAATTTAGTCTGGTTTAGAAAGATTGCCTACATACACTCAAGAGAAAAAGTGATTCAACTATTTCCTAAAAATCTCACAACTCTTACACCTCACGAAATACCACCCTTTTCTTGCCCTCCATCTCCTCCAGGGGTGGATACTTTCTGTGTTATCCTAGAAAGACTATTTGTGAGGAAACCCAAAACCCAAGCCCCCATATAATTACAATTAGAGCCGTATAAGTAATTGACCCAAAACCTATTCGAGTTATAAATACAACCAAACTATAATTATATAGACACCCAAACCCTACAAATAAAACTGTCATTGCAAATCCTTTGATTGCTACTTATTAACTATGAGATTTAGGAAAGAGATAGAGAGACCCAGGGATCCAAGCTCCAGGCATGATGCAGGCTCATCAAACTAATATTAATGTCAGAGGGTCCAAGGGCTTTCAGCTTCATGGTTGTTATGAGCATCAAGGAAATAACCAATGATTCTACGACCCCATGTGTAGTCACACACAAATGTAAGCAGCAATGAGTTCTCCACCAATGGAAGTCCCATGCGTGAAAATCAATCTGCCGTGAACATGATTAAAGTGAATTAACACAGAGCATATTGCCACTGGAAATTACAAATATCTAGAACAAGTAGTATAATATGCATTCATTAATACTATTCCCAAATAGAGAGAATGAGCAATCAATCTGAGCCAAGAAAAAAAATACCTACAAACAATTCTCGAAGATAATAGAAACATCAAAACTTCTACACATGAATTGAGAAAATAGTAGGAGTGTCCACGCGATCAACCAACATCAAGCATTCACACTATCATTCTACCATTTTTGTTAGGGATATTTATTGTCGCCCCCAATACTATAGCTTAATTACTAATCAAACCCCTTTCTTAGTGATATTACTGTTGCCATCCTCTCTTCTAAAGGTGTTATGTGGCTTTTAACATTGGATATGTAGTGTCTATTAGTCTTTGTAAGAATTAAAAAGTCAAAAGACGATACTATCCTAATTTATGAAAACCATAATGAATAGAGTTTTTTTCATGGAGCCCACTTAAGTGGGTAAAATTCCAAATTGCCCACTTTTCACTTTTTGCAAAATTCCAAGTTACCCATTGTTTATTATTCAAAGTTTGACCGTTAGTTTTTTAAATCTATGGGTCAACCGACTAAAATACCCCTCTACCAGTCAAATTACTAAAATGCCCTCAAACTCATTTAAATGACCAAACCCCTCCCTTCACCCACCTTCTTCCTATGCCTCACTAGTAACCCCACGATCACCAGCAACCACCACCCGCCTCCCTGCTAGTGACCACTGACCCTCTCATGTCATTGTCGGAAGCCGAACCAGTGTTTCTTTGGTCATGGCAACCATTTATTCAAGTTTCCTCTCTCAAAACGATTTAAAGCCACACCATCGCCAGCAACCATGAAGAATGAGTGCTGGAAATGCAGTTCGACAACAAGTTCCTGATGTACTGAGCTAAAGAAGTTTCAAACCAGATTTGTTGATGCTGGAAGAAAAGC
Source organism: Hakea prostrata (assembly GCF_041222555.1). Classification (NCBI taxonomy): domain Eukaryota; kingdom Viridiplantae; phylum Streptophyta; class Magnoliopsida; order Proteales; family Proteaceae; genus Hakea; species Hakea prostrata. The sequence goes on from NC_142606.1 coordinate 6,114,676, forward strand.
TGCCAAATCTAGTGATTCAGAGGTAAGGTGTAACAACAAAGATTTCAACTTTGAACTATTTCAATGTGATTTGATTTTAAATGGGTGGTTTTGATTTTGATTTTGATTTTTTGTTCTAAATTGCCACCCTAAAAAATGTGGTGTGGTTCTTCAAGAGTCAGGTATCCAAAGAGATGCTAGAATGTTAGCCATTCTCTCCATAAGATCATTCTCAAATCTAGAGAATCAAGGCTATGGAAACCTGCCTGAAATTGATTCCAGTTACCAAAAAGCCCACTAGTTCACCAGGTATAGAGAAGCTTAAGGATGTAGTTGCTGCCAAGAGACAAGCTGCAAAAGAGAAAATTGGATCATGCTCGTCTAATAGAAGTTACAGTTTAGATCGTAAAGAATACTAGAACCCGTCACCCCTAATACTTTCGGTGGTTTTGGAAATGCAGAGAGATTTGTTTTTGAAATTAAAGTAACCGCAAGCGCACGATATCGTGTAGCTAACTAGTCAATCTCAAGGAAATGTGCCACTTTAGAATTTACTTCTTTATGATAATGCGAAAGTGCAATGATTCAAATTTGTTAATTACTTGATTAAACTAAACGAATGGTCATAATCCATACATCTAATGCGATCGAATTAAAACGAAAAATAAAGCAAACATAACCAACGCTTAATTAATAAAGGCAGAAAAAAAATGTGAATAATAAATAAATAAAAATAAAAGGGAAGTGATCCAAGTGTCAGCTTAGATCTAGGGAAGGGGAGTATAATTATAATGACTTTGACCATGGACCCTTTTCCGTAGCTTACAGTCCACCGATCGGGGGAACAGATATTAGAGAAAAAGAAATTGCAGAAAAGAAATAATCAAAGCAATAAAAGGAAAGGGAAACCTTAACCAAAGAAAGGCACGACTGTAGGCATCTCTGATTAAGGACCCAGGGGAAGGGAGAACAATAAATAAATGTTGAAAGTAAATTGCTAAAAGTAAATTGTAGAAAGTAAATAACATAGCAATATAATAGGAAAAATGAAATCTTAACCGAAGAGAGGCACGACTGTAGGCATCTCTGATCAAGGACCTAGAGGAAGGGAGAACAATAAATAAATGCTGAAAGTAAATAACAAGATAATAAAAGGAAAGGGAAACCTTAACCAAAGAGAGGCACGACTGTAGGCATCTCTGATCAAGGACCTAAGGGAAGGGAGAACAATAAATAAATGCTGAAAGTAAATCCTAAATTAAGAATATTAAAAGGTAGATAGAAGCGGGAATAGAGGGGGGAGAGAAGATTATTGAAGAATGTTACTTACGGGAATAGAGGGGGGAGAGAAGATTATTGAAGAATGTTACTTACTTGCATCTTTGAACTTCAAATAGTAAAAAAAAATTAAACAAACGATTCGAATCTCAACCAACCCTAACAACCAGATCTAGATCTATAATGATATAGATCTGCAATTGCTAGACCCAGAGAAAAACAAATCCTCAAACTTGAAACTTGAACTTAAAATTGCATTACATAGAAAAATTAAACCTAAACATTCAATTTAGAAATTAGAATCTAACAAAAGTAATTAAGGAAAACTAGAGAAAGCCTAAATAAACTAAAGAGAAAAGAAAGAGTGCTTCTACTAAGCTAAAAAAAACACCTCCTCCCTTGATGGAGTATGCTCTCCTTTTATAGAGTTTACATGTCCTTGTTCTTCACTTCTCTAGGACTAGTAGTTGTGCTCTTGTGGAGTCCATGTATTACAAGTCTTGTAGAGTTTGGGTTTACATGAAGTATAGCTAAGAGTTTGAGATTACCTACAATATTGGCCAGAGTTCCACAAAATTATGATCAGCTTTAAATACTGGTTTGTATAAGGTAGAGTCCTCATCACCTTCACACACTTCAGAGTTGGTGGGGGTTAGGGTTTTACAAGCCACATGCTTCTAAGAGGAAACCCTAGTCACATAAGCTTGAGGAAAAGTGGTGGCTTGGGTTTGGGCTGAATTTCCAAAAATTTTCCTGAACACGCCCCCTCAAACTCAAGGGCGGTGAGGTCACCTTGAGGTTGGGCAGTAGATGTACTGCTGAAGCATTGATAAGAGGGAGGTTTCATAAAGATGTTAGCATGCGGATCTTTTGTACATAAGAAATGAACATGAAGATCCCTTTAGCAACTTTATGACGAACAACATGAAGATCAATTTCAACATGCTTGGTTCGAGGTTATCCCATTGAGACTGTTTATAGGGAAAACCAAAACTCTAATCCCCATACAATTACAATTCGATCCATGACCCAAAACCTATTTCAGTTACAAATACAACAAAGCTTTAATTATATGGACCCAAAGAAATCAAGATTAACCAAACCCAACATTAAGTTGCTCCAAATCTGAGGGCAATAGTCATGCCTCTTGCAGAATTGCTATAGTGGAAACAAAAATGTAGGTTGTAGTGCCTGCGAGTTTATGGAGATACTAATTTCCTTGTTTCTTTGGGATGAAAGGAGTTGATGAATATTCGCCACCAAGCTGATGACTAGGAGTCTAATTGTGAAGTTGCTACAACAGGAGCTGCAACAAGTATCGCAATCAGTAACGTTCCAGCTGAAGTCTATTTAGGATTATTGGTAGCAATGCATATTGGTGTTTAAACTAAAATACCCAAGGATGTTAATGATGGTGGGGTTGTTAAGAAAAGTCTAATATACGATTTCACTAAGTTGAATATAGATGGATGGTCATGGGAAATCCTGGAAGAACAAGGATGGTGAAGTTTTCAAAGTTTCACTAAAAACATGGGGTCTTGTGCATTCATGGAATGGATAACACATGCTGAAAGGTTGAGCTGCTGAGGTTTCTAAGTAACATTGGACTTTACTTAAGTGTAAGCTAGGAAAGGATCCTTGTTGTTGATATGAAAATATAACAAATTAAAGATCCATGATTGATGGTGAGGAAATATGGAGGAGAGCGAAGCTCTGGGGAATTCGGGGGTGCCTAGGGAATCTATCTTCTTGCGGTTGAAGCCTCTTGAAGTGCCTGTCAATGGTGTTGGTTCCACTGTAGGTGGGAAAATTAATTATGCAGGAGTCGTGGGGACCTCGGTGTTACCTGAGATTGATTCCCTGCCTTCTCCTATACAAGTGAGAAAGTTTCTAGGATTGTAATCCCACAATAGGAATACGAATTACAATGAAATCAATTCCGGTTTTCTTTAATTGGACGAGCAAATTTTCGCATCACATCCTTGGATGAATTGCGAGAGATTGCTAGGGGCGCTTGGAAATTGTCTAAGGGGGTGATCTTGCATTCCTTGGGGAAAGGGTTTATCATCTTTTAGTTTCATAGTGAGGCAGATATGACTGAGGTGTGGCACAGAGGATTCTGGAATGTGGGTAAGCAATACATTCGTTTTCAGCGATAGCAGCAAGATTTTAATATCCATTCTCCTCAACCTGTGGGTAAGTTGGTCTGGGTTCGTTTCCCTGATTTACCTCTTGAGTATTGGCATGAGAAAGTGCTTCTTTCTATTGCAAAGTCTGTGGGTCACCCTGTTTCTCTTGATAGACGTACTCGTCAAGGATCTGTTTGTCACTATGCTAGAGTTTTGATCGAATTGGAAGTTGATGTTGTTCGTGCGAATGAGGTTTAGATTGAGCGTCTTGAACCAGGGCCTGTTCGAGTTTTTAGTTTTCTTCAGAAGGTAATTTTTGAGGATGGTATTCAGCAGTGTTCTTTGTGTAATCGGGAAGGCCATTTGGGTCTTCATTGTAAGTTCTCTTCTAAGATGGATGAGTTGCAGGTGCAGCCTTCAAGCGTTCCAACAGAAATTCCTATAGTAGATGGGATCCTAATGTAGGTGTGCAAATGCAAACTCCTAGTTCACTTCAACAACCCATCCGTGTGGCTTTAGAGAAGGTAGGTTTGGAGGATTCAGCAGATTCATCCAATGAAGATTCGGTTGATTCAATTTCTAATTTGAATTCAAAACTCAGATCCAATATAGTGGTTCCTTTTGAGGTGGTAGTTGAGTCGGGTAAGAGTTCCTCCCCTGGTCTTTCTCTCTCTCTTGGAACGGATCCTTTTCAAATTCAAAAGATTTTGAATAAGGAATTGAATTCAAAGTTGGTTACAAGTCCTTCAAGTAGTGTGGACTGCTTTATTGGAACAAGTGGGGCCCAGCAAAATTTGAACGGAGTTAATGATCAGTTGGTTGAGCATCAAGTGGGACCATGTGGGGCCCAACAAAATTCAGTTGGAGATAATGATCAGTTGGCCAAACAATTTTCGAAATTGAATTTGAATTTGGATTCAACTCTTTCAAGTAGCGTGGACTGCTCTCCTGGAACAAGTGGGGCCCAGCAAAATTTGAATGGAGATCTTGATCAGTTGGTTGAGCATCAAGTGGGACCATGTGAGGCCCAGCAAATTTCGGTTGAAGATAATGATTTATTGGCCAAGAAAAATTTGGAATTGAATTCAAAGTTGGTTACAACTCCTTCAAGTAGCGTGGATTTCTATGCTGGAACAAGTGGGACCCAACGAAATTTAAATGGAGATAATGATCAATTGGTTGAGCATCATGTGGGACCATGTGGGGCCCAGCAAAATTCAGATGGAATTAATGATCTATTGGTCCAACAAAATTCGAATAAGCCCTCCTCTCCTGGTCTTTCTCTCTCTTGGAACGGGTTCTTTTCAAATTCAAAATTTTTTGAATAAAGAATTGAATTTGAAGTTGGTTACAACTCCTTTAAGTAGGGTGGACTCCCAGCAAAAATTGATTGTAGATAATGATCCATTAGTTGAGCATCAAGTGGGATTGTGTGGGGCCCAACAAAATTTGGATGGTTTGGAAGGCTCTTCTTTGGTCGTTCACTCCAGTATTGATGAGCAACAACTTTTGGAAGTAGTTCTTCCTTCAAGCTCTCTTCCTGATCAAGTGGAAGGTGGCTCTCTTCGTCGTAAGCCAGGTCGCCCAAGGAAAAATAAGAAGGTTAGAGCAAACTGATGTTAATATACCCTGGATAGCATTGATAAGGAGAGAACTTGATTTAGAGGCTGTTGGTCGCTCTCTCGTTTCATATTTTGATTCATTATCTATGATTATGTGAGTTGGATCCAGTGAGGTTGGGTGTATTTGGGGGCAACTGATGTTGCGGGTTTGAGGGATGGCATTTTGATAGTATGTTCATTATTTTTCTTTTCGCTTTTTAATACAAATGATCCTTTTAGCGAAAAAAAAAAAAAAAAAAAAAAAAAAGATGAAGGTGATGGTTTCCAATTCTACTAAGTTAGCTTAAATGGAATCTTATATCAGCATAACCCTAGTGGCCTTCAAATGGAAATGGGAAGTGCAATGAAATGAAGATGAAAATAATGGGTGTACCAAAAAAAAAAAAAAGACGAGGGTAATGCTTTCAAATTCTACTAAATCGGCTTAAATGAATCTCATATCTTCTCTACTGTGTTGGGTTTGTCTTGGGATATCTAGCTGGTCTTATTGATGGGAAATGGAGACTTCAATTCCTTTTAGTTTTTCATATTAAAATTTTCCAAACTTGATGATTGAACTCTATGTAAGTTTTATTATTTTGTTAGCAGTTCAAGGGTTCGATGTGGTGTCCCCATTCATGTTATCTTCCTCAGTTCTTTTCTTAGTTAATCTTTGGAAGGGTTTCTCTGGGATCCTGAAGTTAAAGGATGACTAAGATCTAATTTTTATTTTGATAATAAAAGAATGACACTTTTTAAACTACTCCTCTAATAATTGTTATTCATGCTTTCGTTTCCAATTCTATAGAAATACAGAATACAATGACACATATAATAGGCATAAAAATATGCATTATAATGAAAGCCAATCATGTGAAATTATTGCAGGGGAACCGTAGACATAGCAAACCTGCAAAACCAAGCAAGCAAATTTGTATCCCTGATGTTCACCATTAATGTCGTGAATCTCGTCACTCGATCTTTCCTTCACCTAAAAATGATAGCCAATGGTTCATTATTGGACTCAAAACCAATTATTTTTAACGAATTAAAAGGAATAATTTTTTTCTAGGTTTCTGCCGTATGATGTCATGCGTGAACTTCCCTTAAGGTCTACTGCGAGCCATAAACCTTGTGCTAGATGAATAAATGTCTATGTGAAGAATGTGACAAACCTCACCTCATAGAATTCTTGGATCTTCAAATCCAAAGGAACATTATGGATTCCCAATCAACATAGACGCAAAATGCGTGATGGGAAAGGGAGTGTGGAAGAAGGAAACATGAGAGTGGGGAAGATAGAATGAGAGTGAAGGAGAAAGAGAAGCTGCTACAATCACTTGTGCGGCTGGTTCCTCTTCCCTACGATATCTGTGTTTATATAGAGGAGGGATCCACCAAGTAACCCGCTCAAAACCCTAATAGGCCATGGACCCTCTACGAGCCCAAGTGGGTGTATGGATCGGGTATTTTGTTCTTGCGACTAATATTTGTTCAAGAACCCTTCCCATTTATGATTTAATAGCAGCCACTATAGTATGCCTGATCTCTTACCAATAGAAAAATATGTTTGATTAAAAAAGTAAAATATGTCATACTATTATATAAAAGCAGGTACTCCTTTTTCGTGGCAAATCTTTTCCTTGAGCATTATATATTTTATTTTATTTTTTAGCAAATACCATATTTTGTGTATTAGTTTCTTAATAATTTTTGTTCTTTCCTCACAAATTGTGGGTACCCGTTATATTTTTACTTTTTTCTTAAATTTGTAAAATCAAGTATCGAATAAGAAAGAGAATTCTTACCCGTTATATTTTAACTTTTTTCTTAAATTTGTAAAATCAGATCTCAAATAGGAAAGAGTATCTTACCCAATACCCATGATGGTTCATATTAATGGCAGAAGGTATTTTGGAATTTTCTCTCAAATCATCTTTCAAGTGATTTCCCCCTCTTACAATTGCTTTCGATATTTTGTTTTTTAATTTTGCTAATAATTGTGGTATTCTTCTTCTTTTTTTATTTTTTTATTTTTTATTACTTCCACACAAATCAACTTAAGAATTTTCTTTTTCTTAAATTTGTAAAATCAAATAGGGGAGATGATTGCCAAAAAAAAACAGGACAGGGAGATATTTCCTCCCACCATCATATAATGGTAGTAGTCTACTTTCAAGTAACTTTTCCCCCTTAAAGTTCATTTCCATGTTTAGTTTCCAATTTTGCTAATAATTGTACTATGATATTTTGGGATTTTCTGTCAATTTTTTTTTTTTCAATTTATCTTTCCTCTTAAAATTAGTTCTTATGTTTTATTTTCTAATTTTGCTAATAATTATGATATGATATTTTGGGATTTTCTGTCAAATCCTCTTTCAAGTAATTTTCTTTCTCACAATTTCTTTCAATCTTTCAAGGTCGAAAACCTTATTTAATTCAAGGTTTAATTCTCGGAGATTTGGATAGATTTATTGACCAACGAAGTAGTGCGGAAGACTCAAAGATCTCAGATCTTCAGTTCTTAATCTCACCAATAAAATTTGAGACTCGCATAATTAATCACAAATTTGATTTACAGGTTTGCATCTTTTCTCCTTTGAATCCTAATTAGAGAAATTCCTTAGTATTTGTTTGGTATTTTGTCATAGTTCGATCATAGACTATGCTGTACTCTCTCTCTCTCTCTCTCTCTCTCTCTCTCTCTCTCTCTCTCTCTCTCTCTCTCTCTCTCCCCTCTTGGTTGGGGCAGCATAGGAGGTCCACTTAGGACATTGATCATATTTATGTGGATTTTGACAAGCCTAATTACCAAGAAACAAGTGCCATAGCAATTTTAGTTAAGTTGAATGAAGTAGGATGATCGATCATATTTTGGTATATGTTACTTTGTTATTGAAGTTATTTTATCGTTCTTTAGTAATTTTCTCTATGTAAGGTCATTTGATTGTGAGGGTGATGAGGTGCCAATTGTTTCTATTTATTAAATTTTCACATGCAGGCTTTGATGAGGTTCACTCAAACTCATATTTTGTTATTCTTCTTGATGATCTTCAAGGAATATGAACTGTTGCAAACCCCATGTCAAGCAAAAAAGTCTTCCTTCCAACTCTACAATGGACTTAACCCTACCCTTGTGAATAAACTCTTCTCTTGGATCATGCTTTCATGGGTGATAAATGCAATGCTTAGAAAGGAATGTCATTACTTCACAAGTTAATCTGCAAACACCTTTTCTTCCAATTATCTCCCTAATTCTTATGTGGGTTTTGATAATGTCAGATGTGAATCTTGAGGTTCTTTGCATTCTTACACCAAAAGGAAAGATTCTTTTTTAGAGGATAAAATAAAAAGATAAACTTTTGCTTTTGATTCGTGGTATTATGCCCATCCATCCTAGGTTCCTTTCATGTTGTTTGTAAGGAATTTTATAATCTGGACATTTACTTGGCAGTTCAATGTAACACTTGCTATCTTGCATGGATCAAGAGGAGTCACACTGCTTCACTCTCCGTTGGCTCTGAAACTTACTCTTGGTAAAGCCCCATAATTCCTTCTTCTCACAACAAGAAGAATTGTCTCTATTCACCAATTTTGCTTTCATCAAAGTTCTATTTTGTATTGCCAATACATAACACTACATTGACTCTTGGCTTGAGTGATGACAATGATGACTATGGAGCATTAGTTAGTATTGATACCAGTTACTCTGATGAATCTGATGACTCTTGTTATTCTTCACTTTCTCATATTTGCTTCTTCTTCTCATCATGTGTGTAGGTTTTTATGATATGTTTATGTTAGTGGATTATTCTCGCTTTTATCACTTTCCTTTTTCCAAAAACCTGAAACCTCTCATTGTTTTGGAAAATCTTCTTTGTGTTTGTGTCACATCCACCCAGCTGGTACCCTACCCGGCATACCCGGGTATGTGATCCACAGTCCAAGGATCAAGCATCAAGGGACCATGCCTCCCACATATGCGATAACACAATCATGAACAATAATAATCAAGGTAAACGCAAATAAAAAGATATCACGAATAAGATACGAACAAATAATCAGAGTGTGGAATAAAATGATACCAAATGTATAAGTGTGATCAATAGAAAGAGTGAGTGAGCGGAAGTCACTCCTTCAGTGGCAGTTGAGAAGTAGTAAGAAATCAAGTTAAGTTACAATCCAACATCTAAAGAGTAACTCAGTGAAAGTTAATTACATATCCCAGTGTTTAACAAAATCCAGGGGGTGGGGGGACTAAACAAGGGTTTCCTCTATCTTAATAAGTACATCCTTGTATGTGTAGACGAAGAAAGCCCAACACGGCCGCTCCCTCACCACTGTGGAGCTAACCCTGGTACGCAGTGTAATCCTCCTCGGTACCATAACCCTAATCTTCATAGCAGCTACCACCTGGAGGGTAGTATGTGGAATCATGGTTCGTCTCGTAGGTCGCACCATCGGGGTCTTCAACACCTATGGGATAATCTAACAAACATTTGCACAAAAAGAATGAGTTCAAAAGAACTCAACAAGGCAATTATTCAAAAATTCATAAACCATATGAGAACAAGTCATAACATGATGCAATATGATATGAAACACATGATGCAAATATGATTCTAACTCTATGAATGCTAGTCTCTATGGTAGACATGCTTTAAGTCATAGTACCATACTTCTTTAGGTAAGTCTCAGTCACTCAGCATTGGGGGGGGGGAATTGGGTCCTGCATCCCTCTCGGACAATCCATGGTTGGGGTTTCGGTCACTGCTCTCTCACATCACCATTTGGTCTAAATATTGGCGCATGTCAATGTGACATACAGCCCAAACCTAGCCTGAACACCCTATCTGTTTTGGGTGAAGTAGGGTTTGTTTAATGTTGACTTTGAAGTTAGACCTTGATTTCAATATTACTATCTTTGAAAGTCTTAGGAAGCCATGTCAAACCTTTCCCTTAGGGTTGATCCAATGTCCCAAAATGAAGGAAGAAGTCTTTGTGGGCCATCTCAGTAGAAGATATGGTGTTTGACCCAAAACCCATGGATATTGATGATGGTGTTTCCTTATGGAAACCTTATTTGATTTGGAGTTGGACTACTCATTTGTGAAGAAGAACTTGGTTGATGGGCCTAAAGCCTAGTTGGACCTGGTTTGAAGACATCCCTCCATACTAGGTAAGTAGTATGATGTGTTGAAAGAAGCCCATCTAAAAATATTGAAGTTAGGCCCATTAAATCCCTTTTTTTTTCTGAATAAGCTGTCCAAGCAGGGGCAATTTGGTAAATTTATGTTTTGAAGGTTTTTAAAAAAGCTTTATTTCTTTGAATTTCGTGGTAAACTATCCCACTATGTTTCTAAACCTCTAGAGAACATGGGAAGAGCCCTAAAACCTCTCCTCCAAAGCCAAGGAAGATCCTCAAGCATCTGTTCAGGTTTCTTCATTGGTTTCTCTTCTAAAAGGTTAGTATTCAATTCGTTTCTTCTTTAATTCATTCTTTCTTCTCTACTTCTGATCTTCTGATCATGAGAAGGGTATTACACTACTGTAATGACAGCTTCTCTAATTCTATTAGCCCTAGAGTGAATCCCCCAATTCACTCTATGTTCTTGAAGCCTTATGGCGATGATTCTTGAATTTGACTCCACCAAAGATCTTGATGACACTTTCCCTAATTTTTCTACCAAACTTTATGATTGTGGGGAGGTCTCATACTATTACAATGACCTTCCCTTGTGTCCTCATGATTGAGGAGTTGATCCCTAATATTCCTTGGACCATTGGAAACTTAAAGGGAGAGATTTTGAGAGGAAATTTTTGGGTAACCCTCATGAGAGGGTAACCAATTGGGAACCCTTTTATTTCTGTTAATTCATTGGACCCTCCCCAAAACTTTTCTTGATTTTAAATTCTTTGCCCTAAGGGTGAATCTTTATCCTCCCTAGTCTTTCCGTGGGATACACGGATTCTTGTTAGTAAATCCCTAATTGTATGATTAGAATTTCTTTCCTTTGACTTTAATTGAGAACCTTATTTTCTCTCATTGTTAGACCATTCCCAATGCCATTCTTGATTTTGAAATGCTAATGGGATGTTCCTTTATCTATCTTGGGTTGTTTTTGTGAGAGTTAATTATGGGTAACTCTCATGAGAGGTAACCATGTATGAAACCCTAATGTTCTTTTATCTATTGGAAACTCCCCAACACCTTTTTAGAGTGTGCATTCTTTGTTTCTCTTTCCCTAGGGTGAATCTTGATTCTTCCTAGCCTTTCCATGAGAGCCATAGGTTGTGTATGATGAAACCCTAACCATTTTGTTATAGACCTATTAAGATTGAATTTTGGACTAAGATCTCCCCCATGTCTTCATTAGGGTAGGTTGTACTTGGTCATCAAACCCATGAGCAAAGCACCCTGGTATAGCAATATACATGGGGGCGGTTGCTAGTGGCGGTTGATTGATACAAGAGACCGCCTGGTTCTGGCTGCGGGGTTTTGCCCTAATTTGCCCCCTGACTTCTATATATAGTAACCCTCGGCAATATTTTATTCGTGGTTGCTATGTTTGGAGGTTAGACGGCTGTGGAAACGTGCGGGATTCAGATCTGAAGTGTTGTTAGTGATCTAGAGATTAATCCTTCTCTGTTTCTGGTATTCTAGTGTGAGGTATTGGATTCTCCCTTCATCCTTTATCTCATTTGTCTTTCAATTTCATGTTAACCCATCCCCTCATCGTAGTGATTACCCTTATGCTCTTGCGTAGCTCTCTTTCCAATCTTCTTGATGTGATTCATCCAAAAACGAAACCCTGCTTTCGTGAAAAGGATAGATCCAGTCAAGGGGAGAGTTCTGGGTAATCCATTTATGATGATTGTTAGGTTTCTTATTACCTATTGACTATAGGAGTGTTATATTCGAGATTCAGACTATGATCACTCGAAATCCGGTTGAAAACGGATGATCAAAAGCCTTAGTTTCGGATCTGAAACTCTGTTTTTGGGGCAGTCACTAGTGGCGGTCGCTCAACCCAAGCGACCGGCTAGTACACAGTGACCATTTGACTTCTGGATTTGATCCGTTTTGATTCATTCGACTTATACCTTATTGTAAGCCTGTATATAGGTGTTCTTTGTTTCAAGTAAAAGTCTTATAATAGTTTCTGGAATTCAAGTTATAGGAATTTTACATAATTATAGGACTTGCATTCTTATTTATATGTAATTACATATACATGATGATTCAGTTGTTCTATTTACTATTCTTTGATCATGTATCTTGCTGTAATTGTATAAAGCATGTGAATCTTATTGGATACTTGTTGTTTTTGGTGTTCCTTTATATACTTCATCTTTTATGATATTGCATAGTTGTTTTGGCATGATGATGAGTGATGTAGTGTAGTTGTGATGTAAGGGGTATTCCATTGGGATATCTTGGATGGAGATATCAAAGGGATGTGGTATGGGACACATGCTCACTGATGCCTCTAGCACTGTCATGATTACTGGATGACATACCTAGGAGAGTCTAGAATTGCATGGCTAGGTACCCCACATGCTATTACCCTTTCGGCAGGGGAATTGAAGCCGGATGACCCGTGACAATAATACATGACTCTGTTTCATCCTACAGCGGTAACCAGTCCCGTGCGGAGACTCAGTGGTTCACTGTTGGTCATGCAATGGTAGGGTTGCATATGTTAGGGTTGGGCTCATGGACGTCCAAGGAACGGACCGGGTGTCGTGAGGAGTCATGAGAGCATCCGCCCCAACAATATGTGGATGACCATAGGGTTAAGGAGTGGAGTCCAAAAGCGGTAGCCAGTCCGTGATGGTTCCCACTCCTAGGTTGCGAAGGATACTGAACCGAGTTGGTTGGTGCCATAGGGGAAGTATCTAGACTCCATATAGTATGTTACCATTATGACTTGCATTGGATTAGAAACCCCGATATGCACCAGTACTCATTACCAATGGTCGTGGTGAGAGAGTGTTGACTTAACCTCAGCCATGGTTTGAGAGCTAGGTGTGGACTTACCCCTTTGCCCAGGATCCCTACAGAGGTAACCAGTCCTTGCCGGATCAGAGTGACTAGACCTACCCAGAGGAGGGCTGGTGTATATCTTAAAGCATGTCAGCTGTTAGAGACTTGCATAGTTAGATCTTAGTAGCATTCATATTTCTGAATATCATCCATATCATTTCATGTATGCATTTGTGGATTGTATTGACATATATATGAGAATTGTTTGTTCCTTACTGAGTTCGTCAGAACTCATTCCTTTCATTGTATATATTATATGAGTTGTATAGATGGTGGCACAATGTTGGAAGTTGGAGATGATTCGTATGAAAGAGCCTTCTTGTATGAAGTTGATTTGGCACAGACAGTGGTACATGAACTTGCAGAGCATGAAGCCTCTTGAAGATGCTTGGTGTGCGCTTATAGCACCCATTGATGGCCGTCGGAGGCGGATTGCCAGGATTTTGATGCTCGTATGAAGAAAGATTGGAGGATCCCTTTACTTGCTAATTTAGAAAACCAATTTTTAGATTTAGAAAAGAAAACCGGAAAGAGGATTATTTAATTTGCTTTCGCTGAACTCGATGTTATGTTTGATTCTTGATTATTTCCTTTGATTCATTCTTGGATATTTATTGGAGTATTTGGACTCCTGTAACCTTTTTATTAATTATTGCACTTATTTTTGCTCTTGATTGTCTATACTTGTGTTTATTATTATTGATGAGTAAGACCATGGATCTTGTGACGGTTTACTCCCACGGGTTGTCGGGCGGATAACCGAGACCGGCGGGTGGGGTGTGAAAGTCAAGGTAAGGCCTAGCTCAATGCAAGTCATCTACTCAATCGTATCAAGTCAAATCCGGATACTTCCATTCCTCCCATCTCGAGATCCTTTTCGGTATCCTTCACACTAGAGTCACGGATATTACCCACCGGACTCACCAACTCTATTGGTCATCCACAAATAGTAGACGAGAAGCTCTCACGTCCTCTCACGGATATGACTCACCGGTCTCGAGTGCCCGTGAGCCCAAGTCTACCTATTTGCAACCCTACCAATAAATAGCCCCTTTCGGGTATCCGTAGCATGGTTTATGTCCTCTCACGGGTTGGTTACCAATCTTGAGTGCCCATCAAACCATACACTACCACGGGTCATTCGGTCTCAATGCCCTTCCAAATCAAGTCTGACACGACAGGACATCCTAGCCACACAACTAGACAATCCTATGTATGTCATCCAATAATCCAAGAAAGTGTCGATGGGCACCTTCAGAGAACATCCCATACTATTCCCTCCGACGCCCAAGGACAGAAGCGTCAATAGGACACTTCCCAATCCCAGATTATACCTAAGCAATCACATGCTCAAGTCCATTACATCATACCCAAATGATACATCATTATAATAGAAGTTAAGTCATAACATCGCAATGATTCATCATATATATAAGTAACAAGAATGACTAATCATTATAATAAGAATATATAAAAACACAATACTACTGTTCTAAAGCATGTACAGCAGTCCTATGATATGCAAAACTAATAAAGAGACTATGTGCACTAAGTTATGAACATCAAGACATAATCACATAGCCTATGTATTTATGGCGATAACTGTCCTTACCTTAAATTGTGATGATGATGATCCAGAGGTCACACAAGAACGATCCAATGATGGTAATAAGACCCTAGACAAACATAAATGAAAGATTAGAGAAGAAATCGGGAAAATCGGAGGTCGAAAAGGTAAAAACGGTGAAGGACACAGATCAACAACATGCTTGGTCGATGCTCTTGGTCAATGGGATCGACCAAGACAGTCTCGGGGTTGCATAGTGGATTTTGGGATTTTGGTCCGAAATCGGTCTTCTAGGGTTCGGATCGATCTGGAACTTGGAGGGATGATTAATAACAGTATAAGAATCCTACTAATCAAAAAATTAATACAATATAAAGGTCTAATTAGAAAGCCCCAAATTGGATTACTAAGTTCTATAGACAAGAATCAAAGCATGGATTAAAATCAAATGCATTTGAATTGAAAATGCATGAATTAGCTAGAGGAACTAATAGGAATTGGGTTGAATCATATGCTAGCAATAAACATAGACATAGCACACTATATACTTCAGTTTAGGACAAGAATGCATGAAGTTAAGAAGAGAATCAAAGGATTGCATATGCAAGGCTTGAAATGAGAGCATAGCATCAATGGAAATGGAATAAGATCAATGGTTAGCTAAGAGTGTATACTTGGAGTGATGGTTGCAAGGTTGCAGCATCAACTCCAAGGTTACAACAGCAAGAAAAGGAATAGAATAGAGAGTGAGAGTGATAAATCATACCTTGTAGATGATGATGGAGACAAAGAACAATGATTGACAATGATTATAGTGGAATATCCTTCACCAATATCAAGGAGGAGCTTTGGGGAACCTTCTCCATGTTCTCAGGTGTTGCAATGATTAGAATAGGGTTCAAAACACGAGGCTAGCATAAATAGGGTGTAGAATATTCTAAGGTAATCATTTACTCGAATCTGTGCAGCCTTGGTCGATGCTCTTGGTCGATGGGATCGACCAACGAGGATCGACCAAACATGTTTCAGCAGAAAAATCAATACTAGTTCAGCAACTTCGGACAGGGATTCAGAAGGCTATACAGGGTCAAAGTGAGTGAGGTTTTCTTCTACAAGTCAATCAAGTAGTCTAGTTTTGGGGAATACCTTCAGATTGTGCACGGAAGTTCATTAGGTACTTCAACTAGTTCACCCCTCTTCGATGCGCAGATTTTCACTAAACACTGACAACGTATTCAAGAAAGGGGCATCATCGTCAATGTCCATGGGCTTGGATTCCGACACTAGATCATCAACAAGTAGGGTCCACAAGTCTCTTCTACCACCGCTTCGGGTCATCGGACCTACAAACATCAAGGGTTCCGGGTCAGGGTAAGGATAGGGCTGGATTTCACAGTTTGCCTGTACATTTGATACTTTCATTATTGGCCTATTCTTTATTTTGTTATTTTGTTCTAGGTTGTTCAATATCTATGGTTGATTTTGGATAATCTATGATCCTTGGGTTTTAGCCAAATCATAATCTTCTCTTACCCTTTCTATGAGAAAAGATCGACATATTCAATTTATTCTCTTTCTCCCTTTTTTTTTTTTTTTTCCATTTCTTCAATTACTTCTCTAGTTTAATTTTCACATTCATGTGGATTTTGAGACTTGATTTGCTTTGGAAACTATATTTTAATCTTTTTAAGTTTCTAGGTTATCAGTAGATCAACTGAAAAGCATAGTTGTAAGGCTTGATTGTTATTTAGAAATATTTATTTACACTGAAATTGAGTTTGTTTGTGTTGGTTTGATTTTCCTTCGAAAAGAAAAGAAAATTTGACAATGAGGCAATAAAAATCCAGAGTGGATTATATCAATAGGTGAGCTATGGAAATATAGTCTCCTTGTTTAGGAGCAAGTCTCTAGGTGTCAATTAATTGTAATTGGTGTTTCTAGGTGCCACGCCAAACTTAATTTTAGCTTTGTGCATATTCACCATTACTAACTCTCCATTCCCACTTATAGTGAATTGATAAAGAAGGAAAGTGTAAAATCCAGCTTTTACCTAACCTTGACCCGACCCAGTCATTGTTATGTTTGTAGTTCCGAAGACCCGAAGTGGTGGTAGGAGGGACTTATGGGCCCTACTGGTTGATGTCGTAATGTCGGGATTCCAGTTTATGGACATTGATGATGCTGCTCCTTCCTTGAGCACATTACCAGTGTTAAGTTAGAATCTGCGCACTGATGAAGAGCGAGACAGTTGAAATAGCAAACGGACTCCAGTGCATAATCCGAAGGTACTCCCTAAAACTAGACCTCTTGAGTGAACTGTAGGAGAAAACCCCATGCAATTTGACCTTGTATAGCCCTCCAAGTCCGCACCTAAAGTTGCTGAACTATTCTGTAAAATTCTGCAGAGATTGTTTTGGTCGATACTATTGGTCGATACCATTGACCAAAGGTATCGACCAACAAGTCTGCATTGAGCCCAGATTTAAAGATTCTTAGAATATTCTTTTCTATTTATTTATTCCTCGAGACTGGAGCCCTATTCTCGCGTTTTTAACATCTGGGAACGTGAGAGAGCCTCCCAAGAGCTCCTCCTTGGTAGTGGTGAAGCATCTTCTTCATCAATCATTGCCAACCACTCATTCCTACTTTCTTATTCCACTTTAAAGGTATGACTCTCTCTCCTAATCACTTTCTCACTCATCTTTTCTCTATTTTACTGTTGGGACCATGGCCAAGGTGCTGCAACCTTGCATACACCTTGCCATGAACCTTCTAAACCCCATACAATGATGTTTTCACCGATATGACTATGATTGATTCGCCTCATGATCATTGACTACACATTTCCATGATTTATTGCTTACCAACTTGCTTTATTTATCAAAACTGAGATGAAGCTCAAGATTAACCTAATCTATACCTTGCATATGTGCTCCATGTTACTTCTAAACGATTCCCTACCTAATCCCCCATGTTTTCCCCTAATTTGCATTGAGATATAGCCAATGCCATGATCTACAACTCTTAACCTTAATATGTCAATTTGGGGATTTCCAAATGGACCATTGGATTATGAAAGTTTCTTGATAATTAGCTTCCCCATGTTGTGCTTAGTCCATCCTCCAAGATTCATGTCAATCCGAGACCCGAAAGACCAAATCTGGGCAAAAATCCAAAAAGCCAGCTTGCTGTCCTGGAATTTATTTTGGTCGATACTATCGACCAATAGAGTTGCTGTCAACAACTTTTGCCTAGTTCTGATTCGTTTGATCTCCGATTGTTCTGATTTCTTCTCTAACCTTTCATATATGCTTGTTTAGGACTTTAAGACTATTTGGGCCACTTGCTTGTGATCTTGGACCATTTTCTTCTCCGATTCAAGGTAAGGATAGTTATCGATGTAATTACCTAGGATATGGAAATCTTGACTTGGTATTCCTAACCTAGTAAATATAGTTTCTATTTCATATTCTTATCATGTTAGACTTGCTACATATGTCTTTCAATAGTAGCTTTGTGTTTACATTATATTACTTCAATGTTTTATCATGTTTATCAATTTCAATATATGATGACTTATGTCAATGTCATGAATTGAATGTTTATTATGACGTTGTATCTTGTGAACTGGTATGATGAACTTGGGCATGTGATTGCTTAAGTATAACTCGGGATTTAGGGGTACCCTACTGGTGCTTCTGTCCTTGGACATCGGAGGGAATAGTATGGGATATTCTCCGAAGGTGTCCATTGACGCTTTCCGGGTTATTGAACGACATGCATAGGACTTGTCTAGATGTATGGCTAGGATGTCTCTATCATATCAGACCCGATTCGGAAGGGCATTGAGATCGAACAACCCGTGGTAGTAGTGTGGATTTGTGGGCGCTCAAGACCGATATCCACTCCGTGAGAGGACATAAATTGCATTACGGTTACCCGAAAGGGGCCATTTATTGGTAGAGTTACAAATGGTTAGACTTGGGCTCACGGGCACTCAAGACCGGTGAAATGATCCGTGAGAGGGACGTGAGAGCTTCCCGTTTACCATTTGTGGATGACGAATAGGGTTGATGAGTCCGGTGAGTAATATCCGTGACTCTAGTGTGAAGGATATCGGAAAGGATCCCGAGAGGGGAGGAATGGAAGTATCTGGAACTGGCATGATATGATTAAGTAGATGACTTGCATTGGGCTAGGCTATACCTTGACATGCGCCAATACTTAGACCAAACGGTGATGTGAGAGAGCGGTGACTGAAACCCCCAACCATGGATTTGTCCGAGAGGGATGCAAGACCCAATTCCCCCCGGTGGTGAGTGACTGAGACTACCTAAAGAAGTATGGTGCTATGACTTAAAGCATGTCTACCATAGATGACCAGCATACTTAGAATAAAATCATATTGCATTATATGTCTCATATCATCTGCATCATTTTATGATTATCTTGTGGTTTATGTGTGGTGGAATAACTTCCTTGCTGAGTTCTCTTGAACTCATTCCTTTTCTGTTGCAATATTTTGTTAGGCTATTCTACAGGTGATTACTCTGATGGCACCCTCCCTGAGGTGGACCCGGATACCTCATACTACCCTCCGGAGGCTGGCTACGTTGAAGACTTCGGTGACCATACCGAAGAAGATCACCAAGTGTACCAGGGTTAGCCCCGGAGTTGTATGGGAGCAGTCATGTTGGGTCTCCATGGTCCTCAACTTTGAAGAAGATATATTTATTGTGGAGGAGACTTATGAGTAGTTACCTCTTCTTTTGTGACAGTATACTTAGAAGAATTGTAATAACTTTAACTTACCTTTATAACTTGAGACTTGTACTTAACTAAATTTTGACCTCACTTCCGTTTGGTGAAGGAGTGGATTCCGCCCACTGCCTTCTTAATTTATCTGATTTGATATTTATTTCCGCACTCTGATTATGTCTGATATCTTATTTCTGAATTCCATGATCATTCATTGTTAGTTTATGATTATTATCTGTTCATGATTGTATTATTGTCGATGTGGATTATGTGGTCCCTGAACTATGGATCTTCGGGGCTGTGGATCACATCCCGAGTATGCCAAATAGGGTACCGGCTGGGTGGATGTGACAGAGTGGTATCAGAGCCCCAGGTTCAGTAAGACCCTAACCACAGAAGCGATGATGGAACATTCCGAGTTACCGATCAAAAGGGTAACTCAACTATTCTTAGAGCTGAATAATAGATAACCGAGATTAGTAACTGAATAAATGAGACTTAAATAATTATGGAATAAGACACAATAATATAAGCAAAACAACTTGATCTCATTAATCACATAAGAAAATTTTTACAAGTCTAAAGGAAAGTACATCTGGGAATCATAAGAAGGAAAACTCTTAATGCTATATATCTAGGTGATCTACTCCGACGATCTGTCTGATCCCTCCTTGATCTGAACTCATCCTCGAGCCGTGTAAACCTCTCACCTAAAGTGTGCATGTATGTCTTCATCCTCATCTGTCGAGCCTCGATCCTCTCGAGTATGGAATAAATCGAAGACTGATGAGAAGTCACACCTGGAGCCTCAGAAGTCTAGTGAGATGGACCTCCATCCTCGGAGAATCGTGGAGCGGGAATCTCCTGATGTCCCTGATCATCATCCTGAACTGGAGCATCACCCTGACCATCATCGTCTCCATGCTCATCTACATCGTCATCCTCGGCATCCCCATCGATGTCGGCCTCATCCTCTGATCTAACCGCATTACCAAGCCCCATTTTCTCGATCGACCATGCACAGAGGTCCTCACCTATCTCTATATCAAGAATCATCAGTGCGTCCTCTAAATCCACCGGAAGTACTTGGAAGATGCGTGTCAAGACCCGGCCGAAAGCTAAGTTCCTGACCCCGGGAAACTCAACTCGGTCTATCAGGATATGCTGCATGATGTGAGCCAAGTCTATCTGCACGCCAGTATAAATGCAATAGATGACTAGTGCCTCCATGATCGTCACCCTACTGTGATTGTGAAACCCAGCCCTAACCTTGACCCGAAAACTTTGTTATTTGTAGGTCCAGTGACCCGAAGTAAAGTAAGAAGTCAGCTTTGGGCCATCCCAGTGGAGGACTTGGTGTCTGGCTTTGAATCCATGAGTGTTGATGATGAGGTTCTATTTATGGAAACTGAATCTTGATGAAGATCGGATTAGTTGATGGACTTGGAGTGCTCTCTATCATGGTTTGAAGGCATTTCTACCTATTAGGTAAGTCACTTGATATGTGTGCAAAACCCCTTTAAGATTGGATTTGATCTGGGCCTTCAATTCCCTGTTTAGGAGTTGCTGAACTGATTGGTCGACTGATTGGTCGACTAGACCAGTCGACCAATCCACTCGACCAATGGGTTCTGTCTTTGGTAATTAGGCCTTGCTTGCTCTATTTAAGTCCAATCTCGAGTCTACTTCGTATTTTCTGCCTTCAAACTCTTTGGAACGAACCAAAGACCTCTGCAAGTCATCTCCCTTGCATCCTTGGTGTTTATCTTGATGGATCTTCGTCAAAACTCTTCCTCTTGCATCAAAGGTATGTCTACACTCTCTTCTTCTTCTCCATCTCTGTTTTTCTTTCCTTTTTGAGTTGAGACAGTAGAGGAGATGCTGCATTCTCTGTTGCAAACATCTCTAGACTTGTCTCTCATGATCTTCCTAAGGATTAATGGCTAATGCAATGATCTTAACCATGATCATTGCAAGCTTTTGAAGGAGTCATGATCAAATCATGATCTTGTCTTTGTTCATCTTTTGATTTAAATTCTGATCTTCTTAGATCTACTATAGTGATCATGTTAGTAGTCAATTGCTGTGTTTTCTTTACATGATCCATGATCTATCAATCTCTAGTTGTTTCTCTTCTACCATACCATGCTTTCTTCATGAATCATGACAGTTACATCTATGGTAGGTTTTGTTTCCTTATTTAGATTTATGCTCTTAGGTCTATTTTCTTGAAGATCTAAGTATGCCTTCCATGATATCTTTATCTGAATCAATGATTCATTCTCCTATTGTTCTTGTCTATGATTTCTATCTTGAATTCTTCAAGAACCATGATTGGTCTAATTATGTTAACTTTTTGTTTCCTAATTTGTAACTTGAAGACTTGATTCGATTAGTGTTTTGAGGTCCTCTATATGTTAGGATACTACCAATGTAGTTTACCCCTTGTTTAGTACCCTTTTGAACCACCAAATTCGGTTCTTTATTCTTAAAACTCTGATTTTGTAGGCCACTGTCTCCATTGGTCGACTGATTGGTCGACTGGGACAGTAGACCAATCCAATCGACCAATGAGTATAGCAACTCCAGATTTGGTCTGTTTTGGATGTTTTGATATCTTTTCTGTTAGGGATCTTTCCTAATATGTTGTATACACTTGTTTAGGACCTTCTTCTCAAGTTTGTCAAGATCTTACTTGATTTCTTAGGATTCCTTTGCAAGTTATAAAAGTTAAGGATGGTTACTTCTTTAACAACATAAATTGCATATCTTAGTTTCTATATTTGAATCTTGTTAATTTATTTCTTTAATTAGATTCTTATAATGTTATACTACTGTGGTACTGTCTTGATATTAGTAGCATTACTTGTTTATAATAAATTGACTCATGTATGATTTACTTACCAGTTATATACAAGTTGATTGTAATTATTGATTTCTTTCCATATATGAAGTTACCATATATGTGATGTTATGAATGCTTAAGTATGGTTTGGAAAGGAGAGGTGTCCTTTTGACACTTCTGTCTTTGGACTACTACGGGAATATTATGGGATGTTTCCGGAGATGCCCTCTGGACACCTTCCTAAACTGTTGGATGACATATTTAGGACTGTCTAGTAGTGTTTGGCTAGGATGTCCCGTTATGTCAGACCCTAATCGGAGGGGTATTGAGACCGAACGACCCGTGGTAGCAATGGGGATTCATGGGCGCTCAAGACCGATAACCAACCCGTGAGAGGACAGGAATCACATTGTGGGGGCCATTTATTGGTAGGGTTGCATAAGGATAGACGTGGGCTCACGGGCACTCAAGACCGGTAACCAACCCGTGAGGGGACGTGAGAGCTTCCTGTTTACCATATGTGGATAACCAATAGGGTTGATGAGTCCGTAGTCAGGGACTATGAGGACTCTAGTGTGAAGGATACCGGAAAGGATCGTCAGGGACGAGGAATGGACGTATCTGGATCTGACTTGATATAACTAAGTAGAAGACTTGCATTTGGCTAGCCTTAACCCTGACATGCGCCGGTACTTAGACCAATGGTGATGCGAGAGAGTGGTGACCTATACCCCCAGCCATGGAATGTCCTGAGGATGCCGGACCCATTACCAACTGATGATGAGTGAATGAGACTTTCCTAAAGACGTACGGTGCTATGACTTAAAGCATGTCTGCCATTAGAGACCAGCATACATAGAGTTAGATTCATACATTCATTGTTTGTCTCATACCATATTGCATTTATGTTTGTTTTGTAATCCTGCCATTTATGTTATTATGGATTTAATCGCCTTACTCGAGTTTCTTTGAAACTCATTCCTTTTTGTACAATGTTTGTTAGACTATTCTACAGGTTCTGAGTATCATGACTGCTCGTATGAAGAAGCGCAAGGAGAAGAGGCATATCTCCAGGAAAGTGATTGCGGTTACGACAATTACACTGAAGATCCCACGAGTGGTTATGCTCCGTACGATGCCTAGTCCGACCATAGAGTGGAAGCGCCCTTGTGCCATTTATGAGATTTATACTTATAGGGATATTGTCTATAAGATTGAGAACAATTTAGTTACCTTTTGTACCTGCTATTGGGATTAGATTCTATTCTGTTTTTTCTCTTTTAGAACTACTTTTCCGCTGGTTGTAGAGTGGGATTTCGCCTCACTTTACTTATCTGATTTAGACACTCTGATTATATTTAGTACTCTGATTTATATATATGATTCATTCTTTCCTTATTTGGATCTATGGTTTATCTTTCGCACATCGATTATTATTGTTCATGATTATGTTATTGTTTATGTGGGAGGTTGATTACTTGATACCTGATCTTCGGGCTGTGGATCACACTCTTGGGTATGCCAGATTGGGTACCGGCTGGGAGGATGTGACAATGATGCCCTGCCTTTGGAATAATGTTTTGCCCGACAAAGCGAGTGATGACTCGGGCAAATGGTAACATAGAAGTGCCACTCCTGGGCATGAAGCAGTTCTCATCGTCCCACAGAGTCTTGCATATCTCGTGTGTCTCGTATGGGATGAGACCCTCCAAAATGTCAGTGCGAGGAGGAATCCACAAGCGAAAGTCTGGTACAGACGGCACTCCCAAGATCCCAGCCAACTCGCTGGTAGTGAACATGATCTCAATGCCTCTGACCACGGAGCAGATGACAATCCGAGGACCATCTCGCAGGTCATCCTCGAATCGGTAGGTCAGGTTACTATAAAAGTACCTGACAAGCCCTGGGTAGACTGGATATGGCGTGGTGTACAAGGATAACCATCCCATCGCCTCTAACCTCTCCCGTATGCGAAAGGTCTCTAGCTCATCTAAGGCTACCAACCGCCCGTACTCGATCGGTATGTCATAGAAGTAGTGCTCGAACAGGAACTCTGCCTGAGGTGATATGAAGAGGTCCTCCTCGGTCACCTCCTGTCGTGGAGCATGTCCTATACCTCTTTCAGCCCTACGTCCTCCTCTGGGCATGATGAACCTGCGGAGACAAGAAAGAAATTTCATTTTGATTAGTTCCCTTGGTCATTTGTTAGATGAAGGGCATTTTTGTAATTTTTCGAAAATTTGAAATTGTTGCGAAAATGCGATTCAAACATACTAGCATGTGCATAAGACTTGGATAAACATGCTGGGATGTTTCGTTGGGTGAAAATCTAACATCTTGGCCATGTAGAAGTGAAAATTCAGCAAGAAAGATGAAGGAAAATCCCTCTTTGGGCTATGTTTGTGATTTTTCAAAAGTTGGAATTTCGGCAAACCGAATGTGGGAACACCTTCCCCATGGTAAATTAGTCATGTGGGACTTAGTTTCATGTCAAAATTCATTTTGGTTTAAAAATGAGGTAAGTAATTGCAAAGTTTGGAATATTGAGATGAATAGTGATTTTTGAATCCTAAGAATGTGAAATCTTGTGTTTCATGCTTAGTTTGGCTTGTAAAATGGTGGGAGCATGTTTCTAAACATCCCTAGGCATGATTCTAACCATTAGCATCAACCATTTTGCAGTTTTGAAGAAAATCATATCTTGGTAAATGGAAACGCAAGAAGAGAGAAGAAGAGAATGAGACTCACTTGTGTTGTTGATCAATGCAAGCTTGCAAGAGTGTTGGAAGCCTCAAATCACCCCTAAAACCCTTAGAGACCTTAAGAAGAAGTTTTCCCCAGAGCCAAGTCTGAAATGGAAGTGTTTTGAAATGAAACGAGTGGGCCATATATTCTGCTTTTTTTTTCGCGCAGAATGTTTATTGGTCGATACTATTGGTCGATGCCATCGACCAAATGTATCGACCAATAGGGAAAAATTTCTGCTTTTGGGCTTTTGTGGAAATCTGATTTGTGATTTGTTTCTTGTCAATGTTGGACTATAATCTTGCTATGCTGATGATTTTAAGCATGAGTTGGGCATTCTATTCTATTGATCAAGTGGTTTTGACAAGTTAATTTTCAATGTTGTAAATTTACGATGTTTGCAGAATGGTGCTTCTGAGGAATCGTTTGATTGGTTCTGATAATTCCGGAGTTGAAGATGTGCCTGCTGGGACCCCGGACCAGCAAAGACAAGGAGAGCACCCCGCCCCTAATGGAGTTCCCGATGCTCCTGAAATCGGAAGCTTCAGAGACATTGCTAGCATTATGACCAACATGATGCAGCAACAAGCGGCACATTTCAATCAAATGATGACCGGATTTTTGGCTATGCGAGAAGAGAACCGAGCAAGTGGTTCAAGAAACCCTAGCCGTGCAGCTCCGTATGTGGAGAGGTCCACTGAGATCCCGCATACCAAGCTGATGGAAAGTTTTCTTAAACTTCAAGTACCATCTTTAACCGGAATGACCAAGGACACCCTCTTTCCTAATAGATGGTTGAGAGAATTGGGAAAGGCATTTAGACACCTGCAGTGTTCAGATAATCGAAGGGTGTTGTTTGCAGAACAGAAGCTCCAACATGAAGCTGATGCATGGTGGACCTCCACCAGGCCTATTCTCGAGAACCTTCATGCTGGTGTGGTTACTTGGGAGTTGTTCAAGGAAGCATTTTGTAGAAACTATTTCCCTGAGTCGGTAAAGGATGCCAAGGAGGCAGAATTTATGGCATTGGTGCAAGGTACCCTTTCTGTGCTGGAATACCAGCAGAAGTTTGAAGAACTCTTTTTCTTCGCTCCTGATTCTTTGAGTTCCGATGTTGCCAAGGCGAAGAAATTTTTCAAAGGGCTGCGACCTTCGATCAAAGTCCACCACACTACCTTACCTCTTGGAGACTATGCTCAGGCCATGGAGAATGCGAAGAAAATTGAGGAATCTGAGAAGGAGAATGTACGAGCACAGAAACCTTGGCAATCCAGACCTTCTGGATTTGTTGATCGTACTGACCGTCGTTTTGTGAGGCCTGCACCGTACCCCACTCCCACCTATCAGCCCCGGAGTGTTGGGCCGAGTCCCAGTGCTGCTCATGTAGGCCAGTATGGCCAGACTAGTGGGACCCGACCTGCAGGAATTGTTCAGCCTTCTCAACCCGGAATGGTGTACCCCAGTGCCCGCATTTCGAGACCTCCAAAGGGCAACTACCTCTGTTGGACCAAAGGATAATGTTTGCTTCTTTTGCAAACAGCCCGGCCATTTTGCCCGCCTCTGCCCCAAGAAGTCCTGTTCAGCCCGGTGCTCTTGTTCGTAAGAGTGTCCCCGCTCCTCCCGCCGGCGAGTCTTCAAGATATCCGGCACCGACCAAGAAGCTTGTCATGATGTTGTTACAGGTACATTGTTAGTCGCTTCTTTACCAGCATTTGTATTGTTTGATACGGGTGCATCTCATTCATTCATTTCATCTACTTTTGCTATGAAGACTAACCTAACACCTAGATGTTTGTCTAGTTATCTGTCAATTTGTACCCCTGTTGGGTCTGCTGTTAAACTAGATAAAGTGTTAGAGGAATGCCCTGTTTGTGTTTGTGGTTTGAACTTGAAGGCAAGGTTGGTATTGTTCGATATGAGAGATTTCGACGTAATCTTGGGAATTGATTGGTTGACATCCTACAACGCTGTGATCTTGTGCTCTTCAAAGAAGATCCAATTCCGATTGGAGGGGAATTCAATTTTGGAGTTCCAAGGAAGGAAGGGAAGAGTGAGCAAGAAGACTTTGACCGCTTTAATGCAAGTCCACTCCCTGATAGAAGATGCTCATCTGGAAGCAAGGTTAAGGAAAAGAAGAGACCTGAAAATGTCAGTGTCGTTTGTAACTTTGCTGATGTGTTTCCAGACGATTTATCAGGTCTACCCCCTGATAGAGAGGTTGAGTTCTCCATAGACTTAACTCCTAGAGCGTCTCCGGTGTCTAAGGCTCCTTACAGGATGGCGCCTACCTAGCTAGAGGAGTTGCAAACTCAGCTGAATGAACTCCTGGATAGAGGTTTTGTGCAGCCAAGTGGGTCACCCTGGGGAGCTCCGGTTTTGTTCGTTAAGAAGAAGGATGGTAGTATGCGTCTATGCATTGACTACCGAGAGTTGAACAAGTTAACGATCAAGAATAGATACCCATTGCCTCGGATTGATGACCTGTTTGACCAGTTGAAGGGCGCGTCTGTATTCTCAAAAATTGACTTGAGATCAGGGTATCACCAGTTGAAAGTGAAGTCAAGTGATATCTTTAAGACGGCGTTCCAAACAAGGTATGGACACTATGAATTCAAAGTTATGCCTTTCGGCTTAACAAATGCTCCTGCCGTGTTCATGGACCTCATGAACCGGGTATTTCATGATGTGCTCGATAAGTTTGTGATCGTATTCATTGATTACATCTTAATATACTCGAAGAATGAGGAAGAGCATGCGGAACATCTGAACTTCACTTTGCAAAGGTTGAGAGAAAAGAAACTCTATGCTAAGTTTAGCAAGTGTGACTTTTGGCTCTCAAGGTTAGTGTTTCTTGGCCATGTTGTTTCAGCCGAAGGTATTCATGTCGACCCGGAAAAAGTGCAAACCGTTACCGATTGGGAAAGACCGAAGACCGTGATTGAGATAAGAAGTTTCCTTGGATTGGCAGGATACTATCGGAGATTTATCGAGAATTTTTCTAGGTTGGCTGCCCCTATGACTAAGCTAACTAGAAAGGAAGAGAAGTTTGTTTGGACCGAGTCTTGCGAGAGGAATTTTGAGGAGCTGAAGGTTAGATTGACAAGCGCCCCGGTTTTAACTATACCTGATAGTTCCGGTGGATTGACAGTCTACACCGATGCTTCCATGATCGGATTGGGTTGCGTGTTGATGCAACACGACAAAGTTGTGGCTTATGCTTCTCGGCAATTGAAAGACTATGAGCGGAATTATCCCACTCACGACTTAGAGCTTGCCGCCGTTGTTTTTGCTTTAAAGATTTGGAGACATTACCTATACGGTGAGAAGATCGCTATCTTCACAGATCATAAGAGTTTGAAATACTTCTTCACCCATAAAGAGCTGAATATGAGACAAAGAAGATGGCTGGAGTTGGTTTTTGACTATGATTGTGACATCCAATATCACCCAGGTAAAGCAAATGTAGTTGCGGATGCTCTTAGTAGGAAGAGTAAGAAGAAGGATTTGAACTTGTGTGCTTTGAGTCGACCTTTGTTGTTGTCAATGGAAAGGTTTGGCTTAGAAGTGGTTCCTGAGGGTTCGGATTGTATTCTTTTTGCCATGACGGCAAGATCCACCCTTAGAGACCGGATCGTCGCTTTGCAAAGTTCTGACCCTGAACTGAGAGAGAAGATTGGGAAGGTTGCCACGAATTCAGAGATGGACCCTGCTTTTAGTACATCTTTAGATGGTGCCTTATTGTTTAGAGGTAGACTCGTGTGCCTCTTGTTGATGAAATCAAGAAGGAAATATTGAAAGAAGCACACCAAGATGATCTTTACAATACACCTCCGGGGGTACCAAAATGTATAAAGACTTAAGGGAACATTTTTGGTGGAATAGCTTGAAAGCGGATGTTGAAGACTTTGTTGCCAAGTGCGAGACTTGTCGGCGTGTTAAAGCCGTTCGCCAACCTCCGTCCGGATTGCTTCAGCCCCTTCCCCTTCCTAGTTGGAAGTGGGAAGATATATCCATGGACTTCGTGACTAGCTTGCCGCGGACAAGTAAAGGAAATGACACTGTGTGGGTGGTTGTAGATAGATTGACTAAATCAGCCCATTTCATACCTATGAAGATCACCTACACTTTGGACAAGCTAGCTAGACTCTATGTGGACAACGTGGTTCGTCTATACGGTGTGCCGGTGAATATTGTGTCTGACCGTGATCCTAGGTTCACCTCAAGGTTTTGGAATGGATTGCAGAAAGCCTTGGGAACCCAATTAAACTCGAGTACAGCTCATCATCCCCAAACCGATGGACAATCCGAGCGGACGATTCAAATTTTAGAAGATATGCTTAGATCTTGTGTGGTGGATATGGGTGGAAATTGGGATGAACGCTTAGCTTTAGTGGAGTTTGCCTATAACAACAGTTATCAATCAACAATAGGCATGGCCCCTTTTAAAGCTTTGTACGGTAACACTTGTAGAACGCCTTTGTATTGGACTGAGACAGGTGAAAGAAAAGTCTTAGGCCCGAAAATGATTGAAGCTACAAGTGCTATGGTCGACATGATTAGAGAAAGGATTAAGTCTGCTCAGTCAAGACAGAAATCCTATGCCGACAAGAGAAGGACCGATCTGGAGTTTCCTATTGGAGAGAAAGTTTTCCTTAAAGTATCACCTATGAAAGGAGTGATGAGATTCAATGTGAGAGGAAAGCTTAGCCCCCGCTTCATCGGACCTTTTGAAATCTTGGAAAGGGTTGGACATGTTGCTTATCGCTTGGCCTTGCCTCCATCTCTTGCTGGAGTTCACAATGTGTTCCATGTTTCGATGCTTCGGAAGTACATAGAGAACCCGGAACACATACTACAGCAAGCACCCGAAGGACTTAGTGCTGATCTTTCTTACGATGAAGGACCAGCTGAAATCGTAGATAAAAAGGACAAGCAACATGAATCGCACCATCCCTTTGGTGAAGATTCAGTGGAAGAACCATACCCCGGAAGAAGCTTCATGGGAAAAGGAAGAAGAAATGAAGGAGAAGTTTCCTCATCTTTTTGGGAGCACAGGTACGCTTTCAATTTCGAGGACGAAATTCTTTTAAGGGGGGAAGAATGTAAAATCCAGCTTTTACCTAACCTTGACCCGACCCGGTCATTGTTATGTTTGTAGGTCCGAAGACCCGAAGTGGTGGTAGGAGGGACTTATGGGCCCTATTGGTTGATGACGTAATGTCGGGATTCCAGTTTATGGACATTGATGATGCTGCTCCTTCCTTGAGCACATTACCAGTGTTAAGTTAGAATCTGCGCACTGATGAAGAGCGAGACAGTTGAAATAGCAAACGGACTCCAGTGCATAATCCGAAGGTACTCCCTAAAACTAGACCTCTTGAGTGAACTGTAGGAGAAAACCCCATGCAATTTGACCTTGTATAGCCCTCCAAGTCCGCACCTAAAGTTGCTGAACTATTCTGTAAAATTCTGCAGAGATTGTTTTGGTCGATACTATTGGTCGATACCATCGACCAAAGGTATCGACCAACAAGTCTCTCTGAGCCCGGATTTAAAGA
This sequence comes from Hakea prostrata, assembly GCF_041222555.1. Classification (NCBI taxonomy): domain Eukaryota; kingdom Viridiplantae; phylum Streptophyta; class Magnoliopsida; order Proteales; family Proteaceae; genus Hakea; species Hakea prostrata. The sequence goes on from NC_142606.1 coordinate 6,145,183, forward strand.
TTCTTAGAATATTCTTTTCTATTTATTTATTCCTCGAGACTGGAGCCCTATTCTCGCGTTTTTAACATCTTGGGAACGTGAG